>NC_134483.1:216934520-217261096 GCF_040206685.1 Ascaphus truei
AGACAGAAGGGAGAGAAATACATGGGAAGGGGGGAGAAAGAGAGGGAGCTCGTGAGGTGTGAAATGGGGGGGGGGCGGGCAATACCGCCGACACGCGGGTGGGAGGGGGGGGGCCCTGCTTAAAATGTTTGTCCCGGGCCCCACGATTTCTGTTGGCGGCCCTGACCACTAGTGTATTATGCGTATTTGCAATTTCTCTAAGACACCGCTGAGAGCCTGACATGCACAATCATGATCCCGAGGAGGGAGGCCTCCGCAGACACTGCCCCATGAGGATCCCAAGATGGCCGCTGAGCTCGCACTACAGATCTAGGCCAGAGCCCATTCACCTGACTGAGACTGAAAGGGAGAGATTCGTGGGATGGGTGCCCCTGCTCCAGTCCAGGTGTGCGGGTGGGCTGCGGTGCCAGTGACAGCTGTAGTGCCGGCGTAAGGCAGGGGACTTTTTGCCTGGGCTGCGGCGGGAGAAGGAGCTGCTGCTCCCCCAGAGGACCATCTCGATGACTCACAGGATCGGGCAGTCAGAGACCGTTAAAAAGCCACACTCCAGAGACTGACAGCATTGGAGTGGAGGAGTGCGAGCGGATCCCCGTTGACGCAGGTTAAACGGGGATACCTGGCATGGTGGTGAGCGGGGCTGGCGGGAGCCGACAAGCACACAATAAGCCGCTCTATAGTGGAGGAACAGCGGAGATCCCGCGCGGGAGCTGAAATTGCCTACCCTACCTCCTGACTCATTCAGAGATCCAGGAATGTGAGCAGGCCCATAACAGCCTAGAGTGCCTACCGCGTGGTTTGCCTACCCCACCCTACAAACTTAGACGACACAGTTTTTTGTGGAAGTAAAAATGGTCACAGCTATATTGTTTAACAATACTACCAAATAACTGTCAGCCATAAACTTAGTCCTTTGTCGTCCCTATTCTCGGTATCTTCCGGCGGGAGGAGCCCTCCTCCGCCCGCCCTATTCTACCGTCAACCCGGGAGACACACTCTCCGCCGTGATGGACACTCTCGCCCCTTACTCACGGCCCCGTCATCCGTTCACCCTGGGTCCCCCTTTTCATGGCCGTCTGGGCCTACCCGCATAGGATAGAGCCCAGCTACCTAAGATTGGTGCCAGGGGTACAGCGACCGACCGCCTGCGTCGGCGCCTCCAGCCCGCACGATCTTTTCAGGGGGACCGTTACCTGGCGGCCCATCCGCATTGGGTGGAGCCCCATTTCGGGTATTTACGGTGTCCCTACGATGACTGGCCTGACAGTTCCGCCAACGCTGTAACGATGGATCTGCTAACAGATTCATAAGAAATGGTTATACACAACACAACATTCTTCATGGGATGGGTGGGTGGGAAAAAAAAGATTAATGGACGCTGCCTACCCGCGACGGGTTTAAATAGCCCGCTCCCCTCCCCTCCCCTTGCTGCGCGCGCAACTCCACGCTGCCTCGTGGTGCGGGGGAGGGGAGGGGGCAGCTAATCCCTGCAAACCCTGGAGGTCACGGCGGCCATTATGAGGGCGCCGGGCCCATTTTGGATCCTCTGCCCTTTTTAACAGCCTAGAGTGCCTACCGCGTGGTTTGCCTACCCCACCCTACAAACTTAGACGACACAGTTTTTTGTGGAAGTAAAAATGGTCACAGCTTTATTGTTTAACAATACTACCAAATAACTGTCAGCCATAAACTTAGTCCTTAGTCGTCCCTATTCTCGGTATCTTCCGGCGGGAGGAGCCCTCCTCCGCCCGCCCTATTCTACCGTCAACCCGGGAGACACACTCTCCGCCGTGATGGACACTCTCGCCCCTTACTCACGGCCCCGTCATCCGTTCACCCTGGGTCCCCCTTTTCATGGCCGTCTGGGCCTAACCGCATAGGATAGAGCCCAGCTACCTAAGATTGGTGCCAGGGGTACAGCGACCGACCGCCTGCGTCGGCGCCTCCAGCCCGCACGATCTTTTCAGGGGGACCGTTACCTGGCGGCCCATCCGCATTGGGTGGAGCCCCATTTCGGGTATTTACGGTGTCCCTACGATGACTGGCCTGACAGTTCCGCCACCCGGAGGACCCATTAAGGCCACTTACTGGGGACTCACCCCACACACCAAGCTGTGACCCTAAACCCTGGCTGCTGATCGCTTGCAAAGGCCTGCGCATGTTATCAATAAAAATATCCAGGCCCTCGTCTGTTAGGTGCACCCCGTCCTTCCTGTGCCAGCTGCGCCCCCTGTCTTCGAATTCCTCATGCTTCACCGTCAGCCCCCCACAAGAGAGGATGAAATTACGGATGTCTCTGTTAACTTCTCGCCTTGCCTTTTCTATGCCGACCCAACTGCGTGCCCCCCTCCATACCAGCCGGGGTATAATCTCCGACCAAATAATGAATGTGTCGCCCCAGAGGGCTTTAAGTCTGGCGCAGTCAGCGCGTATCTGGAGGATTAAGTCTAAAGACTTGGTGGCCGCCATGTCGTTCCCGCCCAGGTGGATCATTATCACGTGGGGCTTCCTGCCGTAAACTGCTAGCGCGCTTGTGATGGTCGGCACCAAATCTCTCCAGCACATTCCTCTCTTACCCAGCCATCGTATTTTCATGCTCTCTCGTGGGATTCCCAGCTGCAGACCCAGCGTGCTCGCCGCCCGCTCCCGGGCCCAGAACATGAAAGAATGACCGATCAGCCAGACTTCCCGCGCTGCGCCTGCATCGCCCACTGTGAAGACAGAAAACATGTTAGAAAACCGCCCGATCATCTAATTACCCCCTTGCTTGGACCTAATGTACCCTTTGTAGGCGTTTGACTTCCACCTCCCCAGTTCCTTAATCTGTGCTATAGGCAGCCCCCGCTCGGATGCTACCGTTGCCGCCCCAATCCGAAACGAGTGGGTCCCGAAATTGGTGGCATCTATGCCTCCTGTCTCCAGGCAACGCTTAAAGATCCTGTTGAACTGAAACTTTGTTAGGGGAGTTGAATCTTTATGTGACAGGAAAACCTCGCCCCCTTGCGGTCGCTGCCTGGCGTAGCGCTTTGCCGCCCTCACAGGGCACACCTTCCTATTCTCATGCCGTCTCAGGTGCACCCAGGCCCCTTTCCCTGCTTGGTCAGTTTTTGACCTGTGTATGCGGCATGCTACTGTTTCCTCCCCTATGATCACATTTCCCAGCAACAGGCCAGTGTCCCTGCTAGTTTTTGACGCTGCTACCAGTTCCCCTACTCTAAAGGCTCCAAAAAAGGCAAAAGTGAAAGCCGCTTTAAATAAATTTATTTCGAACGGTCCTGCGCATGCTGACTCTGCTGCCTTGTTCAACCTCTGTAACCTCTCCACTGTTACCGGCTCCCTCTTATCTCCCCGCTTGCGCTCCCCTCTGCCCCACCCAATCAGTATTCGCCTGAGGAGGAAATCCTTGGTGATGTCTCTCTGTCCCCCCAACTTCAGGAAAAAGGCGATACCCGCTAGCGTACCACCCGCCTTAGCCCGTGACATGCCCGCCCGCTTCTGAGTAAGTAAGAAATTGATTAGCTGATGGGTTCTGCTAACCTTACCACTCCCCTTGGAGGCCTTCCTGAAAGTGCGCCATTGCCGCCATGCGTTGTTATACGTCTTCCACGTGCGGGGGGCTAGCGATTGCTGCACCAAGGCCATCACTCCCTCCGCCCTAGCTGGTACAGATAATTGGGGCAGGTCAGACCTCTTTCCTGCGCGTCTGGGGCTGCCCGCCTAAATGCAGGCCAGTTAAAGTGGGATAGCGCGTCTGCGATTACATTAAGCTTCCCGGGGATGTGCTTTGCCTTAAAGTTTATGTTCCCCAGCATGCACTGCAGGACCAGCCTGCGCAACAACCTTATCACTGGTGGTGATGTAGCCGATAGGCCGTTCACCGCGTCCACTACCCCCAAATTGTCTGACCAGAATATTATATGCTTGTTAGCTAACTCCTTGCTCCATAACTCTACCGCTACTACAATGGGGAACAACTCCAGGAAAGCCATGTTCTTAGTTAGCCCCGTCTCCACCCAGTCAGCTGGCCATGGACCCGCACACCACTCCCCTCTAAAGTATGCCCCGAACCCGTGCCCCCCTGACGCGTCAGTGAATAATTGCAGGGCGTCGCTGGTCTCGCCGTCCGTAACCCACAGCCTTCTCCCATTAAACTCCCTGAGAAAAACCCCCCATACCTCCAGGTCTGCCCTAAGCTCCTTGGTGATTCGGATATGGTGTTGGGGCTTTTTTACCCCCGCCGTGGCCCTTTCTAACCTGCGGTTAAATATCCTGCCCATGGGGATTACTCTGCAGGTGAAGTTTAGCAGACCCAGCAGTGACTGCATTTGTTTCAGGGTCACCTTCCTGGCCTCCCTGACCTGACCTAGGCTCATTCTAAGCTTCCTGACCTTGTCTGAGGGTAAGCGTGATTCCCTCGCCAGCGTGTCAATCTCTATGCCGAGGAATGACAGGATTTCTGTTGGGCCCTCGGTTTTCGCCTCTGCTATGGGAACCCCCAATTCCCTCATGATCCCCTTAGTACTCTCCAGCAAACTGTTGCACTGCAGTGAACCCGGGGGACCCACCAGCAGAAAGTCATCCAGATAGTGCGCAACTGTGCTAGTCCCCGTCTTACTGACTATGCACCAATGCAAGAAAGTACTAAACGCCTCAAAGTAGGCGCATGAAATGGCGCAACCCATGGGGAGACATTTATCGATGTAATACGCGCCCTCAAATTTACACCCTGTGAATCTGAAGCTGCTGGGGGCTAAAGGTAACAGCCGGAAGGCTGATTCTATGTCAATTTTTGCCAATAGTGCTCCCTCCCCACATGCTTTAATTATCCCTATGGCGGTGTCAAATGATTGGTATTGTACCCGGCATAGCTCCGGGTCTATAGCATCATTCACCGACCCCCCCCTTGGGTATGACAGGTGTTGTATTAGCCTGAATTTGCCCGGGTCCTTTTTTGGCACTACACCCAGCGGGGAAATAATTAACTGGGCGATAGGGGGGGATGCGAATGGGCCCGCCATACGCCCCAATTTTATCTCTTTCTCTATTTTTCCTTTAACTATGTGTCTGTGTGTTGCAGCAGATTTTAAATTATGTGAAACCCCTTACTAAACCCCCCTTCAAGGAACCTTGCTTTTTCCCGGTCGGGGTACCCCCTTAACCAATAGCTTAGCCTGCTAAGGCTGACTGGTGTTGGGGCCTGTGTTAGGTGCCTCCCTTCCTCTAGCCTGGCTGCGGTTGCCCCAGGCTTTGAAGCATTTCTTAATGGGGTGTCTACCCCCGCACTGGCTACACACATGCTTGTACTTGCAACTCTCCCCCCTTTTGCAGTATAGGTCGTTAAACGCCCAACACTCCCCTTTGCTGCCTCTGCTTGCTGAGTGACTCCCGGGCCGGCTGCCCGGCCCCTTGCGAAAGGGCGCGTTACCCCCTTGTTTCGTGTTTCCCACTAGCTTCATCCACAATTCCATGTCCATCTTCCCCAGACTCAACCGTGTATCCCCCTGCCACCTATGCCTGAACTGCTCGTCATAATCCCGCCACGCTGACCCCCCGTGTTCGTCATGTATGTTCTGTATCACACTCATGTATCTCAACACATTTTGCAATTCCTTGGGATGTTTTGAAAGGAAACAGTCCCCAAACACAATGAAACCCATAACCCAGTTTGCGTTACTCCTCACTACCTGCCCTTTCTCGTCTGCCTCTCGCGCGCGTCTCCTCTCTGCTCGCCCCTTTACTGACAGCTTGAACATATCCACATACTTCCTGTTACATATGTCTCTCTGTGTTCTCCTGGGCAGGTGTGTGTACAGGGGGCTAGTTTCGACTGCAAACGAATCCTCCCCACTGTGGGTGGAAGCCGCCCCTTTATCTTTGCGCTTTCCCTTATCTGTCCTACTCCGCTTTGCCGCCTTGCTCAACGCCTCTACCTGTTTCCTAATGCGCTTTACCCCTGGGGTCTCGTCGCTGTCTGCGCCGCTGCTTGCGTCTGACTCGCTGCTCGCTCTCTCACTATTCTCGCTGTCTGACCCCTGGGACTCACAGTCCGACCCTGACCTCACTGACCCCCCATCGCTAACATCACCATCAACATCATCCTCATTACTTTCCAATGCTGCATTTTCATGCTCACCTGATCCTGCGGCCTGTGCACCTGGGTGACCGGTCCTGGGTCGTTTGGCGGCTGCACGGCTCCGGTTGCTGCTTGCCGGATCGGCGACGCTCCCCAGCGCCAATGGCGCCGGTGCATCAACCGGGGGAGGTGCCCGGGACACTGGGAGGCACCCCGCAGCCGGGGGCAGCGGGGCCGCTGTTGATGGATCCAAGGCTGGTGCCGGCGCGCCAGGAGCGTCTGGCGCGGGTGCACCAGGCACCGGGGCGTGGTGTGTGGGTGCTAGCGGCGCCGGTGGGTATGGTGTGTAGGGTGCAGGTGCATGCGGCGCAGGGGCGTAGTGTGCGTGATGTGCCGGTGCGTACGGGGGGGCTTGGGACGCGTGGGCGTAAGGCGCGTAGGGGTAAGGCGCGTATGGGTAAGGCGCGTAGGGGTAAGGCGCGTAGGGGTAAGGCGCGTGGGGGTAAGGCGGCAGGAACGCCGGGGGTGGCTCTGCAGCGGTGGTGGGCTGGCTCGGCCCGGCCATGGGGGTGGTGGTTTGGTCTGCAGGGGGAGGGGGTGTTATGTATAGCGGGGGGGGCGGTGCGCTGTGCAGCGGAAGGGGGGGGGGGTGGTATGAGCAGCAGAGGGGTGGTGTGCTGTGCAGAGGAAGGGGGGGCAGGCAAGCACTGGGAGCATGGCTAACAGCTGCAGGGGGGGGTGGATGTTGGCTGGGAGGGGAGGGGGGACCGTTTTTGCAGGGAGGGGGGGGGTCATGGTAGGGGGAGCGGGGCCCAGAGCGGCAGGGAGGGGGTTAATGTCCTCTCCCATGAGGGGGGGGAGAGCAGCCCACCCCTCCCTGCTCTGCTGCGAGCAGGCACCGGAGCGAGGCTGGGGGGCGGAGCCAGCCTGCCGGGCTGCCTCTCTTCCTCTCCGGCTGAGAGAGGAGCTGGGAGGCGGCTGGGAGTGAGGCTGGGGGGCGGAGCTTGCCTGCCGGGCAGCCTGCTTCCTTCCCCGGCTGGGAGAGGGCTGCGGCTGCTGCTGTGGTGCTCCCTGCTCGGGCCACTGCCTCCGTGGGGCCGCCGGGCGGGATGTCCTGCGGTCGCGTGCAGGGGCCTGGCTGCTGCTGCTTCTCTGCCTCGTGCTGGCTGGATCCATGCTGCGGTCGGGACACGGTCACAGGTACCTGCAGGGAGAGAAAAATCAAGATTAATGGACGCTGCCTACCCGCGACGGGTTTAAATAGCCCGCCCTCCTCCCCTCCCCTTGCTGCGCGCGCAACTCCACGCTGCCTCGTGGTGCGGGGGAGGGGAGGGGGCAGCTAATCCCTGCAAACCCTGGAGGTCACGGCAGCCATTATGAGGGCGCCGGGCCCATTTTGGATCCTCTGCCCTTTTACTTCACAGGAGCTTGAGTTAGGCCTGGGGGGAGGAGGGTCTGCCATACTAAGAAAACAGAGGAGGCCTGCAGCATGAGTCTGATATTCCTGAGAGGGCGGGCAGGCCCACACAAAGTATGTTAATGTCAGGATTACCCTTTGTTATTTTCCAGTGAGGGAAAAGTGACACTCCTAAGTATATAGGGCCCCTCTATATGGTCCTGTGGCATGTTCCACCCACAAGAGGGGATGGACAGGACCTCAGTATCACCTGAGAGTAGCGGTGATAGGGTGGGATCTTCATGCAAGAGGGCACCCTGCCTATGGATCCTAGTGGAGATAGGAACAGCCACATTCGCAAAGGCAGTGTAAGGTATTAAGGTGACGGCAAAGAGAAAGTGTGTGCCTCTTTTTGACGGGGTGGGGGGGGGTGCTGTCTGATCACCTGGACCTGAGCACGGGAGACCAGGCAATTACACCTTTATACTGGGATCATATCACTGAGCAAAGCAAGATGATGAAATAAATTGTAATTTATTCACTTAAAATAGGCAAAAACACAATGTTACACAAAATACGGGTTAGAAGCACACTTACTTGGGACTGGGGAAATAAAACTATACTAGGTGCCGGGACTTCAACATCCAGCAGTTTACTCCCAATAGTCTTAGAACAGCAAAGATTCCAGGCAGATTTTGCTGAAACAGAGCCTTGCCTTATTCTTGCTGGAAACTGGAAAAACTTTAGAATCTTGAGAGAATCTAAAAACTTGGGAGAAATCTTAAAATTTGGGAGAATTTAAAAAAATCTGAGCTCTGTAAAGGTTTTTAAAACTTCTCAGTTTCATTCATAGAAATCTTACAGCCCAATCAAAAAGCCTGAGGAATGTCTCACAACCTATCAGAGTAGGGTTCACCTGGCTGATGTCAGAGACAGGGGGTGTGTTGATGTTGAGCTAGCTTGAAAAAACCGTGTGGGCTGGAAATATGAATCCAATGGGAAATATTCCCACAAGCAGCAACTTCCCCCCCAGCTAACCCCTTGCTGGCTCCGCCAAGTCTGAGAATAACCCAAATGGCTATTGAGGCCTTTTCCCCTGCCCCTCCTTGCTACCAAATGGCCCGGCATCTCAATATCCTGGATTCCCATTGAAGCTAGAAGGTGGGGTAGCCATCATATCTCCTATGCAAATGCTTAACTGCATAGATTTTTATACATACAGGATAACGCCCTCTGAACCTTACTTTAATAAAGTATAAACCTTGGGGACCCTAAACAGGTCAGGTTTTCCTATACTTTACAAGGAACACCTTTGCACTAACTGGGGTACCCTTATGTTACCTAGGGATCCCCGCAGCTACAGGAGCACTTTTCATCCCTGTGCGTCATTTTACTGTGCACAAAGCATAATGTACTTAACACACTTTGTTAATAAAATATACACATTAACAATCCAAAGTCTTTCTGGTTATGGGGAATAGAGTAAGAAAGAAGCACGTCTTTTCCCCCCTAGCCATATTCTCCACACACACTTTACAATAAACTTCGTATGGATTCCAAGAATCCCCTCACAACCTTAGGTTATTGAAGTACCTCAGAATCACTATACCGGTGTAATCCCCATTAACCTAGGGATCCCTTGACTGTTTCAGGGACACTACACATCCCTATGCCCCTTTTACCTTTCTGTGCTGAAGCAGGGAAACCCTGGGGTGAGTTGCACAAGTTTTTTTCCATGGGGAGATATTACAGGGACCATGTGTCTACATGCATCCAACCTGATTCCTGGGTACATTTTTAGGGGAACCAGCAACTCTGGGCACTGTCTAGAAGGACACAACCTGCCAACACTTTCCCCACAACCCCCCCCCCCCCCAACCCCCTTTGAAACTCATAACACAGCCCCCCCTGCTTGCTGGCACTCCTGGAAAGGTAAAAATACAAAATACTTTTTTTTACCCCACAGGTTATGCATATACAACACTGGGTTCAAGAGCTGACACTCTATAAACCCATCACATGGATCAGGGGTAACCAAACAGACTTAAACCTTTATTTGATAGACTGGCTACCCCATACCATCACACCTTCCCCCTCAAGATCAAGGCGCCAGCACAGTCGCCTTATCATGTGGCTTGCTGAGTCGGAAAGAAATTGGGTCTTTTGAGGTAAAACAAACTGTTTCTGGCTGATAAAGTCCTTCAGCCCAGTGGTATTTCTTGAACCCTTCCATAGTCATGTCCATCAAAACAATGTTCTGGGGTAATACCACACTTGTTTCCCCCCTCCACTCAATGTTTCCCTCCACAGGTTTGGGGACACTGACCACTAGCATCACACATGACTGCAGGGGCTGCTAACTGCAGCAATGCAGGACTGCAAGCTTTGAATTGTTCAGGCAGCCAGTACCAATGCCCTCTGGTCGTCATCTTAGTCAGGGGATCTGTGAGGACACTGTAAGCAGTCACTAAATCCCTATAGTACTCCTGAGAGTCCCTGATCTCCCTATCTAATTGTTCTCTCTCCCTCACTATACTGTAGTCAGTCTGATGGAGAGACTTCTGAGGCTTCATAGTCAGGGGGTCCATCGGAGCACTGTAGCCAGTCACTAAATCCTTAGTGGACTGCTGCCTGTCTCTGACCTTCCTGTCTAACCTGTCCCTCCCCATCATAACACTGTATTCAGTCCGATTGGGGGGCTGCTGACCGCCTGGATCTATCAGGCAATCAGTCCACGGGGTCCCCCCGGGCCTATCCCTAATGGGGACCCTCTGTCTCCCTAACCCCCCTCGCTTCCACTCACAGTGGGGAGCTGCGAGCCGGGGAGCGGCCTACCCTTGCTTCTCAGAGCCTACCCTATACCTGCAAGGTACCACTACCTGGTCCCTTGCTGCATCTACCTTAGCTAGAGCTCCTGGGGCTGTGGCCCAGTCCAAACACATACCCGGGTCCACAAGCAGATCTGCATCTGCCCGCTTCACCTCCCGGTATACCTCACTGCACTCTGATAGTTCCCTATGGGTCACACCGTCCGAACATAAGTCACAGTGTGGAAAAAACACATACATGGAGGTATATGTCGGTATACCTGCCTTATCCCTCCGAGGTCCTTTGCGTATGGGGGTTCCCAATGTAGAGGAGTGTAAACCATCATAGTGGGCATCAGTGCTGACTGCACCAGTTCCAGGGCAACTGCCCAACTGTGGCTCTCTGTGACCGGTTTCACGAGAGCATCCTCTCCCTGTACCTTCACCAGCACCCCTGTCCATAGGTACAGGTGCCTGGGCCAGACCCTATCAAGCTGTCGGGAGTACCTGGTTGCAGGGGACTCCCAGACCGACTGTATGGGACCCCTTGGTGCAAAATAAAACCATTTGCTGATGCTGGCTGTATCTGGGTCCACAGCTGCTGCATTGTTGCCATCTGCTTCACCTGGGGATACAGCCTTTCGCCGTATGTCCACCCGGGCGCTGGGAGCGTTGCCCCGGACTGAGGTGTCATGATGTAGGGATATGCCAGGCCTGAATAAACGGGTCACACCCAGCTGGCAGCCCCTGCAATCATGCATGGGACACAAGGGGTTAATGTGTGTTGGGTAATAACTTGCATTCACTTGTCACATCTGTTTTGTCCCCAGAATAAGGCTGCAACTCCCTGCAGCTCTGTGTTATAATCCTGTATGTTTATAAATCATGTTGGGAGGGGAAGAGTTGACTATATTGTGTGTATAATGCTGTGTTCCCTTCCCTCCCATTGTCGGCCCCGGTTTGCAGGGTCAGAACTGCAGTTAACCCATGTCTCAGGGGTTAACAGCCTGCAGCCCATAGAAGTCTATGGGAGTTTTAGAAACCTGCCGGGGGCCGCTTTTTTACTTCAGTAGATGGCGCACTCCCATTGAAGTCAATGGCGCCATAGACTAACATTGTGTTCCTCGACAGCCTTCCTCGAAAGCTGCCCTGCTAACCGCAAGGTCAATTGAATAAGTGGTTGCGGTGAACTTGAAGTTCGCTTCGTCTTTGAAGTAACCCATCCGGCTATTTATCCAATTGAACTTGCGGTTGAATCGTAATTCGCGTTGGAACCGGCTGCCATTTTTTCCCATGCCAAGTTCAAACCTATTTAACTCTGAATCTCCCGTTCCCCGCTAACTAGCGACCCCGTTCTTTCGCTCCTAGCCAGCGGGCAGAGAGTCCTTGGCAGCCAGGCATGGTCGCGCTGGGCTTGCGGATCACTCGCCCTGCAAGCCACGAAGGTTACCCATTAAAGAGATAGGAGTTAGGCTTATATGAAATGCAATGTTGTAACATATAAATCCTATCTCAGCGGGTGAACAAGCTAGCCAGCTAATTCTTGGAGAGAACAGTACACATATAGCCAAGGTTGCACATGCATTTAACATATTCCTCCACCAGAAGTTATATTTTAGAACTTGTATATCTTTCTGCTATATGTGATAAGGCAGAACAGGGCTCATCAAATGGGGCTTTGATATGCTAAGTGTAGGCAAGGAAGGATTAATTAAAGTCCTTTGAGATGTCCTATACTTCCCGACCCCTGTGGATAAGTAACACCAGAGGTGAGGCTATATTCTGATCAAAGGGGCTATGACTCACCCCCTTGAATATGCAGACCGGGTCTCACAACTAGGTGATAACCACTTCACTGTTTCCTAAGTGGGGCTACTCAAATGTCCACTGCGCCTGTCTGGAGCTGTCAGGGGAGTGTGAAATCAGTTCTCCCATGATACGTGGCCATGTCTAATAGGTGTAAGATAATTCATTGCAAATAGGATGCGGCTAATGTTAAAAACCAGGTCCCTTAGCTTTTAAAGGTGCCTGCAGCCTCACCCCTGTGCTTGACGTGACTGTCCTGATTCCTGTAAAAACTAATGAGCTGCTATTCGGTTGAATATCTCATTATCCAACCCCAGTAAGTGTAAATATTTCGGTAATGTTATTTGCTTAATGTATTGTCTGTTCTGCTCATAAACAACAAAACAGGTAGCGCTAACCGCAATGTGTGTGGTGTAGTAACTATTACCTTATATATTAATTAAAACTATACATAAGGGGCTGCCTAGGACACAAAGCCTGACCCCCTGGTCAGGAAAACAGTATGGACAGGGAATAGTTCCGTGGGCGCTCTGTCGGCTCGTGGGTGCAGCTCATCAGCAGGGACTCCTGCAGCTCCAGGAAGCACGTCTGAGACAGAGACGCCAGCTAAGCAGAGAGCAGCATACAAACGAGAGGGGATACTCTCTAAAATATCCACTGCCTGCAAACCTATTCCATCTGGTGAGTAGGCATTGCTATCATCAACATTGGTGCTACGGAGCAGTTGAACCACCTATTCAGATTTTTAATTGCTTAAATCTATATGTCCATGCAAATTGTGCATTATATTAAATATTAATTGTTATTAAATGATTTTATTGTCCTAAAAATACCATTTCAGTATTCAGCTGTTATATGTTGTCTTATATGTTGTTTGTTTAATGTTTCAACAGTATTACGCTATGTGTTGTGCTTTCTCTTTGTTTTCAAGCCCACCGTGAGGATCAACAATCTTCACAACCAACAGGCTTGGTTTTCGTATATCCTTTATAGTGGTAAAATTTTATAGGCGCCCATGGAACTATTCCCTGTCCATACTGTTCTGCTCATAAGAAATAAACTCATTCTATTTACTGTATCCTAATCTTGTTCAATCTGGCCCGGTTATTAGATATATTGTCTGCTCTCTCGTGTCATGGGGTTACTTGTCTCCTCAGGAACTGCAGGATCTGGTGGCCTCAAATGCAGAGGAATGGTGAGATCCTCAATAGGCAGGGGTACCTACTGGACAAGTGCTGTGCCCACACTAAACTGCTTTTGCCGGGCATCGTTGGATTGTAACCTCACCGTTGCACCCTGATGCCCCCCCGTCTCCACTGCTGTTCCACTGCCTGCAGGTGTAGATTCCCCTGTCTGTGTCCCTGGCTGGGCTGGCTGAACGGCTGCCCTCTGCTCCTCTGGGTGTGCAAGTCGCACGGCGGTGACTGACCTCGCAGCTTGAGAACATTGCCCCTGACTGTCCTCGGACAGTGTGACCAGTCTGGTGGTACTGAGAGAACCTCCTCTCATGGTTAAACTCTGCAAGCTTGGGTGCACTTCCATCAGCAGCAGTCCTAACTTTCCACTGAGATGGGTTCTTGGCTGCCCTGGCCGAAGAGGCCATGTCCCGAGCTGCCCTCTGTTCCTAAGATTTGCTGAACATATCACTAATATTCAAAAAGGACTGCTTCAGCGCAGTCTTTCTAGACATTTTAGAGAATGCCAATCCTAATACTATGTAAAGGAATTGAAAAAATTGCTCGAAATTGGAGAGGAGGAGATAATATTAAAAAGATCTCAAAATTAGATACCAAATGGATACACACTATGAAAACCCTTGTCCCTTTTGGACTTAATGCTGAAATAGACCTGGGTGCATTTCTAATCCATTAATATGATCTAACTTGCTCTTTTATGGTTTCTCCATATAGTAATATCAATTCCTGTCCTAACTTGATATTACAATTGATTTAAGTTTAGTGTTTCCCTTTGAATTAGTTTCCCCCCCCAGCTGTTATATACATAACTATGTTGCGCTTTTCCCTTTGACAAGTATTTTTTTTTTATTCAGACCTTGATCCTTTGTATTTTATTTAAATGTATTTTTAATCGTATAATTTTTTTTTCCAAGTATTAGTATATTTATTAAATTGTTAGGATTCTTAGTATAAGTATATTATTATATTTGTATGCTTGTTTGAAATACATTTTCAAAGCAATAATTTAATGTGGTTGATTGGACATTCAAATAAACCTGTGATTTTCAGGTGTCTTTAGTTCAATCAACCAATGGCGGGGTGTGTGTGTGCGTGTGCGCGTGCGCGTGCGTGTATTATATAATTATATATATATAACACACACACACACACACACACACACACACACACACACACACACACACACACACACACACACACACACACACACACACACACACACACACACACACACACACACACACACACACACACACACACACACACACACACACACACACACACACACACACACACACACACACACACACACCTATTAAGGTTATGGTGGGTAAAAAAAGTGACTAAAACCCTCCACAGTAAAGCATAAAGCAACTGTAAATATTCCTGTATATTCATTTGCATGTCTTAGACAGGTCTGCAACCCTGTCTTTCACCATTATCACCCAGCAAACAGCACTTCCACTGCAGCAAGGGATTCTGGGAAATGACATGCAAATGAGCACACAGTGCCACTTTTTATCTCATGCTCACATTACATGAGCAACCCTTAGCCAATGCATGCTGCTTTAAACACAGCTTTTAAGCAAGGACTTGGGAGATGCAAAGTCAGTTAACCCACTCACAGACATGTTTCAACCTTGATGGGTCTCATCAGTGTGAGGTTGGCTTACTGACATTTGCTCAAATGAGATAAGAGTAGGTAATCACCACGACTATTAAGGTTATGGTGGGTAAAAAAAGTGACTAAAACCCTCCACAGTAAAGTATAAAGCAACTGTAAATATTCCTGTATATTCATTTGCATGTCTTAGACAGGTCTGCAACCCTGTCTTTCATCATTATCACCCAGCAAACAGCACTTCCACTGCAGCAAGGGATTCTGTGCTCATTTGCATGTCATTTCCCAGAATCCCTTGCTGCAGTGGAAGTGATTGTAACTGACTTTGCATCTCCCAAGTCCTTGCTTAAAAGCTGTGTTTAAAGCAGCATGCATTGACTAAGGGTTGCTCATGTAATGTGAGCATGAGACAAAAAGTGGCACTGTGTGCTCATTTGCATGTCATTTCCCAGAATCCCTTGCTGCAGTGGAAGTGCTGTTTGCTGGGTGATAATGGTGAAAGACAGGGTTGCAGACCTGTCTAAGACATGCAAATGAATATACAGGAATATATATATATATATATATATATATATCATAGAAAAAGAACAAAAAGCACTCCGTAATAATAGTCACTGGTGTGGATGCAGATCCTATAATGAAGAATAAGCAATACGATACTGTTTGTAAACGAAATCAGCAGGCAGCACTCCAGAATTGAACAAACAAGTGTATTGAAAAAATAAACACAAAACCAATGTTTCGGTCCACGAATGGGACCTTTGTCAAGGTGGGGCAGTTACAGGACAGAAGTGAACACATATATATATACCCCTAGAATACTCACAAATAACAGGTGCTGCAAAGCAAGTTGATTGTGTGTGGCAGAAGCCATAGAGCTGAACTGTGGTCCCTATTCACATTGCTGCAGTGTCACTTATGTGGCAAACAGAAAAAAAGCGAACCACAAATTGCATATGAGATCAAGGTCAGACATGCACTGTCATACAAAAATCAATATTCCAACGTTCTAAGTGCAAAAATATAAATATAAATGTTAAAATGACGATGTGGAAGGCTGTTGGTCACTCGTGGAACTATTATCAAATACGTGGCTGTTTCCGTGGACCCATAAGTGACACTGCAGCAATGTGAATAGGGACCACAGTTCAGCTCTATGGCTTCTGCCACACACATACATGTGGAGCCTACACACACCACTTTTGGCTTGGGAGCCACTGTGTGAACTTTAATCCCCCTGCAGTGGCTTCCACTATATTTCCTATTGAGCTACTAAGTACACCTTGTACTGAGTGCTCACATTGAGGTTACCCAAGGTCAGCACTGCATCTGACATCACACTGTGCAATCAACTTGATTTGCAGCGCCTGTTATTTGTGAGTATTCTAGGGGTAAATATATGTGTTCACTTCTGTCCTGTAACTGCACCACCTTGACAAAGGTCCCATTCGTGGACCGAAACGTTGGTTTTGTGTTTATTTTTTCAATACACTTGTTTGTTCAATTCTGGAGTGCTGCCTGCTGATTTCGTTTCCAAACGGTATCGTATTGCTTATATATATATATATATATATATATATATATATATATATTGATAATCTGTTACCCATCTGCCTTAAATATCTTCGTACTGTTTGTTCTTTGGAGTTTAACAATGGACTGTTAAACTCCCCTCCATCCTCCATCCCCTCTCCCCTTCATCCTCCATCCCTTCTCCTCTCTCCTCTCCCCTCCATCCCCTCTAGCATACACACACACACACACACACACGGGAGACCAGTACTTTTACACCGAAACCACCGGGATCACTAGCATCAGGCAGGACAAAGTTGCTGAATAAAATGGGATTTATTCTGGCACGCCAGCAGACAAAACAAAGATGTACAAAACAAGATACAATACCAACTGGGGGCCTGGGGAGTAGACTCTTGCCTCGCTAGGTGCAGGGACCTGCTTCAAGAAGACCTGGCCTGTCCGCTTCTCATCCAGGATATCAGAGTGCTAATCACGCACAGCAGTATGTATCTCCAGCTGGTCACTGTCAAGATCCAAACTCCTTCACAGAATGACTCTCTGTCTCTCAGGTAGTTTCTCAGATGCTCTGAGATGCACTCACATGCCCTCCACACCTTCCCAGAGTGACTCTCTCCCTGTGGGATAACTAACTCCTGCTCTGACCAGCAGTGTTCCTTATACTGTATACCCCTTAGTGGCTAGGGTAGCTGGCCACTCTTTCACATTCACCAAATGTCTGTAACACCTCCATGCTCCCAACCATTGTCTTAATACACATTTATCTGCAGGAACCTCAGCTGATTCTTAATTAACACTTTACAGGGCTGACTCCCAAATCACATCACAGAACAATACCAGCTTTTTTTTAAACAGGGGGAAGTATTGTAACAGGGAATAAAGAATACAGGCTTTGAAATACAGACGAGACCACGAGTATTCTAAAGCTTGCCTTAAACTAACCCGGTTACATTCTGTGTATGTGCCGGGTGTAACCTGGCTAGTTTAAGGCAAGTTTAAGGCATTTCTGCATTGACTAATGACCCATAGGATTAACACAGCAGGGGTCCCTGGCAGTCTCATTCAGTTTGAATGGGACTGCCAGGGACCCCTGCTGTTAATCTGCTGGGCCATTAATCAATGCAGAAATGCTGGGTCTAGTTTAAGGCAAGTTTAAGGCATGTATCCAGCATGTACCTTGGTCTTTTTGGCGATTGCCACTGGTTTGTGTTAGAATAACCGTGGCCACTACAGTATATTCTCACATACATAGTGCATTACACATTCCCTGTTCTCCCCCAGATATTAAATACATTTGGCTGAAATAAGCCTTACATAGGTGGCCAAGTTAAATGGATGTAGGGTTAGCTAGCTGGGCTTCTTTTCAGCTTTGTGATGCCAGCTACCCCTACTGATACAAACACAGACACTCACATAGACACTCACACAGACACTCTCCCACTTACACACACACACACTCTCCCACTTACACACACATACACACACAGACACTCTCTCCCACGTGTACACACACATGCACACACTCACATATACACACACACACACACACACACTCCCACTTACACACACACACTCTCACACACATATACACAATCTCTCCCACTTACACACACACACACACACACACACACACACACACACACATACACTCTCCCACTTACACACACACTCCCACTTACACACACACACACACCTACAGCAATATATTGTATGACTTGCCTAGTGTGTTCCCTCAATTTGGTCAATATAAAAAATATATATGAACAAGTCAAGTACGGTGGGAAAGATAATGGCAGAATAAAAAGTAAGTCCCTACCCAATAAAACATTTTCCCTGGCATGACATGCTATGTCACGTTTTCTAAGGCATTAATGACAAAGTATTTATCAGCAAGGCTCTTTTGAAGTCCTGTTATCACACACAGCATCACTGAATCTGTGCCTGTCTATCACATCATGGCATCTGTCTTGTGCAGACTCAGGATCTGGTAAAGGCGGTTCAGTTGATGCTGTGTCATCACCATGGGTGGACCCAGCGCTGGGCAGATGGCACATTGCAGTGAAGGCCTGCTCAAGATATCGTCAAAATTCAAACTATCCAGTATTCTCGTGGCAGCATCCATGTGTCCCTTGCTTAAAGATATATCATAACCTTTGAATAAGTGTCAGCCCCTTCTCCACTTGATGTATGGCGCTGGCTACATAATCCAAAGAATAAAGAGACAAGCCCTACTTTGAAATGTGCACTCTCACATGTATCACGAGTAAAGTGAGGGACAGTATAAATAAAGACTAATAATTATAGAATGATATCTCAAACAATTAATAACATCTAACTTTTATTCAATACACGAAAATAATCCAGTCAAACCAGACTTGTTACTGTAAGTCAATGCAGTGGTTCTTAACAGACAGGAAGGTAATGCTGTGATCATCACAGGAGACGTTCTTTACCATTGGTATTTCACTGTCACTATCAATAGTGATAATGGCAGGGGAAGCGGGTGGAGAACTAGCTGTGGACAGGAAATCGATGGTCATTGTCATGGCTCAGTGACCTGCCTCTGCTGCGGTTACTGCTTGTAGAACTGGACCCGTCACTTTCCCTGGAGCTTTGACTGTTTTGTGACAGTCCTGTTTCTCCAGGACAAGCTCCTGTTTCTACTCCTTGATTTTTTCCTTTCTCTCCAACCTTTGTGCCCACTCTTCTCTGGACTTCTGAAGCTCCTTGTTTTGGTCTGTCCCTGCTGCAATGGCTCCTTTGATTGTTATGGCTCGTATTGCTAGATGAACTCCTTGACCGTGCCCTCTATCTTGAAATTTCATAGCTGCTATGCAAGCTTCCTTTTTTTCCTGGCTTCTCTCATGTCCGGCGAAGACATGTGAGCGTCTGAGATGACAGGCCTTTTTCTCTTCTCTTTCTTCTTAGAATAGCCATGTTTGTCAGTTGACGTGCTATCCTTATGGCTAGCATTGAGAGCACACTTATCTTGCGTGAATGAAGCAGGGGGAGATGACCTTCTGTCTTGGCTCTTTGCAGCGGTATGCATTTTTATGTCCAACTGCGTTGTTGCCCTGTTGATAGAGGGATCTTCATCCGAGCTTTCTGAGCTATCCATGGTAGTTGGCGCAGTAGCTGTGGCTTGCTCTAATGTTGAATGGGAAGTCCCCGGTGTCTCATTGTCCCAAGGAGTCTGGCCGAGTCCAAGAGCAAATGAGGGGATATCTGGCTCCCTAACGTCCTCCTCATCAGATGATATGGTTATAATGGATGACTGGGCAGAGCAGTCACAATTGCTGTGCTGGCCGTCTGCCTCGGTGTCTTCCTTCCTTGCGGTATCCATTTTTATGTTGACCTGAGTTGTTGCCCTGTTGATAGCTGTGGCTTGATCTAATGTTGAATAGGAAGTCCCCGGTGTCTCATTGTCCCATGGAGTCTGGCCGAGTCCAAGAGCAAATGAGGGGACATCTGGCTCCCTAACGTCCTCCTCATCAGATGATATGGTGATGATGGATGACTGGGCAAAGCAGCCGTAATTGCTGTGCTGGCCGACTGCCTCGGTATCTTCCATCCTTGCAGCGGAATCCATGTTTATGTTGACCTGAGTTGTTGCATTGTTGATAGCTGTGGCTTTATCTAATGTTGAATAGGAAGTCCCCGGTGTCTCATTGTCCCATGGAGTCTGGTCGAGTCCAAGAGCAGATGAGAGGACATCTGGCTCCCTAACATCATCTTCATCAGATGATATGGTGATGATGGATGATTGGGCAGGGCTGTGGCAACTGGCGGGCTCATCGTATGCCTCGATGTTGTAGAGGTAGTAGGCGAAGTCGATTAGCGCGTGAAGGAATTGATCAGTGTGGTGCACCAGAAAGGTTCTAAGTTTCTCAACGAAGGCTTGGCTCTCCATTTTGTAGAGTGTTAAATTCCTCATGATGAAGTCTTGCACGAAGTTGACAGCGGAATCGTCACTGTCGAACAGAACCATTAGCTCCCTCCTCAACCAGGCCATGAGATAGTAGAGGAAGATGGGATTCTGTTGGAAAAACTCAGCAGAGATATCCTGGTAGCCTCCTCCATCCTGGATGTTTCTGACACGTACTCTGGAGCAATACATAGCCTTTATCTCATCATCAGATGGAGTCTGGCTGAGTCCAAGAGCAGAAGAGGGGACATCTGGCTCCCTAGCATCCGCCTCATCAGATGATATGATGATGGGCGAGTCTGAGTGGTTTCCTTCCATGTACGATGGGGTAAGGCAGTCGTAAATGGCATGCTGGTCATACTCCTTGACGTTGTAGGGGCAGTGGGCGAAGCTGATGAACTCGTGCAGGAAGTGGTCGGTGCGGTATTTCAGAAACGGCCTAAGGTCCTCCACAAAGGCTTTGCTCTCCATGTCATATTGCGTCACATTGCTTATGATGATGTGCTGCACTATGTTGATGAGGGAACCATGGCTGCCAAACAGGACAATTAGCTCCCGCTTCAGCCAGGGCACGAGGCGGTGAAGTGAGGCAGGATTCCGTCGGATGAACTCAGCAGAGATATCTCTGTACTGGCCTCCACCCTGGATGTTTCTGACTCGTACTCCAGAGTAATACAGAGCCCTCCTGAAGTTGATAAGCTCCTCCTCTTGGATCTCACTCATAAACTGTCCCTCGGCACTTGCCTGTCTCCTGGAGGCAAACCTCTGTATCATCTGGTGCAAATCTCCACCCCTTTGCAATAATGTCTGATTTGAACTCCCATCAAACAGAATTCTACTGTCCGGAGGTGTGAATGTTGTATGATTGAATGAGTATGTCAGGGGATGGAAGGGCATGCTGTAGTTACTGCTATAAGTGGTGCGATACTGAAACCGGTTACCATCTGGTCTGGCAAAGGTACCATTCAGAATGTATTGCTTGTTGTCATCATCAGCCTGGATGCTGTGGAAGTTGAAGCGGAAGGGCTGCTTACACAGGGGGCACTCAGCTTTGGTTTTTGCCCACTCCTGAATGCAGTTGAAGCAGAATCTGTGCCGGCATGGGTCCAGGTGGGACACATTGTTAAACCTCTCCATGCAAATGGAGCACTTTGAGTCCGGGGACGGAGCCGTTGGCATACTATGGACCTGTGATGTACCAGCCTGTGGTGAAAAGCTGCCATCTATCGTCAATTCCTCAGTTGATGCCATCACCTGTGAAAAAAAGTAAAATATAAAACATCCAGTCCTGCCTACTCACTACAAAAAATATTCAGGTTTCTGTTTACAATACATGTAGATTTTATTACAATAAAAGTCTGGAAGATGCGATTTTAGCATTTTTTCCATTTCATTCCATTACAATACCTTGCATTTTTTTGCATCTCACAGTTCTGTGTTATAGTGTTCAGATGTGCTTTCTGTTTGGACTTATAGGAGTTTTTTTAGGAACTTTAGTGATAGTGTTTTTAAGCTGTCCTGTCTTGTATTGAATACATATTTTTTCTATTTTTTGTAACCAGAGTGTTTGTTTAAGGACGCTCTCTTTTGCATTTGAATATAGACGTGTGTGTGTGTGTAACATGATACAAAAAAACAAAAAGTAGGTAACCTATATTTAGAACAAAAGTGAATATATACATATATATATATATATATATATATATATATATATATATATATATATAAGCAATACGATACCGTTTGGAAACGAAATCAGCAGGCAGCACTCCAGAATTGAACAAACAAGTGTATTGAAAATAAACACAAAACCAACGTTTCGGTCCACGAATGGGACCTTTGTCAAGGTGGACCGAAACGTTGGTTTTGTGTTTATTTTCAATACACTTGTTTGTTCAATTCTGGAGTGCTGCCTGCTGATTTCGTTTCCAAACGGTATCGTATTGCTTATTCTTCATTATAGGATCTGCACCCACACCAGTGACTATTATTACGGAGTGCTTTTTGTTCTTTTTATATATATATATACAGTAGAGGCAACGCTTATTCTAACATTTGCTTTAAACTAGCCTGGTTACATTCAGGGTATGTGCTGGGTATGTTCTGGGCTAGTTTGAGGCACGTTTAAGGCATTTCTGCATTGACTAACGACCCATAGGATTAACACAGCAGGGATCCCTGGCAGTCCCATTCAGTTTGAATGGGACTGCCAGGGACCCCCGCTGTTAATCTGATAGGCCATTAATCAATGCAGAAATGCTGGGGCTAGTTTAAGGAAAGTTTAAGGCATGTATTCAGAATGTACCTGGGTGTACCTGGGTCTTTTGGGGAATTGCCACTTGTTTTTGTTAGAATAATCGCTGCCTCTACTGTATGAGACAGCTGGCACTCAACTGGCACAAGTATGGTGTGGTGCATGTTCTATAGACATAAGTACCCAAAAATAGTTAAACCAAGGGCAAACAGAGAACAGCACTCAATTATTGACTGCTGTTCTCTGTTTGCCCTTCAGTTATCTATATATATATGTATCTCAAAAACACCATGTCACTCAATTTACTTTCATACAGGCTTTTCTAATATCAACTAGTTTGATGTAAGGCTAATTAGGAAGGATGGACATTTAAACACTGATGTATGTGAAACCAACAGTCAGGAATAAATTGTATGAAATGAACGTTTCAGTCAATTGTTACCAATTTGTTTGGATTGTTAAAGACTGCTACGTTTGATTCCCATTTACAGGAGATTGTCTCTAGATTGGTTTATTCATAAAGGTCAACGGAGAAAACATGAGGCAAGACAGATGCACAAGGTACATCTCAAGATTGAATGTATATTTCAAGAATGAATAGATGATACCGTTCTGTGGCTAACGTAATGTTTTTATTTCTTTGAACTTTTATGATACACTGATCTCTAGGAATGTTATCTGTGACCAGAGCATATCCTTCCCCCCTATGTAGTGTGCGATTTATGACTTGAGGTGTTAAATTGGCCTTGAATGTTTGTGATGTAAGAGAGTGTGTGTGTGTGTGTGTGTGTGTGTGTGTGTGTGTGTGTGTGTGTGTGTGTGTGTGTGTGTGTGTGTGTGTGTGTGTGTGTGTGTGTGTGTGTGTGTGTGTGTGTGTGTGTGTATGTAAGTAAATAAAAGCATTTCGTTAGCCGCAGAATGGTATCATCTATTCATTCTTGAATATTAAAGCTCAGTCAACACGGTACAGATCTCTGTCTCTCTGTCTCTCTGTCTCTCTGTCTCTCTGTCTCTCTCATAAAAAAACAAAACAGGAACAGACTATTAAATACAATAATGCCTACACATCGTGTCTACTTAACCCCTTCAGTGAGGAAATGGGGTTAATGTCAACTTCTCGCAGCAAGGAGCTCATTACATTTTAAATTGTATGTATTTTATGTTTTGTTCTTGTCCTTTCCCCCACATTGTACTGCGCTGCAGAATATGTTGGTGCCATGTACATAAAAGATAATTTTAATAACAATAATAATGGAATGGGGATTTATGTATTAGTTTTTACATACTAACAATGTTAATGTGAATGTTTGCCTGCAGTTTAAGATAGTCACTAGGTGGCTTTCATAATTATTATGCTCAAACGATATATTATAGAAAGGAAGGCAATAGAAATATGATCATCTGAATGATTCATATATTTAGAAAACAATAACCTCATTATACACATATTAACTAGTAGGGCACAACCCTAGAGGATGTTTTAGTCATAGTGATCCTGCATTATCTGAGAGAATATTCTCCATTCATGTTTCTGATTACACTATGACTGATACATTTACATATATACTATATAAATGTTCTTAAAATGCCATCAAAACGAAATGATGAATTACATTTTGACCTAGCATAGAAATATTACTAGTTTATCATTCCATATAACAAAATAACATTTCCAGTTATTAGTAGTCTAGAGCCTCTTTAGTACAGTACTTACTGCTGCCTCCAAGAGACTGTAATGCCATCCAGGATGGAGCTGAGTGACATCACAATGGTAGGCATGGAAAAGGGCACAACACATTATATACACACACACACACACAGATATGCGGCCTCTTCTCTCCCTCCTGCTTTCATGCACCTCTACTCCTCTCTCTCCCATGATGAACCTCTTCTAATTTCCACCATCAAAGTGATGGGGAGCACGATCTGCATATTGGGCTTATTTTCATTACAAATTAATTGCCCTACACCATGTTTACATAGTTACATAGTTACATAGTAGATGAGGTTGAAAAAAGACTTCCGTCCATCAAGTTCAACCTATGTTAAATTTAGACAACAGATACTTTATCCTATATCTATACTTATTGATCCAGGGGAAGGCAAACAAAAAACCCCATTAAAGCTGCAGTTCAGTCAATATCCTGCATGTGTGTTTTTTTTAAATAAATCAGTTCTGTAGTAAGAAAAAATACTTTTAGCATTTTCTGTTTTTAAAAAAACAACTTTTAAAGACCAATTTTCTTGTATTCTATTTTAGCAAGCATGTGCTAAGTCACTGCCCCTTCATGCCCTGTCACAAGCCCTGGCACACCCCTTTGTCAGCCTTGCCCTCCCTCTAGCACATGTCAGTGCAGGAATGCTCATGAATATTCATGAGCTTCCACTGACGGACTGAAGCAGAATATAAACAGATCCCTTCACTAATTATGTCACCAAATTTCGCCGATCAATACATGGAGAACGAATTGACTTGCAGCTATACAGTTCTTCAAGTAATTAGAGATTGCCCACATGAAACTATTGAAGTAAAAAAATAAATAAAAAAAAGACTGAACTGCAGCTTTAAGGGGAAAATTAATTCCTTCCTGACTCCAAGAATTGCCAATCGGATTAATCCCTGGATCAACATCCTTCCCATCTATACTTATTTGGTATATCCCTGTATACCTTTCCCATCTAAAAAGATGTCCAACCTTTTTTTGAACAAATCTATTGTATCTGCCATCACAATCTCCATGGGTAATGAATTCCACATTTTAACTGCCCTTACTGTAAAGAACCCTTTCCTTTGTTGCTGGTCAAATTTCCTTTCCTCCAACTTTAAGGGATGGACCCGAGTCCTTTGTACTGCCCGTGGGATGAATAGTTCTTTTGAAAGCTCCTTGTATTGTCCCTGAATATATTTGTATATTGTTATTATATCCCCTCTTATATGCCTCTTTTCTAATGTAAATAAATCTAATTTAGCTAGCCTCTCCTCATAAGTTAGAATGTCCATCCCCTTTATTCATTTGGTGGCTCTTCTCTGCACTCTCTCTAGTTCCATAATGTCTTTTCTTAGGATTGGTGCCCAAAATTGTACTCCATATTCAAGGTGTGGTCTTACTAATGCTTTGTAAAGGGGCATAATTATGTTTACTTCCCTTCCATCCATTGCCTGTTTTATGCAAGATAAGATCTTGTTTGCCTTTGCAGCTACTGCATGACATTGGGCACTATTGCTAAGCCTGCTGTATACAAGCATTCCTAAATCCTTCTCCATCAAGGATTCCCCCAATATATTTCCATTTAATTTGTAAGTCGCCTTTTTATTCTTGTATCCCAAATGCATAACCTTACATTTATCTGTATTAAACCTCATCTGCCATTTACCTGCCCACGTTTCCAGTCTCTCCAAGTCCTTCTGAAGAGAAATTACAAGTAGAAGAAAAATCCGAGGATTGATGCGGAGCACAGCTGAAGAAGGGGACCAGTGCCAAGATATAAAGATAAAACTAGTATTTATTTGAACATGTAGGGGGAAACAAACACACTCTGACGCGTTTCAGGCTAAAGCGCCCTTTATCAAAGAGAAAATTCGTGTCTCTCACACTCGCGGTCTTATAGGGGATTCCCCGCCCACAAGATTCAGTGACGCTACATGAATTTGGCGCAAAAGACCTGCATTCAATTCTTTTGGTAAATCCAGCTTCCAATCAAAGCTCTAGATTTGGAAGGTGCGTCAAATGCGGGCGAGGGTTCCCGTTCAGACTGAGAGAGTGGACAGAAGATACTAATATACACAAACGGATGCAAGTTTAAAAAAGACAAACAAGTAACATATAAACATAAGCTTACGAATTGGTTTCTTATATGGATGAAGAGCAGAGGGGAGAAAACTTGAATTGATATATCTCAATAGGAGAATATGTGTGGTAAATCGCACAGAACAGTAAAAGCAATTGTAATCATATTAATAATTACTGATTACATGTGTATCCATATGTCCAAAATGCAAAATGCAAAGATAACAAAAGGAAAAGGTATATCTTCAACTACCCATATGGATAGATAACCCATAACTGTATTAGTGGAATAATCAAAATTGTACATATATACAAAGAGTATAGAGACATATAATATACCTGACAACTCATTTCTATAGGTAACTAACATGAATAATATGAATTAAATAATCAACAATATAATTTTAAATGACAATAATAATTGACCAAGAGAGCATCATAATACATTATTTCAGGAAGTGCTTAAGTTCCCAATAACTAACATGAATAATATGAATTAAATAATCAACAATATAATATTAAATGACAATAATAATTGACCAAGAGAGCATCATAATACATTATTCAGGAAGTGCTTAAGTTCCCAATCCTGGTTCATGCCCTTGGGTACCAATGTCCCAAGGGCATAAATCCAGTGCATCTCCCGACGATTAAGGAGAGCTTCTCTATCTCCTCCCCTGATGTTTGTATATATATGCTCAATGGCACTATAGGAAAATGAAGTAAGTGAGTAAGTAAGAGGGCAGCTAGTAAAGTGACGTGCAACAGGAAATCTGTCATCATGATTTCTAATATTTCTAATATGTTCACCTATTCTAACTCTAATGGTCTAATAGTTCTGCCTATATACCCACTCCCACAGGCACACCTAAGTAGGTAAATCACATAATTAGTGTTACATGTCATAAATGACTCAATATGATACGTTTGATTCGTATATATATTCCTAATAGATTTTAATGGTGTTGCATATTTGCATAGGTTACACTTCCCACATTTAAAGAACCCCTTAGGTAGTTTATTCACACTCTTTTTTGCTGAGCAATATAGGCTAGGGGACACGTGATTCCCGATGGTTTTGGCTTTTTTAAAAACAATTCTAGGGTTAGATCTTGTATATATGTCAAGATCTTTGTCTAACTTTAAAACTGCCCAATGTTTTTGTAGAATAGACCTGATTTGCTCAGCTTGTTTTGAGTATGTTGTTATGAAGAGTGGTAACTGGCTAGTTGCATCATTCTGAGTATGAACTCTACCTTTGGTCTTGTTATTTTTTCTTTTTTTAACCAAAAGTTCTTTTCTATTGGTATTCAATGCATATTCAAATGCAACCTCCAAGTCCCTCTCCCCATAACCTTGGTTCATAAATCTTTGTTTACACTACCGACACACTTTATCACACTGCGGCCAGATCCGCAAGCCGGGAGATTTCCCGGCTTGCTAGTGGCCGCCCCTCGGCGTGCACGCGCGGTCACGCGTCTTCGGGAGCGTGCGCCCCCTGCACGCGCGTCCAGGGGCTCCCCGAGGGAGCCCTGGTGTCCCGCGATCGCGGGACAGCGGCAGGGGGTTCCGGGGGACCCGGCGGACCCGGCAGCGGTAGGGAGAGCGCCCCGATCGGAGGGCGCTCTTCCGCTGCTTCGGCGCGCGCCCGTCACTCTCGGGCGCGCGCCAGGCTACTGCTGCGGCCAAGAACGGGCAAATGCTCGAATAAACTTGGCCGCAGCAGTAAGTTCTTCTGCCTGAATAAGGTTTTGCCTGAAAAAGCCTTTGCAAAATCTAAGTAGACCACATCAACTGCATTACCCTGGTCTAGATTCCTACTTACCTCCTCAAAGAAACAAATAAGGTTAGTTTGGCAAGATCTATCCTTCATAAATCCATGCTGACTATTACTAATAATTTTATTTTCCATTAGGTATTCCTGAATATTATCCCGTATTAAACCTTCAAGTAGTTTCCCTACTATTGAAGTCAGGCTTACAGGTCTGTATTTTCCCGGTTGTGTTCTAGCTCCCTTTTTAAATATAGGCACCGCATCTGCTTTACGCCAATCTTGTGGTACTGAGCCTGTGGAAATGGAGTCCTTGAATATTAAATATAATGGTTTTGCTATTACTAAGCTTAGCTCCTTGAGAACTCTTGGATGTATGCCATCGGGGCCAGGTGCCTTATTAACTTTAATTTTTTCAAGTCGCTTATGAACTTCTTCCTCAGTTAACCAATTGTTCATTAATATGGAGGTTGTGGTTTCCTCCTGCGGCACTACTATTGAACTTGATTCTTCCCTGGTAAACACAGAGGCAAAGAATTTGTTCATTACCTCAGCTTTTTCCTTATCTCCAATAATCTGCCTACCCATCTCACACTGAAAGGGTCCTATATTTTCTTTTCTCATTTTTTTGTTCTTAAGGTACTTAAAGAATTTTTTAGGGTTGACCTTACTTTCTATTGCAATCCTTTTATCATTATCCATTTTTGCTAATTTGATTGCCCTTTTGCAATTTTTGTTACATTCCTTATAATTCTGATACGATGTCTCTGTCCCTTCTGACTTAAAGAATCTAAACGCCTTCCTCTTCTTGTCCATTTCCTCCCCTACCTGTTTATTTAGCCACATTGGTTTTGACTTATTTCTTTTATACTTATTACCCAAGGGTATACACTGATAAGTGTGCTTTTCTAACAATGTTTTAAAGACTGCCCATTTATCTTCTACATTTTTCCCTGCAAAAACATCATCCCATTGTATTACTACTAGATTAGACCTCAGTTTATTAAAATCTGCCTTTCTAAAGTTTAAGGTCTTTGTTGAACCCAAGTAATCTGATTTTTGATAATTGATTTCAAATGAGACCATGTTATGATCACTGTTACCCAAATGTTCCAGGACTTGAATATTTGTTATTACTTCTACATTGTTTGATTTGACCAAATCCAGAACTGCCCCTCTCCTAGTTGGTTCCTCAATAATTTGGGTCATATAATTGTCTTTAAGCACCCCCAAAAACCTGTTCCCTTTTGTTGTAACGCTAATCTCATTGCCCCAGTCTATGTCTGGATAATTAAAATCCCCCATTATGCAAACATGACCCAGTTTTGATGCCTTCTCCATTTGCAAAAGTATTTTAGCTTCCTCAATCTCACAGATATTTGGTGGTTTATAGCATATTCCCACAAACATTTTCTTTATACTTTTACCTCCACTGCTAATTTCTATCCACAAAGTCTCTACATTTTTATCATTCCCTTCATAGACATCATCCCCTATAATAGGTTTTAGATCCTGTTTAACATATAAACATACTCCACCTCCTCTTCTATTTGTTCGATCCTTCCGAAAAAGAGAATAACCCTCTAAATTAACTGTCCAGTCCTGAGTTTCATCCCACCATGTTTCAGTAATGCCTATGATATCATACTGCTCCCTTGCAGCTATTAATTCAAGCTCCCCCATTTTATCTGTCAGGCTTCTTGCATTAGCAAGCATGCATTTCAGTTTTTTTTCAGCCTGTACTATTATCTTATCTGCTCCTTCCTTTCTGCGCCCACTTTGTTTAGTCTTTAGAAGTTTTCTAGTATTATCTATATTTACTATGGGTGTCTCACTGCTTGTCAAACTTGATCTTGCCCCCATTCTACCTCCATACCACCTTGTATCCTCATCTATTCCATTTAGTTCATTATCTGTTTCATTCCCCTCCCCCCTCCATCCTAGTTTAAAATCTCCTCCAACCTTTTTAGCATTCTCCCCCCTAGCACAGAAGATCCCTCTTCATTGAGGTGCAATCCGTCCCTAGAATATAGATGGCACCACTCAGAAAAGGAGTCCCAGTGCTCTGAAAACCCAAACCCCTCCTTCCTGCACCACTTTCTTAGCCATGCATTAACATCCCTGATCTCTGACTGTCTCCCTGCGGTAGCGCATGGCACTGGTAGTATTTCAGAAAATACTACATTGGAGGTCCTTGCCTTAAGCTTCTGGCCTAGATCCCTGTAATCATTTTTTAGGACCCTCCATTAAAAGAATAATGATGTTATCATTTATTTTGCATTGCTCATTGAATATTTCACTTTAATAATATCTTTATCCATGAGCCACATTGTTTCATTATAAGCCACAGTAATGTTCTAAAACATGGAATAAAAATGTTGCTCAATACAAGTCATACAGATATTTGCTTTCCTATAGATGTGTAAGGAACTTCTAGACAATTTGGTCAGAGCAGCGAGATCTATGCCCACATTAAGACAAACATTGCTCACCGAGAAAACGAATGGTATGTATCCATGCTTACAATACATTGCACATACTGTACTGCAATTCTGTCATCAAATGAACATTTTACATCACCCAAGATCAGGAAAGACAAGGGACACTACGGTGTCTAGGTGTTCCCCAGTGGGAATGTACACTGGCGACACACTTTATTCGAGCTTGGCTAGTCCCACGAATTCGGGTATACCCGGGTGTATTGAGGTTTGTGACTGTTTTCTGCCCGAGTACATTGAGTTATTTTCCAAGCAGGGATTGAAGCATTTTATTCCCGCTGGCTGCAATACTGCACAGTATATATATATAAACTGCATTACAATTCATGAATTTATGCCATCTGGTAGACACGCGAAGCATTGCAGCCTATTAAATCCTAATCATTATCATTTAACAGATCAGCCGCCCATCAGCCAGGCATGAACCCAGGCTGGGAAGGCAAATGCAACGGGGCTTGTCAGAGGTTAGGAGTGGCGCATTCCAGGTATCTGCCAGGTACATACCGGGTATTTGCTCGAATAAAGTGTGTCGGTGCAGTATCATATCTGGATCAACACTATTTGCCAGTTGTGAAATCGACGTTTTGTCAAAATGGCTCTATATACAAAAAGTACTACAGTACATTTATACCGTCCCCCAGGTGTAACGCACGTCAATCGTGTTACAAAATGTGAAAAAACTTCATCCACAAATGAACTATAAAAACACCCACTGTATAGTGTGTTAAGCAACTTTCCACATCATGACAACATACTGTGTCACGCAAGTTACCGCCCCTCTGTGATGACATCAATCTTAAATAATATACTACAACATACGTGTCTTCCTGTTAAAAATATAAAATAAACAAAAGTAATGATCAAAGGAAACTAATCCTATCAAATACAAAGTATCATCATAATATCAATTATATTTAATGCACAATGAAAAAAATACAGGCATATTTACTCCTTCGAAAGTACAGGGGCTGAAATTTCGTCCAGGAACATATAAAAAATATAACAACAATAGTGCAACAATGTATAATAATCTGAAACAGTTTAGGTTAATCTTTGAATGTTAGGCCTGGGACATAGTGCCTTTAACAGTGCGGAGGCACGCTGAGGCTCAGGGAAAGCGGTGCTTTCCCTAGCCTTACACAGCGCGCCGTCCGTGGGCGGGTCTGGGAGCGGGCCAGTGATGTCACGGAGCTGTTTCGCCCTCATTGGGCGAAACGCTCACGTGACCAGCCCTGCGCTCCGGCAAGCAGGAAAATCTCAAGACTCGGTGAGACACACGCTTCTGCAAGCGTGCGGAAGCGTGCGCGAGCCCCTGCTAAAGCCGCTCTCATTGCGTCTGCAGGGGCTCAGTGCCAAGCAGCAGCACGCCTCAGCACGGGTCAGCGCATAAGCGCTGACCATGCCCGAGGCCTTAGACTCACGTGTTTCACGTGACAAACAGGCAGTATGGTTATATAGAGTAACCAACTCTGAATTCATCCAGGTAAATTCACACCGTCACAGACGATATCCCAAATGATTCAAAAGGAAAATAGTGGGAGGGGAATCCCACATACAAGAAGAAAAAAGCAAATATAGTGTAAAATGCTTTAATTATTACAAAACAAAAGTAATGCACGTACATAAGTGTCTTTGAGGTAAGCATTCAGACCACCCTAGGTCACAACTCAGGAGCTGGACATACAGCACTCCCAAAACAGCTTTAGGGCTGTTCTATAGAGTGTATGCGGCCGTGCGCGCGAGTGCACGTGCCGCACGCTTTTTGTGTTTATGCTGAGCTGTGAGCTGTGAGCTGTGAGAAGGTACTGTGTGTTTGTGTGTGTATCTATGTGTATGTATATGTGTATGTGTGTAATTTATTATTTATTAAAAAAAAAAAATGCTTTGGTAAAAATAAAATATTTACAGTATTAACATTGTGCAGACACGTTCAGACACACACATACATACACACACATATATACAGTTTGCATACATACACACACATATATGCATACATACACACACATACATACATATCTGCGCCGGTAGCAGTGTGAAAATATTATTTTCCTTATCTTCCCCGCTGTCGGCCGATGCACGCTCATTGCTGTGTGGCCCTTATAGAAGGGCTGACTAACCTCAGCCAATTATTAGTGACGCGCGCGCATGGGTTATTGCACGTGGCTACTATATAACAGCCCTCAGATACTGCTGCACGGCCAATAGGCAGTCACTGGGCTGAGTAATTGGAACCTATTCTAGGCTGAGGTCCACCAACAGTAAGTGAATGCCCCCCAAAGTCTCTGTACTGCAAGATTCCGCCCTACGCATTTAGTTTATATCAGACTTCCTCAGGGGCTAATCATAATTACATAATTAGTCTTTCAGCAGATTATATATATAATCTGTTTTAGACTTAATACAAATGTATAATAGAATTAATTTAATCTTCAACAAGAGAAAACTTAAAAGCACAGAAAAAAATAACAAGCTTAATCAGACATAACATGCACCATGTGAATATCAGAATAGAAGAGACAAAAAGAGAATTGGAAATAAAGGGGAAAAGAGAAATAATAATAATAATAAATGAAATGATATATGTGACGGCAGGGGGTAGCCGGCCTTCATTAATAAAGGTGACGCCTGGCTGGCTGCCCCTGAAACCGTATGTCAAGTGTGACAGCTCTTGGGTCTAATATTGTACATTACTGTATTGCCCTGTAATTTTGTTCCCCTTATACTGTCCCCCATAGGGTGTAAGCTAGGAACCGTGTGTTGTGGGGTTAAATATGTAAGCCCAGTGGGCCAGTTAATGCATTCTGTACTGTATTCCCATTATGTACTGTATTCCCTTTGAATCATGGGTCCCTGGCAGCTACCAAGCACCATAACCTGGGGCCAGGTATCATTGCATGTAAAAGTTAAAGTGACCCCAGCTTTTCCACTTTTCATGTCCCTTTGTCCCAGAGTCCTGAAACGTAAGGAGTAAAAGTTTTAGGTGGGATATTTGGTTGAAAATGTATTCGTTTTGTTTGCAGGAGTTCGGGGGCCTAGTTACTGGAAGTCGCCCTAATTGATTTGTGGATACGTGAGGAGCATTACACTGGGGCTAAACAGAGTCCCCCAGACTCCTAGTTTTCAAGCCCATGTATCCCCAATGCAGGTCCAACACATATATGAAGTTCCCAGAGGTTTATACTGTATTAAAGTATGGTTTATTGTGTTTTATACATTATGTATTAATGCCCAGAAAGCCATACCCTGACTTACTGCAATCCAAGTTCCTAAGACTGGGTGCCGCAGCCATTGCCAAACCAGTTGCTTCCATAATAAACTCTATTCTGGCTGCAGGCCATATCCCTAAGACCTGGAAAACTGCCAGAGTTGTCCCAATTTTCAAAAGTGGGGTCAAAAACACTGTCTCAAACAACAGGCCAATCTCTCCTCTCCCAATACTATCCAAAGTTATGGAAAAATGTGTTCACTCCCAACTAAGCGATTATTACTGTAAACCAAGACAAATTTCCCTAGCCAATTCCAATCTGGCTTTCGCCCCTAAACACTCCACAGTAACTACACTACTAAAAGTTTGCAATGAAATCCAGTCTGGAAAGGAACTGGGACAACTCACTGGTGCAATATTCCTAGATTTTGCAAAGGCTTTTGCTACTGTTGATCATGTTATCTTGCTTAGCAAACTCCAGTGCTCTGGAATAGGGAAGCATGCTTTAAACTGGTTTCATTCCTACCTATCAGGTAGATCCCAACATGTGTCTATCTCAGGTTCCAACTCCACCCCCTTGGATATCACCTGTGGTGTCCCACAAGGCTCTGTTCTGGGGCTCCTACTCTTCTCGATGTTCATCAATGATCTTCCTACAGCTGTAAAGGAGCTTCAATACACATGTATTCAGATGACACAATCTTATATGCACACAGCCCTAGCTTCTCCGACCTTCAACACATACTTCAATCTGACATTTTGAGACTTGAAAATTGGATCTCCCAAAACAAACTGTTTTGAACATTTGCAAGACTGTAACAATGATATTTGGGACCAAGGCTAAATTTTTAAAGCTTCCAATGACTGACCTCCAGATCAGAACCAACACTAATACCACCCTAACTCCTGTTATCAGTTTTAAATACTTGGGCATACTGTATGGTTTGACTCCCATTTAACATTTGGGATGCTCATTGATACCCTGTCATCCAAAACCTATGCCAAACTACAGGTGTACTTTACAGGAACAAATCCTCCCTAAGTCTGCTGGTCAGAAAGTGTATCGCACAGCAGATGCTAATGCCAATTATAGACTATGGGGACATTGTTTAAGGATCGGCACCCCAAACCCACCTTAGAATACTTGATACCCCCCACAATTCAATATGCCGTTTTGTTCTCCAATGCAACTACAGCACACATCACTGCGAAATGCTCAAAGAACTAGATTGGTCATCTCTTGAGTCTAGGCGCAAAGTTCATCTTTCCTGTCTTGCCTTCAAATAAATTCTGGGCAAGCTACCAGTCTATCTGAATAAGCTCCTCACCCCTACAACATGCAGCACTTATCATCTGAGATCTGATTCCCAAAAACTGTTCATGGTACCTAGGTTCAGCAGAGTATCCGGCCGCTCCTCCGTCTCTAACTGTGCACCCCACAACTGGAACAATCTACCGGAGACTCTCAAAGCCACAACCAGTCTAAGTTCTTTCAAAACTAAAGCGGTCTCAAACTTTAATCTGGTCTGTAACTGTTACATATGCCTATAATATATATTATCTTTAACTGTGCATGCAATGTTTTGTACCCTGTGTGTACCCCATTGCCCTATTTTTGGATGTCTCCTTTGTCTATCCCCCAATAAATTGGATTTTAGTATTTTGGTGTGCCATATCCCAGTCTGTTTCCCTGCCTGCTGTGCTCCACATACCCCCCTTGGGAGGACTCTACTGCTAACACAATTTATGTTCAAACTATTATGGGTACCAAAAACAAATAGAAATCAATAATATTGTTCACACCCAGTGATATTGCACTCCCTAGATGTTTGGGATAAAGAGTATATCAACAATACATTCTCCTTAATCCTGTCTCCCCACACACACCGTTAATCGGACACCAAGAATTTCCAGCAGGAGAGTTTCAGGGGCATTCCCTAGCTGGAGAAACGCAGGTATAGATTTAAAGATTTTTTTTAAGGGAACAGTGGTGAAATCGTTTCAAGATTTCTATGAACAACAGCACTTCCTCCATATTTATTTATTTATAAAATGTTTTACCAGGAAGTAATAAATTGAGAGTTACCTCTCATTTTTAAGTATGTCCTGGGCATAGGAGTTAAAATGACAAACAATACATGGTTACAAATACTGTTACATAAGTGTACAGGGAATGCATTATATACAAGACATAGTATGCACAGTTAGAGATAATATATATTATCGCGTATGTAACAGTTACATATCAGATTATAATGTGAGGCAGCTTTAGTTTTGAAAGAACTTTGTTCCAGTTTTGGGGTGCACAGTAAGAGGAGGAGGAGCGACCGGATACTTTGCTGAACCTTGGAACCATGAGCAGTTTTTTGGAGTCAGATCTCAGATGATAAGTGCTACATGTGGTAGGAGGGAGGAGCTTGCTCAGATACATGGGTAGTTTGCTCAGAAATTATTTGACGATAAGACAGGAAAGATGAACTTTGCATTTAGACTCAAGTGATGACTAATCTAGTTCTTTGAGCATTTTGCAGTGATGTGTGTTGTAGTTGCATTGGAGGACAAAACGGCATACTGAATTGTAGAGGGTATCAAGTTTGCTAAGGTGGGTTTGGTGTGCTGAGCCGTAAACTATGTCCCCATTGTCGATAATAGGCATTAGCATCTGCTGTGTGATATGCTTTCTGACCAGCAGACCTAGCGAGGATTTGTTTCTGTAAAATACACCTTGTTTGGCATAGGTTTTTGGGTATCAATGTGCATCCCAAATGTTAAATGGGAGTCAAACCATATGCCCAAGTATTTTAAACTAGAAATGGGAGTTAGGGTGGAGTTAGCGTTGGTTCTGATCTGGAGCTCAGTCATTGGAAGCTTTAAAAAAATTTCCTTGTTCCCAAATACCATTGTTACAGTCTTGTCAGTGTTTGAAAACAGGTTGTTTTGGGAGATCCAGTTTTCAAGTCTCAAAAAGTCAGATTGAAGTATGTGTTCAAGGAACCCTTCCAGAGGGTAGCTATGGATCTTGTGGGGCCTCTTATGATTCCTAGCAGGACAGGAAAACGCTACATCTTCACGATGATGGACTTTGCCACCTGGTACCCAGAGGCGGTAGCGCTTGCCTCCATTGATGTCAAAGCAGTAGCTACGGCATTGCTGACTATTCTTTCTAGGGTAGGCTTTCCTAGTGAGATCCTAACCGATCAAGGGTCGCAGTTCATGAGTGAACTGTTACAGTGTCTCTGGGATGCTTGCGGGGTTCAGCACCAGCGCACAACCCCTTACCACCCCCAAATAAACGGGTTATGTGAGAGGTTCAACGGTACCTTGAAGCAGATGCTTCGGACCTTTATAGAGGCAGAGGGGAGAGACTGGGAGCTTCACCTGCAGCACTTGCTGTTTGCATACCGAGAAGTACCGCAAGAATCTACAGGCTTTTCTCCCTTTGAACTGCTATATGGCCGCAGGGTACGGGGACCCCTGGACCTATTCCATGAGGGATGGGAGGCTACTAATTGTGATGCCTCTATGCTTCAGTATGTAGTTGATCTCAGGGACCGGTTAGAGATGCTCATGGGGTTGGCACAGGACAACCTTAGGGCTGCTCAGACCAAGCAAAAGCAATGGTATGACCGGAATGCCCGTAGCAGAGAATTCATCCCAGGACAGCAGGTACTTGTTCTTAAACCCACTCGGGAGAACAAACTAATGGCTGCCTGGACGGGACCATATGCAGTACTCCAGAAGATGAATGAGTGCAACTATGTTGTACAGGTAGAAGTGGATAGGAATAAGACATATCACATTAACATGCTGAAGGAGTACAGAGAGTATGGGATCGGTGCTGGCCATTTGTAGCCCACTGATGGGGGATCCGGCGAGCAATGCTCTACCTGATCTCCTAGGGGAGGTTAGGCAAGGAGGTACTGTAGAGCAGGTGGAGATAGGGAGTCAGTTGAGTGTCAGGCAAACGACAAAGGCCAGGGCTATGTTAGAACAGTATATAGCTCTGTTCACAGATATGCCAGTGTAAACACACATCACTGATCACCCAGTGCTTACAGTAGATATGTGACCTCTGCATAAGCATGCTTATAGAGTATCAGCAGAGGTCAAGGGCAGTATGGAGAGAGAGGTAGAGGAGATGCTTGCCCTAGGGGTAATTATACCGTCCCATAGCTCTTGGGCTAGCCCGGTAGTCCTAGGGCCTAAGATGGACATAATCACCCGGTTCGGGCCATGCGAGGCCTGAGTGGTTCTGTATTATTATTATTATTAGTCACATATGTTCAGTAAACCTGGTTTATCATACCAGGGTTTATTTCTTATTGTCCTGCACAGGGTTACCCCACACTATAGGATCCCACACAGGCGGTGGCGCTGTCATCCAATGGATCAGGTACACCCCAGGCTCCCAGCAGCGGAGGTTCAGGCCTCCTGTGAGACGCAGGTAAAGCACCACACATACTGTAGCTGCCATGTCTCCCAGGGGGTGGGGGAAAGTGCACTGCAGATACAAATATAAGAGTACTGGTATTGTCCACTTGATGAACTGATTTAAACACTGTTTCAGTATTATGTGTTGGTATACACATTACATGTACTTGTAAGGTTTAGAATCTTGACAAAAGGTACAAGATGGAAACCAAAGTTGACAAAGTTCCATACCAGGAACGAAACGCGTCAAACTTGGTTTTGTTATGTGTACCTACAGATGCAGCGGCCGTTATCCAATCACATGCGCACTGGGGCGTGACAACGCATGCGCACTACTGGAATTTATAGCATATTTTTTTTTCCAGAAAAGAAATTGGGAAATTGAGCATCAAAGATGATAAGGATGAAGTTCGATGGAAATCTAATATCGCTTTTACAAAAAAAAAATTAAATGTTTCCTTTTTTACTTTTATACAGTCAGTATTACCAGCTTCATGATTTTAATACTTTTGCTATGCTATTATTTTGGACAACACACAATGCACAATTACATGTCATAATCTATAATAAAATGTTACACCGAGATATTTCATGCTTTTATTCCACTTTCTGGTTAATTGGGTGTACTCTATAATGGGAAAGATAACTTTTATTTCATTCTAAAACAGTAAGAGCAGTTTCTCCCTCTTTCCTTTCTGTTTTTTCCTTCTATTTTACCTTGATATTGGCACTTAGTATTATTCCATTTCCTTTATAAGATTTAATTTACCCATTATGCTCTAATATATGTTTTTGATTTTAATATTACATGGTAATAAGTGCTCTATTATTAAAACTGGTTTTCTGTTTCCATCAAGAGTGGGTTTGATTGGATTTAAAGCAATCATGAAGGTTATATCATAACTTGGTTGCAGTAGTTATATGCTTAGTTGTTCTTTATTATTATCCTTTATTTGGATTTGACTTTTTTATCTCAAGTAATCTATATAGTTATGATTCTATGAACTTTTTCCTTTTTATAATTAAATTCATGCTTTGATATAATTATGATTTGCTTCTCAACTCAAGGTTCTGTTCCTGTGTTATATCTCTCATGTATTTAATATGTGTTTATTCAACTGCAGGGGCCTCTTAACATCCCACTACTAACACCATATGTTGCAGGGTACATGCAACGACACGTGGGGTTTCTGGATAAGGCTTATTTATTGTGCCTTAAAAATACAGCACACAAAAATAAAACAGCTTCTTTTCAGCATACAAAAACAAAAGCTTCTTTTCAGCATACAAAAACCCAGACAGTTCATCAAACATGCATTTTGAAGACAGACCTTATAGCAGTAATCTACTTCAGCATTTCAATCCTATCTCTTGATCAGCCAGTCCCCATGTGTGTACAGGCTGGGGTGTTTAAAACACCTTGATGAGGCAGCTGGAATCAGAGTAATCAACTCAGCTGAAAGTTAACCTCCTCACTGCTGCACTACAGATAAGTCTGCCAGGCATAGGGCTGGTGACGTTTATTCACCCTGCCACATAGTCCTTGGATTATCTATTAAGATTATGTACTATTTCTTAAAATTGATACCCTTCATAGGTGAAAGAGAGGGTTCCTATATGCCACTGTTTGGTTTTGATTCAACATGTATTTTGGTATAATAATTGCTTTAAGAAAATAGTTTTTTTCTTTATATACAAGTTTACTTCCTGTAAATATGTTAATATGATAGTGTGTCATTGTGTTAGTGCAAATGAGTTATTTTGCTTTTGCCATTTTTCCATTATTTTTTAATACCTATGCATATTATTTCCATCGGTGTTGTATAATTGATTTTAAGTTGTTTATGTCTCTTATACTTATTTGTTTGTTTTTATTGCATTTTATCCATTTAGGGTCTTATTAAAGCTTTTTTTTGTTTTATTTTATTGTCAGCTGACACTCAGGGCCTATGGGGTTGGCGCTTTGTCAGCGCGACCTGCTTTTGGGTCGCTCGCTGATGATGTCACTCCTGGCAATGAGTGGTACGAAAAAACATCTTTAAAAGTGAGGGTACTTGTTTTGTAGCTCACACCTTGATAAAGTCCTTATGGACGAAACGCGTTGGTGCATTTCTTCATCTCCATTGTGAGCTACATTCAATAAATTTTCATTCATATTTGGAGTTGCCTTGGAATCATTTATTTTCCCATCCTGGATCTTGGCTGTGCTCCTGCTTCCAAACTGAATCATCAGATGGACTGATGTCTTTCAAACAGCTTGAAGATGGGAGATTCCCAGATGATAATTTCCAGAAAGCTGAGTCTCCACAATTGAAGTCAAGCCGTGTATTTATGTTTCATGGGAGGTAACATTTGGCATTTATAAGCTCCAAGAGAACAAGGGGGATTAATTGAAAAATAGATCAACATATTGGGTTGAATTACTAATAAAAATCATAATTTTTTGATTACTCGCCATGGTTACCTTGGAGTTTCTAAATGCCAAATGTTAACTCTCATCAAACAAAACCCTTGTGGAAATCCCTCAGTGCGACGAGACGCGGAGGGCATTTCTCACAGTCTGAAAATTATCTTCTTGGAACCTCCCATCTCCAAGCTGTTTGAAAGACATCAGTCCAGTGTGCGTCTAATGACTGTGCAGCAATAGAAGACTGCACTTATATGATTCCAGTTCTATCTATCCGGAGATCAGCTGTTTGGAAGACGCAGATAGAACGTAGGATCAAGGTTGGTCAAGATGGAAAGTTCATCTTTTCCATACCTTTTCCCAACAAGAAGAGTCCATATTAAAGAGATTTCCCTTTAATTTCATTTGAAGGAAAGGTATGTAACTGGAGGGATATATTAGGGCACTGTGGGATATATTCTAATCTACAGTATTATCCATCTCCAAAAGGTATTGAACACTTTATATACAGCATTACTCCATTTATTAGTGATTGTTGTCCATTTTTGACCGTTTGTCTATTTTTATGGTCTTTTAAGCAATTGTGACACTTTCATTTTAATACTTTTTTTTTTAATATCAGTATTGATTAAAGTGCATTAGCTTAATAAATATTTCCCTGTTTTAACAGGAGAAAAGCGAATATTTTTCTTTTTTGTTCAAATTCACTAGTTGGACTTGGTTTGTCCAATTTAGAGGATGCAATTTCTCCTATTACCAGACTCCTTCTGTTTTATATTTACTGTATATTGGTTAATTTAGCCAACCCTGTTTTGATAGGGACATTTATTTTTAGTCACTAGGATTTTTTATTATTATATATTGTGTTGAAAGTACATTATATTTATTTATGATTTTACAGTTATTTCTGGTTTTAGTGCTGATATTTTCTTTTATGTATACTGTATATATGAGTGTGTGATACATGAGGAGAGAGAGAGAATAGAGAAAAAATTGACATTGAGTGATTGCACTTGAGATGGAATACCAATAAATAAATGCTTGGTGCACTGTGTTAGAAAGTTTCAAATGTGTATACAATAAGTGTTTGACACCAAAAAAATGAATTTGTAAGCAAGGTTGCAGAACTAATACAATTTCAATTTTCACTGCTGAATTGTATCCATTGGGATTACAGCAAAAACTGTCACATGACATAATAATATGTTCTTATATAGCGCTGTTAGTTTTACGTGCCGCTTTACAGAGACATTTTGCAAGCACAGGTCCCTGCTTTGGAGCTTACAATCTATGTTTTTGGTGCTTGAGGCACAGGGAGATAAAGTGACTTGCCCAAGGTCACAAGAAACCGACAAAAGGCATTGAACCAGGTTCCCCTGCTTCAAACTCAGTGCTAGTCAGTGTCTTTACTGATCTGAGCCACTCCTTCCTGAACCAAGATGTGTGATATTTGTTAAGAGAATGAGCATGAACAAATATCACACATTTGTATATTGATACATTTTGCTGCATGTATTAAAAGATTCTCAATACATCAAAATGTTGATCTATTAAAACAATAATGTTATTTTTTTCATTTCATCATCATCCATCATCATCTGCAATGAATTACTGGCATCTACAATTCTGAAAAGATTAGAAAGCATTAAGGAGCTAATTTTATACAAGCAAAAAGTTTTATTATACAAAAAAGTCTCACTCTCATCTCAGTGAAGTATGGGAACCTGTCCTGTGTCTGGTGCTACAACAACTAGGAGAGATGAAAAATCATCCAATGTATAAATGTACAGTATATGGGAAAATAAAATCTTTATAAATCAACAGGAGTTATATAATGAAATTCTGAGTGCTGTTGAAAGGAGATGGAGCCCATGTGTGTGTGTGTGGACAAATTTAATCCCACAGGTAGGGAGGGGAGGAGGGACTGGCTACCAGAGAGCCCACTGTGGTGCATCCCCCAACACCAATCCTAAGAACCCCAGCACTCAAGAGAAAACCTCCCTGCTGCCATACACTGTCCTGTCAGCAACTCAAAGGAGTGAAAAATAATTATACTTAAAATGTAAAGACTGTATCAAAGCAAAATCCTGTCCCATTATGCATGCTCCTGCCTTCAGTCCATCACGGAAGCAAGGTAAAAAAAAACAAAAGGCAGTGCACTGCAGACATTGTGATTGAAACACTGGATGTAACTCTAACGAGAAAAAGATTTATTTTTGACAACTAACAGGAAAAAGATTTATTTAAGCCAAAAGACACCCATCTGCAGTTGAAAAAATCCTCTGATACGCTTCGTACCTGTGAAGATACTTTATCAAAGAGAACTCTTTGCTAAAGTACCTTCACAGGTATCAAACGTGTCAGAGGATTTTTTTCAACTGGAGATGTGTGTCTTTTGGCTTAAATAAATCTTTTTCTAGTTAGTATTATGTCCAGCATTTCATTCACCATGTCTGCAGTGCAGTACCTTTCATTTTTTTACCTTGCATTCGTCATTCTCATCGCAAATGTATATGTAGCCATGGCTTGTCCAAGTTATACTTTCTGCCCCCTGTCACGTGAGTCCTTGTAGCTGCAGGCAGTGGCAGGCTGTCCTGTGGGATTTACTCCCCTCTCATACTGCCTCTCTGAGTGACCGGGGTGGAGGTGAACTGGGTCTGTGTACAGCCAATCATGGTGCAGACCTTAAGTCATCCCCTCTGTGCCTTATGGAGGAAGTGTTCTAAATTATAGTCAGTTGAGATCATGTAGTCCATGTCTCCCCCTCCTGGGGCTGACTGCAGCTCAAGATCTGAACAGACAAGGCCTCAAGACTGCAAGAAGGCCGGTACCATCCAGAGGTCTGGGACCTATCCTAAAACCCTATGCATATGCTGTAATAACAACTGCAGTGGTTGCTACAAATAAAGGATCCTGTTTAATCTACCCCTGCCTAAGTTACAGTCTATTGTGTAGAGGTATGCTTGAAAACTGTCATGGCGGGGACTCTCTCCAGTAACCCTGTAGCCTGCTGTGACTGGAGGCGCTGACACCATAATAACTGCCTAAAGGATCTAAGGAAGGGGGGAAGAGCTCTCTGAAGCTACACCATGTCCCTTACCAAAGATAAAGACTGTTGGGTGTACCCTGAGAGAATTGTTCCGGGGAGTGCGTATACCATTCATAACAGAAAAATAAACTTTGGGGCTTACCCTGTGGGAAATTGTCCAGGGAGCATGTACCCTTTGTTTAACCCAGACCAGTGGTTGGGGTGTACCTTGTGGGAAATTGTCCAGGGAGCGTGGGTACCCTTCTAGCTGCTTTAAAAGAAATTGTGCTTGTTGGGGCGAACCCTGTGGGAAATTGTCCAGGGAGCGTGTACCCTTCATCTACCTCAGTGTTTGGGGCACACCCTGATGGGAAATAAAGGGAGCATGTACCCTTCTAGCTGCATAAATCGTACTGTGCTGGGGCGTACCCTGTGGGAACTTCCAGGGAGCATGTAACCCTCACTATACTTATTGCAAAAATTCAGTTTAAGTACCAGGTCCCTGAGGCATCGCCAGGGACCCAGTGTACCTTTTGCCATCATGAACTATGCTATTGTGCTCAAAATGGAGTCCACCGCATGGACTGTCTTCTCAAAATAGTGTTCCCGCCAGAAAACGGGACCGCATGGCCTTGCAGCAAGTTGCAAGCTAAATTTCTGCAAACTCACATGCAAGCTAATCGGCGCCAAGCCAAAGCCCTGCCCATCCATGTGACTGGCTTGGTTGGAGCAAGGTCACACCCTGTGCTTCTATGCCCCTGCCCTATATTCCACCTAGGGGATGGGCAACACCCAAGATCCAATTGGAGACTGTCTCTGCTCTGGGATGAGCTAACCAGGGCCTGTCTAATTCAGTTCCACCGAGCTGAGCAAGAGATCAGAGCTACACAATCTCTGATACACTTCCTCATCAAAAGAAAGAAAAATGTCTACTCTAGAGCTTGCAAATTACTATCTACCAGGTGGCTACTTGGTGGTCATGGTGAACAGCCAGTGTCACCTGCACTGTGTATGCCTGAACTGCCGGCTTCCTGGGGGTGACGCAAGCCCCACTGCATGGTGGCAGCACTGCGAGGCCTTATTCATGCTGCCTTCCAGCCCTGGGCCGGTGACTCTTTCCAACCCACCGATCGGGCCTCTACACCAACCGGTGCGTCCCCTATGGCTGTCCCTGCCGCGAATGACATCATGGGCCTGTGTGCCCTGACCATCGCGCCCGGATGCTACATTGTCCGGTGCCAAAAGTATCGTCTCCTGCCTATGACTGGGCCCTTTCCCTCTCTGGTGTGGCCGGCCCTGACCTGTACAATGGGCCCCACTTCCTTTGACCAGAGTCCCCAGTGTTCCGGTGCCAGAGACGATAGCCACTGTGCTTCCTCTTATGTTTCCAGGACCGGAACCTGTACCTGATGAATGTGAGGGTGAGTTGACTGCCCCAAGGTTGTTGGGTGCGCTTCCCCTAGCGGTGCAGGAGTGGGCAAGCTCCATGCCAATTGCTGCCAGGAAATGCGGGGATCCCCGACGTCGCTCCCCGGAGGAGATGTCCTTGCCCTCCTCAGAAGATGAGGCATGCCGTCCGAGACCTGTGGAGGAACGATCACCTACCTGCAGTCAGAGGCAACGTCCTGATCCAGAAGCATCCATACTGAAGTCCATGGTGCATTCAGAGCCTCGGTGGATCCTCGCGCTAGAGGAAGACGTCGGAGCAATGAAGGACCCTGGCTGAAACCTGTTGAGGTAGAAGACATTCCCTACCTTTGAATGGGCGAAGCTCCAACGTCTTACTTTCACCAGGATCCTGCTGCGGCCTACCCTGACGAGGATCCAGGCAGGACCTTGTTCGGTGCGCAGAGGAGTGATGCATCCGGACATGACGTTATCCTCGCCGCCGGGCTTGTGCCAGCCTGGGGCTCTCGCGAGATCATCCATCTCTGCTGACGTCAACAAGATGGTGCCTATACCACATGTGGAACCGGTGGCTAGTGCGGGACTGTCCTCTGTTACCTCTCACACAGTTGACCCCACTTAGAGGAAGGGGTCATCAGATCCCTGATGCCAACCCAAAACCACCTACCTGGGGCCGTGGTAAGTCCGCACCCTATGGACTTGCCATGAACACTGTTAGGCCCTGCTCACCGGCCTTACCCACCCATGTCCCTTCCTATGCCAACCCTGTTCAGGACAGTGCCCTGACCCCCTCCACTACACTTGCCCGAGCTATGGGTAATAGTCTTGCCCCTGCTGCATCCACCTTTGTGTTGTCCCAATTTTCCAGTGATGATTTGTCTCCTAGTTTGTCCACTGATCTAAGGGACTTAGAGTCTCATACCTTGTGGCTAGGTCTCCTGGGTCTTTTACATCATTCAGAGAGTCTTCCCTATCTCAATTGTCCTCAACGTCTGGATTGTCATCACAGATGGGCACTAGGTCCATTAGAACAAACCCCAAACATGTGCCCGTGGAACCCCTTAAGTGGTGGGACCCTATGTTTCAGGGCTACGCCACCAGTACGAATAGGACTAGGTTCCTGCTGGTGGAACCCTCTGGTACAAGACAGGGACGAAATGTCAATCTTATAATAAAAACCCACTTTTGATTTTCACAAAGTCCTTTGGAGTGCCATTGTTTGCATTTTTTTTAGGTATTCTGCAATGATACTCCATATACCAGTGGAAACAGAGCACCAGTAGCAGCTGAATTGTGAGTGCATCTTATATCAGAACTGTACGGTGACCACCATAACTGAAGTTTCTGTCCCATTCATAGAAAACAAGCCATCAAACACAGTCAGGCTATAAGACATCACTGCATATGCTCTGATGCTGAAGAGCGGAAGAGATAATCACAACCCTGACTGAATCATTTAGACAGAAAGGATAAAAACCAAAGCCTATTACCAAAAGAATCACATGTGCACTGAAAGTCCCACGAGAATACCTGCTACAATATAAAAAGGAAGAAAAAACCACACGCATACCACTACAACCCAGTCCAAGGCCTCGGCCAGGGTGGCGCTGAGCGGGTGGACACTTAGCTGCTTGCAGAGCTTGCAAATTTGAATTTGTTAGGAAAACAATAACAATAGCGCCCAAAACAAACCCAAAATATAATAATAACGACCACTATTGTGACAGTGATAGTGTGATTAATACAATCAGTGACAATGCAAAAAATCAGTGATAGTGCACGTGCCTACTTAAAGTGCATATGTAGGGTGAAAAAAACCTCAAAATAAACTACAACCCTTGAAAAAAGACTGTTTCACTTGTCTTCTCGTGGATAATTTTCAAAGCGTCAGGGGAGTTCGTCTCGAAGTCATAAAATAGAAAAACATATCATAGTGCAAAAATGTTTGAACAGTGAAAAAGGTGAAAATTTATCCAAAATGACTACTCACATTTTAAGTAATCAATTTAGACAGTCATCCAACTTAAGGGGTGGATGCGCCCTATGTGTAAACATCAGCCACCAATCACAACCTCCAAAGGAGAAATAAGAGAGACCATATAGTGTAGAGGTAGAACAATTATAATATCAAAACATGATTCAAGGCTTACACTTCATACAGTCGATGATGGGCACTCATAGGTAGCGGTCGACAGATATCCCTGGGGCTCGCGATTCCTCTGGGTACTCGGTCACCTCCGCTCTCTCTGGAAACACTTGGATCCACACCGGAGCTTTCGTCCCTTCACTTCCGGTACGCCGAGAGCCTCCCAGGCTCCCGCTGCGTCACTTCCGGTGCGCCGGGTACTATCCGGATCAGATGGTTACAATGGAGTTCTCGTGTCCCCCTTCTTGTGGCTGTTGGACTGGAACACTCTACGCGTTTCGTCGCTCTCTCTGGCGACTTCCTCAGGAGCGACTAATAGCTGCTTACTATACTGCTATATACCCTAATGCCCTCCCTCTACTTAAGACCCAATTGTACAATTAAAGTGGTATCACATAAATTCAATGGTATCACATATATTCAATTGAAGTAGTGTCATATGTATTAACAGAGTGGGTTGGTGAAGTGTCATATACTTCATCTGTCTTGTTATCATTTATACAGGGTAAAATAAAACACAAGAAAAATACAGGGAAATATATATGGCATCATATGAAATATAGAAATTGGTAATATAAATATATAAAATATATAAAAATTGTATAAAAAAGACTAAAAAACTATCTGACTTATGTATCAAGTTATACACTAGAGAAAGAAAGAAAAACGGGATTAATACAATATCATGTTATTATATTATATTCACAATCAACATCACAGGAACACCCCTAGTTCAATATCCACATTGATTCCTCTAGGAACTAGAGTTTTCAATGTGAAGATCCAGTGGTTTCCCTTTTAGTTAGTTGAACATCACGGTCGCCTCCTCTCCAATGAGGTAGTACTTTTTCTAAGACCGTAAAGGTCAATCCTGTGGTGTTGCCTTGGTGATGTTTAATAAAATGATCCGACAAAAGGTGTGTGGTTAGCCCTCTTCTAATGTTGCCTACATGTTCTAGGATTCTAATCCTTACATCCCTGGAAGTTTTGCCGATATATTGAAGACCACAGGGACATGTGATCATATAGATTACATAGTCAGTTCTACATGTGACATGGTGTTTAATATCATATTTCTCTTTTGTCACATGTGAAGTGAAAGAAAATGTATCAGTTGTTCTGTATTGACAGGCCTTACAAACTGTGCATCCAAAAAAAACTTTTATTGCAGGTAGCCAATTATTTTCTCTTTTTTCTTTTATTTTAGGCAATGAACTTGGGGCTAGTTGACTCTTCAGATTGTTTGCCCTCCTGAATACAACCATAGGCACACCTGGAACCACATCACCTAATATTGTGTCATTTTATATAATATGCCAATATTTCTTTATAATTTTCACAATTTTATTTGAATCTTTATTAAAATTGGTTAAAAATGAAAAAATGAATTTGTCTTTATTAGTTGTGTCTAATTTTTCCTCTGTTTTTGTTTTTAGCAGATTGCTTCTATCTAGCTCTCTTGCTTTTGTTATAGCATTTTTTAAATTACCAGGATTGTATTTCCTACTTAGGAACCTGTTTTCCAATACTTTGGATTGTATTTCAAAGCTATTAAGATCTGAGCAATTACGTATTACCCTTCTAAATTGGCCATAAGGCATATTATTTAACCAACTTTGATGGTGATAACTCGAAGGTAAGATATAATTATTACTGTCAACTTCCTTGTAGAAGGTTTTTGTTTTTAAGCACCCCTCCTCTAAAAATATTGTCAGATCAAGGAAGTTGACAGAAATCTTGCTGTAATTGCATGTGAATTTTAGATTGGAATCATTATCGTTAATGTATTCAAGGAATCTGAGAAGATCTGTTTCTTCACCTCTCCAAATAAAAATAATATCGTCAATAAATCTCCGCCATAAGACCAAATTTGCACCTTTTGTCAGATCATTTTATTAAACATCACCAAGGCAACACCACAGGATTGACCTTTACGGTCTTAGAAAAAATACTACCTCATTGGAGAGGAGGCGACCGTGATGTTCAACTAACTAAAAGGGAAACCTACTGGATCTTCACATTGAAAACTCTAGTTCCTAGAGGACTCAATGTGGATATTGAACTAGGGGTGTTCCTGTGATGTTGATTGTGAATATAATATAATAACATGATATTGTATTAATCCCGTTTTTCTTTCTTTCTCTTTTTTTGAGCACAACCACAATCGTCGTGATTTTATTAATGTATAACTTGATACATAATTCAGATAGTTTTTTAGTCTTTTTTATACAATTTTTATATATTTTATATATTTATATTACCAATTTCTATATTTCATATGATGCCATATATATTTCCCCACAAGAAGGGGGACACGAGAACTCCACTGTAACCATCTGATCCGGATAGTACCCGGCGCACCGGAAGTGACGCAGCGGGAGCCTGGGAGGCTCTCGGCGTACCGGAAGTGAAGGGACGAAAGCTCCGGTGTGGATCCAAGTGTTTCCAGAGAGAGCGGAGGTGACCGAGTACCCAGAGGAATCGCGAGCCCCAGGGATATCTGTCGACCGCTACCTATGAGTGCCCACATCGACTGTATGAAGTGTAAGCCTTGAATTATGTTTTGATATTATAATTGTTCTACCTCTACACTATATGGTCTCTCTTTTTTCTCCTTTGGAGGTTGTGATTGGTGGCTGCTGTTTACACATAGGGCGCATCCACCCCTTAAGTTGGATGACTGTCTAATTTGATTACTTAAAATGTGAGTAGTCATTTTGGATAAATTTTCACCTTTTCCACTGTTCAAACATTTTTGCACTATGATATGTTTTTCTATTTTATGACTTCGAGACGAACTCCCCTGACGCTTTGAAAATTATCCACGAGAAGACAAGTGAAACAGTCTTTTTTCAAGGGTTGTAGTTTATTTTGAGGTTTTTTTCACCCTACATATGCACTTTAAGTAGGCACGTGCACTATCACTGATTTTTTGCATTGTCACTGATTCTATTAATCACACTATCACTGTCACAATAGTGGTCGTTATTATTATATTTTGGGTTTGTTTTGGGCGCTATTGTTATTGTTTTCCTAACAAATTCAAATTTGCATGCTCTGCAAGCAGCTAAGTGTCCACCCGCTCAGCGCCACCCTGGCCGAGGCCTAGAACTGGGTTGTAGTGGTATGCGTGTGGTTTTTTCTTCCTTTTTATATTGTAGCAGGTATTCTCGTGGGACTTTCAGTGCACATGTGATTCTTTTGGTAATAGGCTTTGGTTTGTATCCTTTCTGTCTAAATGATTCAGTCAGGGTTGTGATTATCTCTTCCGCTCTTCAGCATCAGAGCATATGCAGTGATGTCTTATAGCCTGACTGTGTTTGATGGCTTGTTTTCTATGAATGGGACAGAAACTTCAGTTATGGTGGTCACCGTACAGTTCTGATATAAGATGCACTCACAATTCAGCTGCTACTGGTGCTCTGTTTCCACTGGTATATGGAGTATCATTGCAGAATACCTAAAAAAAAATGCAAACAATGGCACTCCAAAGGACTTTGTGAAAATCAAAAGTGGGTTTTTATTATAAGATTGACATTTCGTCCCTGTCTTGTACCAGACGGTTCCACCAGCAGGAACCTAGTCCTATTCATACTGGTGGCGTAGCCCTGAAACATAGGGTCCCACCACTTAAGAGGTTCCACGGGCACATGTTTGGGGTTTGTTCTAATGGACCTAGTGCCCATCTGTGATGACAATCCAGACGTTGAGGACAATTGAGATAGGGAAGACTCTCTGAATGATGTAAAAGACCCAGGAGACCTAGCCACAAGGTATGAGACTGGACGCAGGTATTTCTCTCTCTGACTCATCAGACCAACCATTCCTCCTCCCAAAATCCAAGTCCCTTAGATCAGTGGACAAACTAGGAGACAAATCATCACTGGAAAATTGGGACAACACAAAGGTGGATGCAGCAGGGGCAAGACTATTACCCATAGCTTGGGCAAGTGTAGTGGAGGGGATCAGGGCACTGTCCTGAACAGGGTTGGCATAGGAAGGGACATGGGTGGGTAAGGCCGGTGAGCAGGACCTAACAGTGTTCATGGCCAGTCCATAGGGTGCGGACTTACCACGGCCCCAGGTAGGTGGTTTTGGGTTGGCATCAGGGATCTGATGACCCCTTCCTATAAGTGGGTTCAACTGTGTGAGAGGTAACAGAGGACAGTCCCGCACTAGCCACCGGTTCCACATGTGGTATAGGCACCATCTTGTTGACGTCAGCAGAGATGGATGATCTCGCGAGAGCCCCAGGCTGGCACAAGCCCAAAGGCGAGGATAACGTCACGTCCGGATGCATCACTCCTCTGCGCACCGAACAAGGTCCTGTCTGGATCCTCGTCAGGGTAGGCCGCAGCAGGATCCTGCCTATGGTTGTATTCAGGAGGGCAAACAATCTGAAGAGTCAACTAGCCCCAAGTTCATTGCCTAAAATAAAAGAAAAAAGAGAAAATAATTGGCTACCTGCAATAAAAGGTTTTTTTGGATGCACAGTTTGTAAGGCCTGTAAATACAGAACAACTGATACATTTTCTTTCACTTCACATGTGACAAAAGAGAAATATAATATTAAACACCATGTCACATGTAGAACTGACTATGTAATCTATATGATCACATGTCCTTGTGGTCTTCAATATATAGGCAAAACTTCCAGGGATGTAAGGATTAGAATCCTAGAACATGTAGGCAACATTAGAAGAGGGCTAACCACACACCTTTTGTCAGATCATTTTATTAAACATCACCAAGGCAACACCACAGGGTTGACCTTTACGGTCTTAGAAAAAGTACTACCTCATTGGAGAGGAGGCGACCGTGATGTTCAACTAACTAAAAGGGAAACCTACTGGATCTTCACATTGAAAACTCTAGTTTCTAGAGGACTCAATATGGATATTGAACTAGGGGTGTTCCTGTGATGTTGATTGTGAATATAATATAATAACATGATATTGTATTAATCCCGTTTTTCTTTCTTTCTCTTTTTTTGAGCACAACCACAATTGTTATGATTTTATTAGTGTATAACTTGATACATAAGTCAGATAGTTTTTTAGTCTTTTTTATACAATTTTTATATATTTTATATATTTATATTACCAATTTCTATATTTCATATGATGCCATATATATTTCCCTGTATTTTTCTTGTGTTTTATTTTACCCTGTATAAATGATAACAAGACAGATGAAGTATATGACACTTCACCAACCCACTCTGTTAATACATACAGTAGCGACATACTTTATCGCACTAAATGCCGGCGGCATGCCGGGATCTACCCCAGCTGCCGCCAGTAATAACCGCGCGCCGCCGCGTTTCCCCCACGCACCCCCCCTCCAACTCGCGCGCAATTTACTTTGCTTCCGGACCCCGAGCCCGGCTTCTGCTCTGCCCCTCTGCTTCCCCGCACCCCCGCTTACCTTGATTTGATCTCCAGGGGTGTCGGGGAAGCCTGGGGAAGCCAGGGAAGACGGGGAAGCCGGGCGCGCTTCTGACTGTGACGTCACAGTGCGCCGCCACGCGCCGCGGCTACCCGCTTCCCAGCCACATACAGCCAGCGGCTTTTGCTCGAATAAGAGCTGCCGCTGCTGTATGACACTACTTCAATTGAATATATGTGATACCATTGAATTTATGTGATACCACTTTAATTGTACAATTGGGTCTTAATTAGAGGGAGGGCATTAGGGTATATAGCAGTATAGTAAGCAGCTATTAGTCACTCCTGAGGAAGTCGCCAGAGAGAGCGACGAAACGCGTAGAGTGTTCCAGTCCAACAGCCACGAGAAGGGGGAAACGAGAACTCCACTGTAACCATCTGATCCGGATAGTACCCGGCGCACCGGAAGTGACGCAGCGGGAGCCTGGGAGGCTCTCGGCGTGCCGGAAGTGGGGGGACGAAAGCTCCAGTGTGGATCCAAGTGTTTCCAGAGAGAGCGGAGGTGACCGAGTACCCAGAGGAATCGCGAGCCCCAGGGATATCTGTCAACCGCTACCTATGAGTGCCCACATCGACCGTATGAAGTGTAAGCCTTGAATCATGTTTTGATATTATAATTGTTTTACCTCTACACTATATGGTCTCTCTTTTTTCTCCTTTGGAGGTTGTGATTGGTGGCTGCTGTTTACACATAGGGCGCATCCACCCCTTAAGTTGGATGACTGTCTAATTTGATTACTTAAAATGTGAGTAGTCATTTTGGATAAATTTTCACCTTTTTCAATGTTCAAACATTTTTGCACTATGATATGTTTTTCTATTTTATGACTTCGAGACGAACTCCCCTGACGCTTTGAAAATTTGAATTTGTTGTCCGCAAGCGCGTCATGTGAGTTTGCCCAATGAGGTCGAACCAGCTCTGTGACATCATGGCCGTGCCCCCCGAATCCCCTGTCCCCCTCCCACGCACCTAGCCGGCCACAAATCTCCCGGCCGAGCAGGGAGCGTGACGTGACTGCACATGAGCGCCAGCACACTCGCTCCCTGCCTGGCCGTAGCTTTAGAGGGTCTAAGAGATGATGAAAAATTAAGAGAAATGTTCTCCAAACCTCCCATCCTATGATTCCATTAACCGCCAAACTTCAAACAGAAGCTTGTCAACAGAGAACTTCATAATGAATTCAAGCCCACCGAGAATGGCTCCAGACATTGCAACATCACACAACGCAAACCTTACAATCAGAACCATATGACAAAATAATATTGCTGAAATTAAGATACTGTTGATATATTACTGAAATGGACTGGGGGATTTCTGGAGAAGGATTGAAAGTGATGTTCAGTTTCCATTTTGTGAAATCTGTTATCTTCAGTTTCCATTTTGTGTGATGGAATGTGTGTCTGGTATAGATGGGAGGTTTTTCACTTCTAAGTAGATTTACGACTGTGCCTAAAGTAACGCCCATATTCTTGTGATAGTGAGTACCAGGTACCTATTCATAGCTGTTTTGAGGCCAATTCTAACCAGGTTTAATGAGCTGTAAGATGATTTGTTTAAAAATTAAGGAGTGGTTAGTATAATCTGCTTAGTATCGGTTTACACAAAGGAACCAAATATGTATAAAGGTTGCTGCCTGGACACTCCCTGGCAGAGAGAGTCTTGTAGACTTTTGAATGAGTATGATCATACATGTGAAATAAACTACTTATTATCAACTGAACCCCGTTTGTCAATTTGGAACATTGACAGTTTGGTGACGAGGATGGGAATTCCAACATCTCTGTCCTTTGAACCAAAGGAGACGAATCGCTCTCATTGAGACACTCCACTCTATGAACAAGGTAAGGCATCTATTCAGGCCTTTCGTTTAAGGAGTTGGGTGTTTCATATGAGGCCAAGTTTCTGAAGGTTAGTCTGAGTGATGGAATTTCAAAAATGTGTAGGTTATATAAAAAAAAAATAGATAACATTTTTTTTTTTAAATGATTTTTTTTTTTAATTTAAATTGATATAATTATATGTGAGAATCAATAGATACTGTGTTATACAGTGTAAGGAAACATTAATCTGCAGTGGTTATAACAATTGATGGTTCTCTGTGTGAGAAGAAGAAAAAAAAAGGAAAAAGAAAAAAAAATCTGTGCGAGCCTATGTGGCAAAGTTAAAAGTCCTATGAGAAAAGTTAAAATGGGTAAAAATAATACTTTTGAGGAAAAGGAGGATAACGGGGAAGAAAAATTAACTCCAAATTATATTAATTGCAAGGAAAATGAGAAACTGGACCTAAAAATCAATTCTGTCTTCTGCCTCTTTGAAACTGTAGCCCACTAGCCCCCACCTTTTTTTCATTGAAGGTTACACAGGAATTTGACCAGTTCACAGCTATGCAAGTTAACATATTGCTATTGCTACAATGGAATTACATAGTTACATAGTTACATAGTAGATGAGGTTGAAAAAAGACGTAGGTCCATCAAGTTCAACCTATGCTAAATTTAGACAACAGATACTTTACCCTATATCTATACTTACATATTTATCCAGAGGAAGGCAAACAAAAAACCCCATTAAGGGGAACAATTAATTCCTTCCTGACTCCAATAATTGGCAATCGGATTTATCCCTGGATCAACATCCTTCCCATGTGTACTTATTTGGTATATCCCTGTATATCTTTCCTATCTAAAAAGATGTCCAACATTTTTTTGAACAAATCTATTGTATCTGCCATCACAGTCTCCATGGGTAATGAATTCCTCATTTAACTGACCATACTGTAAAGAACCCTTTCCTTTGTTGCTGGTGAAATTTCCTTTCCTCCAACCATAAGGGATGCCCCCGAGTCCTTTGAACTACCCGTGGGATGAATAGTTCCTTTGAAAGCTCCTTGTATTGTCCCTGAATATATTTGTATATAGTTATCATATCCCCTCTTAGACACCTCTTTTCTAATGTAAATAAATCTAATTTAGCTAGCCTCTCCTCATAAGTTAGAATGTCCATCCCCTTTATTCATTTGGTGGCTCTTCTCTGCACTCTCTCTAGTTCCATAATGTCTTTTCTTAGGATTGGTGCCCAAAATTGTACTCCATATTCAAGGTGTGGTCTTACTAATGCTTTGTAAAGGGGCATAATTATGTTTACTTCCCTTCCATCCATTGCCCGTTTGATGCAAGATAAGATCTTGTTTGCCTTTGCAGCTACTGCATGACATTGGGCACTATTGCTAAGCCTGCTGCCTACAAGCACTCCTAAATCCTTCTCCATCAAGGATTCCCCCAATATATCTCCATTTAATTTGTAAGTCGCCTTTTTATTCTTGCATCCCAAATGCATAACCTTACATTTATCTGTATTAAACCTCATCTGCCATTTACCTGCCCACGTTTCCAGTCTCTCCAAGTCCTTCTGAAGAGAAATTACATCCTGCTCTGATTCTATTGCCTTACACAATTTAGTATCATCAGCAAAGATGGAGACTTTGCTCTTGATCCCAAACTCAAGGTCATTAATAAACAAGTTAAAAAGCAGGGGTCCCAGTACCGATCCCTGAGGTACTCCACTCACGACTTTAGCCCAACCTGAAAAAGTTTCATTTATGACAACCCTCTGTTGTCTGTCTTTTAACCAGTTTTCAATCCAGGTGCATATATTATTATTGAGTCCAATTTTCTTTATTTTGTACACCAACCTCCTGTGTGAAACCGTATCAAAAGCCTTTGCAAAATCTAAAATTCTAAAATTGTTTTCAATTAGTTTTAAAGTAATTGATGTAGATTATAAAAGATTTCAGATTAGTTACAAGAATAAGAATAAAAAAGTATATTCTTATTAAATTACTTCTTGTAGGAATAAGAATTGGATTTTTGGTGTTATGCAAAGTTTTAAATTAGAAAGTGTGTATATATTGTCAGAAATTGCAAAGCCTCTAAAAGAGATGCAGGCATTGGCTAGAAAAAAGTATAGAGTAAATAAGTAGGAATTACAATTTTCCCTATCTAAAGTTGATATTCAAACCAAATTTCTAATAATGTCACAGTCCATCGGTGCACTCATTGGGGGTTATGCACTAAGCTCCGTTAACTCACTTTTAGAGTGCAAAGTGCTTTTGCGCTCAACCCGATGCACTAAGCAACGCAAACAGGCACTTTGCCCTCTAAAAATGTTTGCGTTAAATTCTGACCTTAAGCGGGATGCACTAAGCAACGCAACCTTAGCATACGCGAAGGTTGCATTGATCAGAACACGTCAGGTCAGAGTAGACGCAAATAAAGCTGGACTTAGAAAAAATTAATGCTTTTCATTTTTGCATGCGCAACACCCATACAACAGGCCGGCGGGTGTCCCCGGCTGACCCCGCGGGGGTCCACGAGGGAGCACGGGGGTCACGCGGGTGTCCCCGGCTGACCCCATGGGGTCCGGGTGTCCCCGGCTCACCAAGCGGCGGTCCCCACAGGAGTGCGGGGGTCCCCACGGCCGTCCCCGTGGGAGTCCCGGGTTACCCGCGGTACCAATGTTTCACATCCAAAAATAATAAACAATATTTATAACTAAATACACCCACCTAACACATACAATATAGTAATGGGCAAAATTACTATTATCCACATATGGATAATAATGCATTTGCCCATTTAAAATACATATAACATTCAATAAATACAGTAAAAACATATTCCACTTACCTTTTACAGGCACCCACGATGAAGGCTGTCTTCATCCTCATCTTCATCCTGCCCATGCCCCCTCCGATGCTGCAAGACATACACAAGAATAAAAACATCCAATGTAATGTCCCCTAACCCCTTAATCAACATAGCGGTTATTAACCGCTACAGGCATTAAGGGGTTAACCCACCCTCACCCACCACTCGGGAGGCCTACATACCCTCCCCCACTAACCCCCCACCCTGTGAGGCCTAACCACCCTCACCCACTACCCAGCCGGGGGGCCTACCCATATACACTTGGGGCCAATACCCCCTCCCCCCACCCCCCTGTACCCACAATAAAAACAATACACAGCCCCACAATAAACATCATTCAGTTTATTAAATACATAACCCACCCCCTGTGCCCCCCCATAAATACATGATTTATCCTTTTACATATAGGGTTCATACCCCAGGCCCACACGAGTCCCCGGTGGGCCTGACGGGTCACCTCACAGACCTACAGGTTACCAGCAACTTGTTTCATACAGGTTCTGGAGGCCTGTTGTTGGGTCCCGCCAGGCGCCATGGCCCACCAGGTGGTCTCCGTGGGTCACCGTGGGCCACAATTGGGTTCCCACGGTAGGCCCGCGGATGTCTGGGGGCCCCGGGTCAGACCCACAGGTGTCTGAGGGGCCTCGGGTGGTTCCCATGGGGGTCTGGGGACCCACGGGTGCTCCCTACAGTCCACGGTGCCTCCACGGATGTGCGGCCACCGGTTCTTCCCCATACACTACGGGTCCACGGTTCCCCCACAGATGTGGGGCCACCGGTTCTTCCCCACACACTACAGGTCCACGGTTCTTCCCCGCAGGTGTCACCCATGGACCACGCAGCCTGGTACCAGTGAGATACCCGAGGATACCTCAGATGGTCTCCAGAGGTCTCACGCAGAACCAAAAGGAACAAACCCTGAATGTAAAAAAAATAAACCTGACCTATACATTCAATACATACATCCACCCCCCCCCCCCAACACATACAGTACAAGACCCAAAAGAAGAAAAGAAGACCCCAAGCCTGGCGGGAAGGATTACAAATAGAAGAAAAAAGACACAGACGTGGATTTGTAAGGGTTTATTATTTTATGGTTTACCTGTGGATTGGTTCCTGTGCTTCCGGGTCGCCTGGATTTCGGTGAGTGGGCATCTAATGGTGAGTAAACAAAAGAAAAGTTTATTATTTTTACAGGTTTTTTTTATTTTTGATTCATGTCTTTTATTTTTTCAGTCCCATTTAATGCCCATGAATGTATCTATGTATATACATACATTCACGGACACTGAATGGGTGTATTCTATGTGATTTTTGTATGTAAATGCATTGTATTTTATGCTCTATTATTGCCCCTGTATGTTATGTTTATCTATCTATATGGATAGACATACAGGGATAATAATTGATTGTTTTGCTAATGTTTATGTTCTTTTCATGTATGGCTAATGTATTTATCAGCTTTATTTTTTCATTGTTGTGAATAATGTAATTTGAATTTAGTGACAGGTTATTTGTAATGGCTTATTTTTGGTAGTTAGATTAGAATGATGGTGGTTACTTTAAATTAGAATTCTTTTGGCAATGGTTTGGCTTTAGGAATTGAATAGGGAATTGTATGATTGATTTGTATTGTATTGTAATTGTTTGAAGAACTGATTAATTGATTGATGCTAATTGTATTGATGTTGCTTAGTTTCTATTTGATTTTCATGATGGCATTGCTGGTTAGGGGACATTGTTCATAGTGTATTTTATTGTTACATATATTTTGCATAGTGTTACTGCACCGACACACTTTATTCGAGCAAATACCCAGTATGTACCTGGCAGATACCTGGAATGCGCCGCTCCTCACCTCTGACAAGCCCCGTTGCGTTTGCCTTCCCAGCCTGGGTTCATGCCTGGCTGACAGGCGGCTGATCTGTTAAATGATAATGATTAGGATTTAATAGGCTGCAATGCTTCGCGTGTCTACCAGATGGCATAAATTCATGAATTGTAATGCAGTATATATATATATACTGTGCAGTATTGCAGCCAGCGGGAATAAAATGCTTCAATCCCTGCCTGGAAAATACCTCAATGCACTCGGGCAGAAAACAGTCACAAACCTCAATACACCCGGGTATACCCGAATTCGTGGGACTAGCCGAGCTCGAATAAAGTGTGTCGCCAGTGTACATGATGCACAGATTAATTGCATCATGTACACACTCAATGCAATTATGTGACATTTCATATACATTTGTGTAGCTGCTGGTTTATTGGGTTATATTTACAATTGCTACAGGATTTATTTTAACATGCAATGTGGTGATTTTAAGATTAAGAATTCATGTTTTGATTTATGCATGTTTTATGTGCTTCATAATGGGCAAATAATGTATTATCCATATTTGGATAATAGTTATGTTGCACATTATTGTACTGTATGTGTTGGGGGGGGGGGGGAAGGGATGTATTGAATGTATAGGTCAGGTTTATTTTTTTTACATTCAGGGTTTGTTCCTTTTGGTTCTGCGTGAGACCTCTGGAGACCACCTGAGGTATCCTCGGGTATCTCACGGGTATCAGGCTGCGTAGTCCACGGGGGACACCTGCGGGGAAGAACCGGTGGCCCCACATCTGTGGGGGCACCGCAGACCCATAGTGTGCGGGGAAGAACCGGTGGCCCCACATCCGTGGGGGCACCACGGACCCGTAGTGTCCACCCGTGGGTCCCCAGACACCCGTGGGAACCACCCGAGGCCCCTCAGACACCCGTGGATCTGACCCGGGGCTCCCAGACATCCGCGGGCCTACCATGGGGACCCAATTGTGGCCCACGGTGACCCGCTGAGACCACCTGGTGGGCCATGGTGCCTGGCGGGACCCACCAACAGGCCTCCAGAACCTGTATGAAACAAGTTGCTGGTAACCTGTAGGTCTGTGAGGTGACCCGTCAGGCCCACTGGGGACTCGCATGGGCCTGGTGTATGAACCCTGTATGTAAAAGGATAAATCATGTATTTATGGGGGGGGGGCACAGGGGGTGGGTTATGTATTTAATAAATTGAATGATGTTTATTGTGGGGCTGTGTATTTTTTTTATTGTGGGTACTGGGGGTGGGGGGAGGGGGTATTGGCCCCAAAGGTATGTGGGTAGGCCCCCCGGCTGGGTAGTGAGTGAGGGTGATTAGGCCTCACAGGGTGGGGGGTTAGTGGGGGAGGGTATGTAGGCCTCCTGAGTGGTGGGTGAGGGTGGGTTAACTCCTTAATGACTGTAGCGGTTAATAACCGCTATGGTGATTAAGGGGTTAGGGGACATTACATTGGATGTCTTTATTCTTGTGTATGTCTTGCAGCATCGGAGGGGGCATGGGCAGGATGAAGATGAGGATGAAGAAGGCCTTCATCGTGGGTGCCTGTAATAGGTAAGTGTCATATATATTGACTGTATTTATTGTAATTTATATGTATTTAAAATTGGCAAATGCATTATTATCCATATGTGGATAATAGTAATTTTGCCCATTACAGTACTATATGTGTTAGGGGGTGGGCGGGATGTGTGTTGTTTATTGGGGACAATTGTCCCCAATAAACATGCTAATGTGCCTTAACCCCTTCATTGCCTTAGCGGCTATCCGCTAAGGTAATGAAGCTGCATTAATGTAAATTTTAATAATAGTGTGCGGGAGCAGGGGGTCCCCTGAACTGAACCGCATTGATTTCTGCCTCAGAGACCACCTGCTTCCCGAGTTACAGGCCCCGGTTTGGGGCATCAGTGCCAGTGTGGACGCCATCTTTATAGAGCCCACATCGCGTCTTGGACGCTATAAAGATGGCAGCGGCACTGGCACCCGATGCCCCATACCGGGGCCTGTAACTCGGGAAGCAGGGGGTCTCTGAGACAGAAATCAATGCGGTTCTGCTCAGGGGACCCCCTGCTCATGCACACTATTATTAAAAATACATTAATGCAGCTTCATTACCATAGCGGATAGCTGCTACGGTAATGAATTATTGTTTATTGTTATGTGTGTTTGAATACTAGTGTAGATGTGCAGGGGGTCTCCTGAGCTGAACCGCATTGGTTTCAGCCTCGGGGACCAACTACTTCAGGAGATATAGGCCCCTTTATGGGGTGCCGGTACCCCCTGCAGAATTTAAATGTCCCGGTCTCGTGACGAGGGAGCTTTAAAGTGCAGGGGATACCGGCACCCCATAACGGGGCCTATATCTCCTGAAGTAGGGGGTCCTCGGACCTGAAACCAATGCGGTTCAGCTCAGGAGACCCCCTGCTCATGTACACTATTATTAAAATGTATTTATTTAGCGTACGATCGCCTGTAACAGCCTTGCATGGAGATACAGAATCTCCATGCAAATGTTACATGCAGCTTTTTTTTTTCTATCAGCTAGCGTACGGAAAGGTTAAGAACGCTATCAGGGGGGAAAAAATCAACACGTACGCTGTGGCTGTTCTGAGCTATTTTGAGCAGGTACGTAAAAAAATTGCCTCAAGGCCTTAGTGAATAGCGTCCCCGGCTTCACTTTTTAACGAACCTGCTTTTTTGCCAAATCAGAACGCAAAGCCATTGAGCTTAGTGCATAGCCCCCATAGTTCTCAAAAGAAAGGTTTTTTTTGCCTAAAAGAATCCAGGATAGTCAAATCTGATCAGTGAACACGCCTAGGTACAGGTTCAAAAGTTGGGAAAATCAGTTTTTCCTTCAAAAAGCTTTATTAGATTCACAAGTATAAATATGATAAAAGTGTTGATTGTTTGTTTGAGTGATTCTTGTGTGTCTGTGGTAATATTTTTCCTTTTCCCCACATCAATAAGTGACTGATTCAGGTTTTTGATACAGAAGCAGTCTAGGAGCTGACAATTTATTGTTATGCTCGTCATACTGTAAGAGCTGTAAAAAAGAAACCTGACATATGCTAATTAATTGTATCTGGGTGAATCCTACAGTATCTGTGTGTAAGTTTTGTGTGAAAGTTAAATAATGGGGATATCGGTTTATTAAATGTATATAAAATTACTATCCAGGAACTTGCAAGTGCTTACAAAAATAAGAATGTTGTTAATTGCTCGCAATGAATTATAATTTTTTTTTTTTTTTAAAGTGTACACACATTCACTACAATGTAAAGTGATTAATATTGGACAAAGGCGTGTTTGGGAATCTGTTGAAAGAAGCAGGAGGAAAAAAATGGGTTTAACGGGTATTCCCCCTACCCCAAGCACAGATATAGTGTGTGTGAGGGGGAACCTATGTGTTATCAGGTGTGGTGCGTATACCTGTAGGTTCACAAGAGGCCTGAGCCTCCGCTTCTTGGGAACCTGGGGTGAGTCCTACGGATCGATCTGGTTTGCAGCGCCTCCACCTGTGTAGGGTTCTAGGAATGTAGACGGTTGCCTACACAGGACCCACATATGCAATAAGTACATACACTGAGGTGTATATAACCAGTTTATATATATGCAGGATAATTATACACGTAACACACTTATCAGTAACCACTACTGCATACTTGGAACACTACTCCCCCTAGGGGGTAACTCCACACCATGTACCGTAGTCCCAAATGTCATTCACTCCACTAGGAGTGTACCTTGCACCTACCACCGTGTACCCCCACACTGTGTCCACAGTCTAACCCCTTTGTCCCGTGGTCAGCGCTGCCACTATGTGAGAATACACTATATATATATAGGTGATATCTTGGTGCACTTATGAAGGTACCTGCCGAGTGCTCCTGCACTCGGGCCTGCAAGCAACTTTGAAAAGGATTTGCCGCTTGGTGATCCCGTCTGTGATCTGGCCCTTCCTTGCACGAGAGTCCGCCAGGGGTGATCCCACCCTGGAGATAGTCTTTGTCTCTTTGGGGCGTAGGCTTGAGCCCAAGCCTCTTCTCGGGGAGCGAAGCGTCCGCTGTGTCCCTAACTAACACTGGTACTAAGGTGGCCTGTCCCTGTAGCACCACAAGCTGTTAGGGGCTCAGGACCTAACTGGGGCCTAGGGGGCTGCTGGCCTATTGTAGTGGGTCACAGACCCCTGCACTCACATCCTTCCCTTAGCTCTTCCTGGTCCTGACTAATGTGGGCTCCAAAACCCCGTGAAATGTATCTAATCCCTGCAAGCAGGGAGCTCCTCCAGCCCTATTGGCTCCCTGGCGTCATAGGGCTGCTACCGAGGCTCATGGGACTTGTAGTCCCATTCCAGGAGCCTCCCTGGTAGGCTAGTGTTTCGCGGGCTGCCACTGCACATGCGCAACTCATCGGGGCTGCCGGACCCTACTGCGAATGTGCGAACTCGCTCAAGATGGCGGCGCCCTGCTCAGGAGCCGCCGGGGACCTCCTTCGCGCCGGAACACTCCCTGCTCGGCCCCCACCCCCCAAAAGTGCCGGCGGGTCTGTGGAGTGACCCCCGGCAGCGGAAGTAATGAGGGGGGGGCGCTGGGCAGAGGGGACTTGGTTACATCCTCCCCCTGGTAAAAACCCCAACGTCCTCGCTTGGGACATGTAAGGAATCCGCTCCGCAGTTTACTGGTTGCCTTACCTTGCAGACTTGTGCAGTCCTGGAGCACCTCTCCTGATGTTTGCTGCAGCCTGGATTCACTCACCAAAGCAATACACACTCCCTCTGGTATCTATTGCAGCTGTGCAGCCTATCACTGCAACCTAGACTTGCATTCACTCATTGGAGCAGTACCTTCACACCCCCCTCCGGGGATTGGCCCGCTGGCCTTTAAGTACTGTCTTCCCATAATGCTCCCTGCCGAGCATAGTCCTATCTGGATGTCACTACTGTTTTGCCACAAGCCCTCGCTTGATCTCCTATGCTGATACCAGGTTCCGCCCTGCGTCCTTCAGCTTCCTTCAAGCCGCTTGTTCTCCTATGCTGATACCAGGTTCCGCCCTGCGTCCTTCAGCTTCCTGCAAGCCGCTTGTTCTCCTATGCTGATACGGAGGTTCCGTCCTGCGTCCTTCAGCTTCCTGTTCTCCTGTGCTGAAGCAGAGGTTTCGTCCCTGCGTCCTTCAGCCTCCTGGATTCCTGCACAGAAGCGGAGGTTTCGTCCCTACGTCCTTCAGCTTCTTGGATTCCTGCACTGCAGCCGTGGTTTCCCTGTCTTTCTATAGCTTCCTGGTTCCTGGGGCCTACTCTTTCCCTAATCTAGAGAGGCCGTGTCCTGGTTCCTGCGCTGTTACAGAGGATTCCCCAGGCCGCTCAGGACTCTTGCGCTGTAGCACTGGTTCACCCGTGCAGCTAAGCGGTGTGCTACACTGGTCTGCTTACCATCTCCTGTGACCAGCACCATGGGCCATGGCCGTCGCTCGCGCAGAGCCCAACCCCGCGCTCCTAAGCTGAAGCGGGTTTCTCCTGACTACATGTTGCCAAACTCTTGCTTGAACAATGTTTATCCTGATATCTCCAGCCCTGACCCTGGCTTGTACAACGACGACGCTGTCTTCTCCTATCCTGATCCTGCGATGTACGACAACGAACTGCGCAATCCGGATCAGTCTGCGCGGTCTCAGGTCGGTGCTTTTACAACCCCACCTCAGCCTCGTGGTCCGACCCTGGTTTGTGGCGAGCAGAACCCTGACAGGACACAACTTAAATAACTATACACAGAAGTTATATAATAAAGATTCATCTCAACACAGATACAACTCAGCATATCAATCGATTTTAAACGATATTGCACAGTTCTGTGAGCATCACAATTGCAGACTGTATTTTGCTACGAGACCACTGCTGAGCCTCATAGTGGGGTGCCCCACCTTGATCATAGGTTACCCGATTTGGAGGGTACCTTACTCTTTGGCTCCTTCGGAGCTGTTCTTCAGCAACTCCTTCGGGGGAGTAATAAGTACAGTCCTGAGGCTCAGCCTCTTCCCTTGAGGGGAGAAATGTCTCTGAACAGTCTCTGTTCGGCACAAAGCACGGACTTTGTGGATCCAAAGGCTGGCCCGCTGGAGCCACCTTAGTAGGCATTGGCCTACGGGGCCCTTTACCCATAGCTCCTCCGGGAGATGCCCCTCCATTGGGAGGATCCCTTTGAGAGGGTCCTTCATAGGATCTTCCGGAGTTTCAGGGTTGGTATGATTATGTACACTCTCTTGACCATTTTCTGAGGAATCGGACTCACCGTTCAGTGGTGTGGCCAATATTTCTGCCTCCTCATCTCCCTCTTGTGGAATGGGGAGAAGATGATTACGGTGCCATACCTTTACCCGGCCTTCAGTGTCTTTGATGCGATAGACCGGGAGGCTAGGCATCTGAGATTCTATTTCATATACACGTCTCTCCATCGGTCAGCCAATTTATGCTTGCCCGGGACTCTCAGATTGCGAAGCAACACAGCGTCTCCAGGACGAATCTCCCGATATTTGACCTTATGATCGTATCGCCTTTTATTGTCAGCATTCAGCTTATCTGTAGACTTCTCAGCCTGTTGGTAAGCCTGTTGCAAGCTGTCTTTAAGTCTTTGCACGTATTTGAAATGGGTAGCATTGTGTATCCCATCCGTCGAGACTCGAAGGCGTACATCTACTGGCAGTCTCGCCTCTCGTCCGAACATGAGGAAGTATGGGGAGAATCCAGTTGACTCGTGTCGGGTACAATTGTACGCGTAAACCAGGGCCTCCACATGTCGACTCCATTCAGTCTTCTGCGCACCCTTTAGAGTTCTGAGCATGTCCAGCAAGGTCCGATTAAATCGTTCCAGCAGAGCGTCTCCTTCGGGATGGTACGGGGTCGTTCGTGATTTAGCAATATTCAGCATTTTGAGCAATTCACGGATCAGAGTGCTCTCAAAATCTCGACCTTAGTCTGAGAAAAGGCGGTTTGGAAGACCGTAGTGAACGAAATACTTCTCCCATAGTATTTTTGCCACTGTGATGGCTTTCTGGTCTTTCGTGGGGAAGGCCTGGGCATACCGGGTGTAATGGTCCGTGATGACCAGCACGTTGCATATTCCTCGGCTATCAGGCTCAATGCACAGAAAGTCCATACACACCAGGTCCATTGGACCAGAACTCTTCAGATGGCCCATGGGCACTGCTCTGGTGAGATAGGGTCTTGCGTTCTATACACCGAGAGCAATGGTGACAATGGTGTTCTATGGCCTCTCACATCTTGGGCCAGAAAAAGCGGTTTCGGACCAACCCAAATGTCTTCTCTACACCGAGATGTCCATGCTCATCATGTAGGGACTTTAACTCCATGTATTGCAAGTTCCTAGGGAGGACTTGTTGTCGTCTGTCTGGGTGGTTGTGATATTGCACCACCCGATAGAGTAAACCGTTATCAATTTCAAATTTGTCCGCCTCCCGCATGAGCAAGGCAACCAAGTTGTTTGGAGCACGCTTCAGGAGGGCTGGATTCTTCTTTTCAACAGCTGGCCTAATGATACTAATTACAGGATCTCGTATTTGGTAGTCTACCAGATCTTTCCACCGTAGCACTTTGTCATGAGTTATGTTCATCCCCTTCGTATCGCAGTAGGCTACTGGGATAGCCTGCGACTGGCATCCCAAGGAATCCGCAACCCGTAATTCTGAGAAGGCCACTTGATCGTTGATGATGGCGGCAGTGCTACACATAGCTCGCACCCGTGGTCCTGGAATTTCTTCCCACTCATCATCATCTGGAGTAGCACTTAGTCCCGGTCGTCGGGATAGAGCATCAGCTCCGACATTCAGAGGCCCTGGCTTATACTTCAGAGACAACTGGTAATTGTTTAGAGCTGCCAGCCATCGGTGCCCTGCTGCGTCCAATTTGGCCGAGGTAATGATGTACGTGAGGGGATTGTTATCTGTCCTTACCTCAAACGTAACACCGTAAAGGTAATTGTGGAGCTTTTCCGTGATCGCCCATTTGAGAGCCAGGAACTCCAACTTGTGGACAGGGTATTTCTGTTCACTGGGTGTCAGTCTGCGGCTGATGTAGGCTACGGGCCGAAGGCCCTCGGGGTGCTTCTGGTGCAAGACGGCACCCAGTCCATTGAGACTGGCATCCACCTGTAGAACGTATGGTTGTTCTGGATCAGCATACGCAAGCACTGGCGCTTCGGTCAGGCTTTTCTTCAACTTCAGGAAGGCCTGTTCACACTCAGACGTCCATTTATCGCCAAACGGTTGACGGGCCGACGTGGCCTTCCTTCCTGTATCTTCGGGATATATCTTTAACAGATTGTTCAGGGGTTTAGCTCGACTAGAGTACCCTTCTACGAAGCGACGGTAATACCCGCAGAAACCCAGGAAGGATCGCAGCTCCGTGACATTCTCGGGACGAGGTCAGTTCACGACCGCTTTTACTTTGGCTGGGTCAGTGGCGATTCCTTGAGCAGGCACGATGTGTCCCATGTAAGTCACCGAGGTGTGACAGAACCGACACTTGTCAAGGGACAATTTCAATCCTTTCCCAAGACGGTCTATCACTTTAAGCAGCCTCTCTTCATGCTCTTGCAGGGTCTTTCCGAAGACAATGATGTCGTCCAGGTAGACTAGACACTCCCGAGGGTTCATGTCTCCGATAGTCTTCTCCATCAGTCGCTGGAAGGTAGCAGGGGCCCCACATATACCTTGGGGCATAAGTGTAAATTGGTAGAAACCCAGAGGGCAGACGAAGGCTGTCTTTTCCTGGTACTCTGCACTCATGGATACCTGATAGTACCCCGATCGTAAGTCAAGAACACTGAATCATTGGCTTCCGTTCAGAGCATTCAGAATTTCTTCAATGCGAGGAAGGTTGCATTATACGATTGTTCAGGGTTCGATAGTCGACACACAGTCTTACGGATCCGTTGTTTTTCCTTACCACCACTATGGGGGAGGCGTAAGGACTCAGAGACTCCGTCAAAATCCCAGCGGTCTCCGGAGCTTCCTCAGAGAGTCCTGGATGTCACTTTCCGCCACTAACGCTGGAATGTTCCCTACTGCCACTACGTAACTAGGTGGTTCCCGGGTGGCGATGGCCCAAGCATGGACCTCTTGACTTGAGGGAATTAACATATTGCTGATCTCTTATGATACTGAATTGAATAGGGCACCCCAGGTCTGATCTCAGCAGCGCCTCCAAATGTAACGGGTATTCCCCCTACCCCAAGCACAGATATAGTGTGTGTGAGGGGGAACCTGTGTGTTACCAGGTGTGGTGCGTATACCTGTAGGTTCACAAGAGGCCTGAGCCTCCGCTTGTTGGGAACCTGGGGTGAGTCCTTCGGATCGATCTGGTTTGCAGCGCCTCCACCTGTGTAGGGTTCTAGGAATGTAGAAGGTTGCCTACACAGGACCCACATATGCAATAAGTACATACACTGAGGTGTATATAACCAGTTTATATATATGCAGGATAATTATACACGTAACACACTTATCAGTAACCACTACTGCATACTTGGAACACTACTCCCCCTAGGGGGTAACTCCACACCATGGACCTAACTGCGGCCTAAGGGCTGCTGGCCTAATGCAGTGGGTCACAGACCCCTGCACTCACCTCCTTCCCCTAGCTCTTCCTGGTCCTGACTAAAGTGGGCTCCAAAACCCCGCGAAATGTATCTAATCCCTGCAAGCAGGGAGCTCCTCCAGCCCTATTGGCTCCCTGGCGTCATGGGGCCGCTCCTGAGGCTCATGGGACTTGTAGTCCCGTTCCAAGAGCCTCCCTGGTAGGCTAGTGTTTCGCGGGCTGCCACTATGCATGCGCAACTCATCGGGGCTGCTGGAGCCTACTTCGCATGCGCGAACTCGTTCAAGATGGCAGCGCCCTGCTCGGGAGCCTCCGGGAACCTCCTTAGGCGCCCGGAACACTCCCTGCTCGGCCCCCACCCTCCATAAGTGCTGGCGGGTCTGTTGAGTGACCCCCCGCAGTGGAGGTAATGTAGGGGGGGGGTCGCGGGTGCGGAGGGGACCTGGTTACATGGGAATAAGTGGGAAAGATCATTTGATCTTTATTATTTTTATATTTAGCCCAGTTACTGGTAGAATTTTAAAAGTGCGTTCGTTTTGGCCTCACGAGTGAGATTTTGTAACCACGAGATTTTTTTTACCTCTGCACAAATCTAGATAACCACACCTTCTACAGCTTAAATAATGTGCAGCTGCACTCCAGAAGAAGAGAAGGAAATGTTTATTAATTTATTTTGTAGATTCAAACTATTGTGTTTTTTATTAATGGGATAAGTGAGAAATATGTGTTTTTTGTTATTTTTGTAAAGTTGGTTGGCTGTGTATTTGCCATGGAAATTTTAGCCTGCAACGGGCTGTGAGAGAAGCTCCATTTTTTTAAACTCTAAGTTGCTCAAGACAGTAGGTTAAAGGTTTTTTTTTCTGTTCTTAGAAGATTGTTTATAGAGTCATTGTATGTTATGGAGTATAATGTTTCATATGTTTGTAACGGATTTCCCCCCCCCCCCAATCTCACATTGGCCCGGGTACTTTAATAACCAACTCCCATTACGTGTGTGTGTGGTGGTGCACCTGCAGGCAACAGAACTCCTGAGACTCCCGCTTGATGTTAGTAGGGGATAGTCAACAGGCAGGTAGCTGAGGTAGTGGGTGCGAGTTCAACTTACATCATGTGCAGCGCCTCCACCTCATCAGGATCTGTACTTCCGCAGAGAGATGGTCCTGGTGAGGAACTCCTTCTTGGTGGTGCCATCCACATGCGAGTAATTTCACACTCACACAGTGGGGGTATCTTTAACAAGGTCATCTTTATTGTAGACGGTGATGTGGCAGACTGCCACATGCAGCTGCCGGCTCTAGCCGCACATCCCTCCGTGCTGTCCCTTCGCCAGGTACGCCCTCCTGAATTGAAGTGGGATTCCCCCTTCTCCTAGGGAGACCCTCTCTGTGCCAGGTCCCTGGACACAGAGTGGCTTGACAGGCTGATTGGTCAACCTGGACCGCTAGTTACTTCACTAGGGTCACAAAGTGTTCCTACAATCCCTTATGCAGGCCATACAGCTTCCTAACAGCTTTCCACAGCTGCCAGAACACTGCTAGAACACACGACTTCCACAGTTGCACACTGTGGAACCACTGTAACTAACTTGTGTTGTGCCTTATATACTTCAGGAGGCAGTCGTATCCCTGATGTCACTATCCAGGGATAGGGCACTCCCCTCCATACATAGGGCACATCACCATTGGATGAGGGAAAACCTCCATAACTACTGCTGGCATACCTGTTCTTACCAGGACTTACTGCCAACAGAGAAGAAAGCAATATACCATTATTATGCATGGCTATATACTCCCCCTGGTGAATCCCCACCGGCCCGGCTGGGTCCTAAATTTGGTGTACCTTGCTCCAGGAAACACTGAAAAAGAACACACAAACTTAGTATTTAAACATCATCACTTTACATAATAATGACGGAACATCCGCTCACCGACCAGCAGTAAGCAGCAAAGAATAAAAGGCAGACCACTCGTTGACGGACCTAATCGTAGTGTCAAGGGTCTGGTTTCTTCACCTCCCGCCCCACTGCATCATGAACAGTTACACTATACTCTCGTGGCAATCCCCGCTCATTACAGTATACCACCTTGTGCATATACACACTGCGTCCTATCTTCCAGACCCGCATGAGTTGGGAAACCCTCTGCTCAGCCTGAACTCCCTTAATGGCTCCCCCCTTATTAACAATATAGTATTCGATATCATTTCTGAGCCACCTCTCTCGGTTCTCCTCTATTTCTCTCAATAGAGCTTCGGGTACATACGGGTATTCGAGCCCATGTGACCTCTTATACTTGGCTGCAATAGCCCGTTCAGCTCGGCAAGTCCTGGTCAATTTACTTTGCCCAGCCTTTCCCGGCAACACCCATGACCGGGGCTCATCTGACTCTACCGGGTCATCTAATCCTTCTGATCCCTTTGGGGTAATAAGACCCCCTTGTATGCGATCCCATCTTACCCTTAACGCTCTAAGGTATGCCTCATCATCAAAATCTCCGGGAGCCCATCAGTGGTCTACCACCCCCTCCCTTTCTAGAAGAAAATAGGTGCGGTCAAGCCAAGCGACATACCCTTCGTATAACGGTGCCCACCACCTAGTTTCCCGTACCTCCTCGGAGTTAGGTTCTAGTGGCTCCTCCTCATCATCAGGCCCGCCCGAGGATACTCCTGAAGTACGCTCAGATCGCATCACCCTTCCCTTACTTTGTGACCAATGTCCGCCCTCATGACTCAGCGTGCTAACAATCAACCCTCGTGTTGAAATCCTCCCTCCACCCTCCGATCCATCATCAGAAGTACCCCAGTCCAGGCTTCCAGTCCGTTCTGTGATAGGACCCCGGGAATCCCCTGACATACCCAGACTAGAGGTAGACCCAAAGGAACAGGTGACAGGGACAGGGACAGGGGCTTGAACTAAGGCCTTGGGGCTAACACTGGGGATGGACAGGGTTGGGGGACGGGAATGGATGGTAGGTGCCGGCAGGGTCACGACCTGCTCCTCTGCAACACCAGACTCACGTTCACCACAATGTTCGCTCTGTCCTTCGGTAGTGGATCCTCTCGTTCTCCGATTCGAGCACACACTCCGTCTGCTGTCCGTAGGGGATCTACTCCCACTGCTCGACTGTAGAGGCGCCATTGCCTCCCACTCGACACCACTCAGGTCGTCCGGAACTGCCTCGGGATCCGCACGTTTTGCGACGCCATCTTGGGTTGGGTCCTCAAGCGAGACCTCTTCCTCCACGAGGATATCCGGCAACGCCCTTCTGCTGCGCGGTCCAGCCTGACCCTGGTTCCGCTCTTCGCTCACCTCCACCCCCGGAATCTGCGACGAGCACGGAGTTATCCTACTGCTCCGCAGGGTCGAGGTACGTCGACCTCCTTCCGACCCGCTAGTCACCACGGCAGTGGGACTCCGGCGATCGGGTTGTCGCGGCACTGGAGACACTCGGCTCCGTGTCTCCACACCACGGGGAAGGGCATCTCGCCTCGGAATACCAGTAGCATGGTACTCCTCTAGCAAGTCCTGTGCCTCTGCCAGCCTGGCATACTCCTCGTCCGAGGACTCCAGCTTAAAGTTCGGTCGGGGTATTCCAGTAGGGGACCGTCTATGGGCTCCTTTCCGGTCACCTCTACGATGACTGGGTTTCTCCTGCTTGAGAACCCGGTCAGGTTCCTGCTCAGCGGGATCTGCATTCTCCCTCCACAAGGCACCCGGAAGCTCCGCTGCCAACGTCGGGGTAGGATGTCTCATCCCTACAGTTTGTATTGGCACAAAAGTCGTCATGGGCCACATGTACTGCAGGCTACAGTGAGGGCATTGAGCCTCACTGCCCACGGCTCCACCAGGCAGTTTGCACTGCAGGCAGAGACAGACCACTGTCTCCACACCTTCCACTCGGATAATCAGGAAGCCTCCTGGAGCCGAGTAGGGGTGGGTTGATATCAAGGGACTCTGTTCCACTTTCTCCGCTTGCTCAGCCATGGTCACCAACGGGAGCACTCTTCCTAGTGGTCTGTAGTGATCAATGGCTCTTCGCAACTGAAGTGCAGGGGATGGTTGAGCTGTCCTTCCCCCCACTTCCTCCATCAGCATCCAGTGGAACTTTAGACCACTCCCCCTGGTTGAAACTAGGGGGATGTCTCTCCGCTTTGGAGGCTGACCCAGCACAGGGGCTGAGTGAGTCATCATCCATGAGGGCGCGGCTCCAGCTTTCGCGCCAAACTCCCCAACTGGGTGGAGTTTTCTCGTTGCCGCCAATCCTGGCCAACAATTTGCAAACTGCAGAGTTGCAAGACTTTCTGCAGCTGGCCCACGCGGTGTCCTGGGAACGCGGGAACCACCATTTTGGTAAGCACTGTCCTTTTTTGTATTTGAGGTAGCGTCTGGCTGTTTGTTAATTGGTGTGTAACAAAGTCCATTCCGTTCCTCCCATCTCGCAAGGCTGTCGTCCTCACTATTCTCAGGGGTATCATCCCGAGAACATAAGCATGACAAACACGGCGCAGCCACGGCTTTCACGCCATTCCATAGCAAACACACAAGAGTCTCTCCTGTGGCTTGTTCTTCTTCCTCTTCCCGACATCCTGGACCTTCTGCTCCTTGCAGATCCTCCATTCCGATGGTCACTTCTTGCTCACGGTATACTGGATTATTGTACATGGAGCTCCGCTCTGCGGGGCAGCTACCACATCCGTACAATAAACATGCCTTGTGCACCACCTCGTGTACCTAACATATGTTTAACTCGTTTTTGCACTACCTCAGGCTAGGCTCACTCTCTCAGTGTCTACTGTATCTCCTTCCTCCCAGTCTGTGCTCCCTTTGGTAAGTGATCTGGAATGGCTAGAGTACTCTGGGGCTCCCATGCAGTACTTGGGCGTCTACCTCTCTTAGTCAGCCTAGTGCAGACCCTCTCCAGGACACCTGACCTAGTTAACAAGCTCTCCCTTCTGGCGTCATACCCCTAGCGCGACCTCAAGGTGACTCGGACAGCTATAGCCCTTCTCCAGACCCACTCACTCCTCTCAGGTTCCCAGGCTTCTCCTGCGGTTCCATCCCAACGCAGCACAAAGTGGCAGTATACACTTTCCTGTTTCCTAGCGTGTGCCTAGCAAAACTCTGTCCTGTTGATAGGTATATATATCTCAGCAGCGCCTCCAATTGTAACGGGTTTCCCCCCCCCAATCTCACATTGGCCCGGGTACTTTAATAACCAACTCCCATTACGTGTGTGTGTGGTGGTGCACCTGTAGGCAACAGAACTCCTGAGTCTCCCGCTTGATGTTAGTAGGGGATAGTCAACAGGCAGGTAGCTGAGGTAGTGGGTGCGAGTTCAACTTACATCATGTGCAGCGCCTCCACCTCATCAGGATCTGTGCTTCCGCAGGGAGATGGTTCTGGTGAGGAACTACTTCTTGGTGGTGCCATCCACATGCGAGTAATTTCACACTCACACAGTGGGGGTATCTTTAACAAGGTCATCTTTATTGTAGACGGTGATGTGGCAGACTGCCACATGCAGCTGCCGGCTCTAGCCGCACATCCCTCCGTGCTGTCCCTTCGCCAGGTACGCCCTCCTGAATTGAAGTGGGATTCCCCCTTCTCCTAGGGAGACCCTCTCTGTGCCAGGTCCCTGGACACAGAGTGGCTTGACAGGCTGATTGGTCAACCTGGACCGCTAGTTACTTCACTAGGGTCACAAAGTTTTCCTACAATCCCTTATGCAGGCCATACAGCTTCCTAACAGCTTTCCACAGCTGCCAGAACACTGCTAGAACAAACGACTTCCACAATTGCACACTGTGGAACCACTGTAACTAACTTGTGCTTTGCCTTATATACTTCAGGAGGCAGTCGCATCCCTGATGTCACTATCCAGGGACTCAGAGCATACAGCCACTCCCCTCCATACATAGGGCACCTCACCATTGGATGAGGGAAAACTTCCATAACTACTGCTGGCATACCTGTTCTTACCAGGACTTACTGCCAACAGAGAGGAAAGCAATATACCATTATTATGCATGGCTATATGTTATTTTATAGTATAGAATATTTTAGTGTATAATGTTTAGGATTAATATGTAGTATAATGTAATATACACAAGAGTAATGTTTTAAGGGTGTTGCAGTGATACAAAGATTGTGTCACCAGGTATAAATAAAATGTATGGTTATAAAAAGAGTAATACTGAGTGAGTATTTTATTTGTATACTGTCAGAAGTGTACTCAGTGCTTCGCAAAGAATGCAGTACAGAGAATTAGTATGGAATCTTATACGAAATTATTTTTCTACTGTAAATTTAACTGAATTTGTGATGTATTTTATAATTGTTGACTATTTTCTCTCCAAAGGTGTCCCATTAGAAATCTTATCAATAATTTTTTCATTTTAAAGAATATATTTCTGAGAAATCCAGAGTTTATTTGGTATATTGATGTTTCCTGTCGGAGTGATACTGCAGGATAAGTTGATGGCAAATTATATGTTTTCCAGCATGAGGTTTTAAATGCAATTTTTATATCTAAAGGTTTTTCTATTGTCTATGCTATATAAAGAACTACTGCAGTTTTTCTTATTTTTATCTTTACCATAAGCAGTAGCAATTGTAAAAATCGCTGCACATATACATTTTGAAGACCCTATTTCCCAGAATTTTTTGTGTTGTGAAGCCGATTAGCAAGGAGGGCTATTTATAATGATATATGTTGGACAGGACTCAATAGTCTCCCGGTATTGCTATTGTTTTTAATGTTATATACTGTTCACATAGTAAATGGGTTATATGTGAACAAGAGAAGTGAGATATCTGGAGATAATATAAAGTAGGCAAAGCTATCAAGCCTGTGTAGACAAATAATTTTTTGCCCATGAGGCCCTTTTGATAATCTACAGATTAATTGTATTGCGTTACCCAGGAGTTTGTATTTTTTGATATGTATTGGTTATGATAGGTATTTTTAGGATGAGTTAAGATCTATCTCTGTTTATATGCGGATGCAAAGACAAGTGGTAAAGAAAATATTATAGGAATTTATTCCTAGGCATAGATAAGATATTATCTACTCAGATATAAATGATCTCCCTATGAGACACTTACGGGAAGTATCAGTAGTTCAAAGGAACTAATTATTAAAGACCATGTTATTTGTAATGAAACAATTGGCAAGTATTGTATGCAACTAATAAATATTTTTGCAATCTCTCTATACACAGGTTAAAGTTACAGGTCAAAGTTGTGCAGTTTCCATACAAGAACCTGAAAGTGTATCTACTCTAGCTTGGAGATTGGATGATGGTTACATTTTTTAAAGAAAACACGTATTACAGCCCAGCTGGAAGGGCCCGCCCGTACCGAGTATTGTTACAACAGAGGCAAAGCGCACCTTCCATTTGACTCATTGTAAAGTGATCTCCTCTATCAAAGAACCAAAAGACATTTACACAAGTTTAAAAAGGCAGGGCAGTGGGAGTGAGCACTGCAATCAGGATCAGGCTGGAGGCATGTGCTAATCAAAAAAACTTTATTGCGGCATATAAGCCAGAAAAGGTAAAATTACATGAGGAGGATCCTCTTACTCACCAAGTTTAAAAAGAACCAAAAGATATTTATACCAGTTTTTTTATGGTGGAAGAATCAAAAGAATAAGAACTTTATATTTTTATATATTTATTATAGCTGAATTATTGTATACTAACCTTATATTTTTATGTTTTATATTTTAGATACTAACATATAGTTTAGAATTCTGACTGGAAACTACTAAATAGATCAGTGGGTCCTGGTTATGCTATTATTAGGGGTATTTGTATTATTATTATTATATATTTTTTTTTATTTGGTAACTAAATGTAAGGGGTACAAAGATGAAAAGGGTTCAATATTCTATTATATTTATGTGTGTTAGGATATTGGAAGATAGCAGAAGAGAAATGTGTTATTAGATTTAGTATATAGGATGGCCCTTAGTATTAATATTATATTTAGTTATATCTATATATATCTATATATATATTTTTTAAGTGCCGTAGGAGGAGTGAGCTATATACTCATGTCTATATTAAGGGATATATTAAGATCTCGTAGACGTTTGAATGAGTATGATCATACATGTGAAATAAACTACTTATTATCAACTGAACCCCGTTTGTCAATTTGAAACATTGACACATAGAACATTCAATATTAAAGAATCATACTGCTGCACATGCAGGAATATGGTTTATAGGATTCAATGCAGCAAATGTAACCAAGAATGCTACATTGGTGATACCAGACAAAAACGTCAAACCAGACTGAAATTATACAGAAACACAATTACACACCATGAAGAAGAAAGCTACTGGACTCCAGTGGGACACCACTCCTCACAGTCAGATAATTCTATACATAATTTAAAAAAACAACTAAATCTTCAAAGGACTATTTAAAAGAACTGAAGAATGGAAAACATTTGAACTCAAAATTGTAATGCTCTTTGACACTAAAAAAAGAGGAACACTGATCTGGGGTTTCTTACACAATACAGCTCAACCCCGTTATAACATGATCCGTTACAACACAAATCCGCTTATAAGCGATGCAAGCGTGGCTCCCAATTTTCGTATTTATGAATACTTTACAACACGATTATTGGTATCTTAAATACTTTATTATATAATGTATATTATTGTACATTATTTCAAACGCGATCCGCTTATTACGCGATGTGATTCTTTGGACCCCAAGTACAGCGTTATAAAGGGGTTGAGCTGTATTACAATTGTCTGTAATGTTTCCACTTTAACCCCCACCCCCTCTTCAGCAGTCGCCCTTCACACTGCTTCTGGATGCTTGGTCCGACATGCTCTCCATATTTCTCACTATCCATTTCATCCATTTATTGCCTTGTCTGTTTATTCACTATTCCCTCTGCCATTCCTTCTCTATCGGCTTTCGGTTCTTATCTTGTATTTTACATCAATGTTGAACGCATGGAATATTTTGTAAATCAATATTATATACCTGAAGAAGAGAGTAGATCTCTCGAAAGCTTGTCCTAAAATACAAATTGTTAGTCCAGATAAAATAGATATCACCTAATACTGAATCACTCACGTATTTTCACTTTCACAAATGGAATAAATTAAATGCATTCCATTATTACATGAAAATTCTGTAACTCCTCACTAGTACTTCCTATTGACACACCCCAAAAAACAAGCTGGAACACACAGAGCAACAAGTGTCTTTATATGTAGCACTGCTCCCCCCGCCCCTACCCCCCTGGGAAATCTTGCTAAAGCTACAGGTGTCACGGTGCTTATTACCTGTGAGGGTTCAGGAGAGATGAGCGTCCGCGATGGCAAGGGCAAACAAGACAGGCTTCTGGTGATCCTTCAGGCTCTTCTCATTGTGTCAGCACCTCCAGTCATAGAAGGCTACAGGTGTACTGGAGACAGTCCCCACGAAGACAGTCTTTAAGTATACCTCTACCCAATAGCCTGTAACTTAAGCAGAGGTATATAAAACAGGATCCTTAATTTGTAGCAGCCACTGCAGTTGTTATTACAGTGTATGCCAAGGGTTTTAGGATAGGTCCCAGACCTCTGGCTGCAGTCAGCCCCAGGAGAGGGAGAGCTTAACTGCATGTCTCTACCCCAGGAGGGGGAGACCTGGACTGCATGTCTCTACCCCAAGAGGGGGAGACCTCACCTGTCTATAATTTAGAACACATCCTCCCTAAGGTACAGAGGGGGAGGGCACAAGGTCTGCACCATGAGAGGCTGTACACAGACCCAGTTCACCTCCACCCCTGTCACTCAGAGAGGCAGCAGAGGGGGGGGAATCCCACAGGATAGCCTGCCACTGCCTGTAGCTACTAGGACTAACCTGGACAAGCCATGGCTACATATACATTTGCGATGAGAATGACGAATGCAAGTTAAAATAATAAAACATTGCACTGCAGACACAGTGAATGAAACGCTGGAAATAATACTAAATAGAAAAGATTTATTTAAGCCAAAAGGCACACATCTACATTTGAAAAAAATCATCTGACGCGTTTGGTGCCTGTGAAGGTAATTTATCAAAGAGTTCTCTCACATTACATAATTATATGCAAAGCATGAATTAAATTATAAAAATGAAAAAGTTCATAGAATCATAACTATATAGACGACTTGAGATAAAAAAAAGTCAAATCTAAATATAAGGATAATAATAAAGAACAACTAAGCATACAGTATAACTACTGCCACCAAGTTATCATATAACCTTCATGATTGCTTTAAACCCAATCAAAACCACTCTTGATGGAAACAGAAAACCAGTTTTAAAAATAGAGCAATTATTAGCAAGTAATATTCAAATCAAAAACATATTGCATGATGGGTAAATTAAATCCTATAAAGGAAATGGAATAACTACTAAGTGTGTGACAACTTGTTGAATGAGATACAGCTCTCACACTAGATCGCATTCAATTGCATTCAAAGTACACATTTAGGGGCCTATGCAGTAAGCGTTCATAAAAAAAATCTGGGCCATTTATATCGCGTATTTTGCAGCGTTGCTATCACGGTATTCAGAAAGCCTCGATAACCTGTCATAGCAAAATTCTCAAAAACAGGCGAGTTGCCTCCAGCGATAGGATCAACCCTCTGAAAAGGCTTTACCCGGACCGGATTAATTTCTGCTGCATAGAGAGCTCCTCAGAGAGAGCCGCCTTTCCTAGGGAAAATCTCACCTGAAATGTATGTTTTTTAATATACATTTTATTCCTAGTGTAGATGAGCAGGGGGTCACCGGACCAGAACCACTTTGGTTTGGGGTCCGGGGACCCCCTACTGCCCGAGATACAGGCCCCGTTATGGGGTGCCGGTATCTCCTATGCAAGGAAATGTCCCGATCACGTGAGTCCAATGCATAGGAGATACCGGCACCCCATAATAGGGCCTGTATCTCGGGAAGTAGGGTTCCCCAGACCTCAAACTAACGCGGTTCTGCTCTGGAGAACCCCTGCTAATCTACACTAGGAATAAAATGTATATTAAAAAATATTTAGTAAGCACCAATACACCACCCACCCCTCCTGTCCCCCCCATACTGTAAAACCATGATTTATTTTTTAACATACAGGATTAATACCCCAGGTCGACGGGGTCCCAGGTGGGCCTGACTGGTGTCCGCAGGCCCCACAGTGCACCCCAAGATGTGTCCACAGGTGTCTGGGGCCTCCGGTGATCCCCGCTATGCTCTGTGGGCCTCCAGGTGGTACCTGCGGGTCCCCGTGGGCCCCAATTGGGTCCACAGGTGCTCCCTGCGGGTATCTGGGGGTCCCCAGGTCATCCCCATAGGTGTCTGGGGGCATTTGGGTCTGCGGCCCTCTGCTGGTCCCTGCAGGGAAGAACCGGAGTTCCCACAGCTGTGGGGCCCCCGGTTCTTCCCTGCAGGGACCACCATAGGGCCCCAGACCCCCGTGGGTTTGTAGGTGGTACCCGTTGGCATCCGAGGTTTTGAGGGTGGTCTCCATGGGTCCCCGCTGCCCTGCGGTACCAATCCTGTATTGAAAAAAATAAAACATGTCCTACATTTAAATCAATACACCCCCCCCCCACCAAATACATACAATTATGGGCAACATAACTATTATCCAGATATGGATAATCGATTATTTGCCCATTATTAAACACAACATTAGCCAACATAAATAAAGTTAATAAGTACAGTTCTACTTGCCACAGCCAATAAAGGGCATCCTTGTCAGGATCCTACAGGTCCCTATCCTCCGTTGCCAGAAAGCATACATACATAATACATAAAATCTAATGGCCTCTAATCCCTTAATCACTTTAGCGGTTAATAACTGCTACAGTAATTAAGGGATCAACCCACCCTGCCCAGCTACCCACCCGGGAGGCCTAACCAACCATCCCGGACCAACTATACCTACCCTGTACCCATTGAGTAGTATAGTGGTACATCATACCTATATAATAATATGGCCATGATAAGCCACTATAGCACTACATGGGCACCTAATATAAATATATTAATGCACAAAAGACACAATAATAAAAAATTAAAAACCACCGAAACACTCCAATTCACTAAATAAAAACACTAGCCAGCTAATGCAATTAATAAAAGCACTAACCAGCTTAACAAGGAATTAATTAAACCATTAACCAATCAAAGCAATTAATTAATAAAACAACAATGAATTAATTGTAACAGTAACCAATCAAACCAATTAATGTATAAAACAACAATGAATTAATTGAAACAGTAACAAACAAAGAAATTAATTATGAAAAAATATCGTCGACACAACCATTAAAAGCATTACCAACACAAGACATCATTAATTAAAAACAAAAATCAAATCGGCAATAAAAAATTAAAATAAAGCAGCAAAATGACAAACAATTACATTCACATAATAAACGAACATCAAAAAATCACCATCAATACAAAGCAAGAAATTCAAAACAAATGATTGGCCTAATAATGTATTGATTTGTACCCCAAAGTGGTACAAATTAATACATTATCAGTCAATGTGCAAAGAAAAAATAAAACACATCCAATGGAAAAACCTGTAAAAAAATAAATTTCCAAACATGCAATATATTACTTACCTTTAGAAGCGCTTGCCCTCCGACTCCCATGAAAACAGGAAGCTCACATACCGCAAAGGCCCGAAACTGCATCCGATGCCATCCGCCATGAAGATCCAGATCAGGTGCCCAATTCTTCTTTCTTCTATCTTTAATCAGCTTCTTCTATCTTCACCTGTAATTATTTCTTAATCTTCTTAATCTTCTGTCTTCATCGTCAATCCAAAAAAAACCATGGTAGATCCCAACCGATGTTGTCTTGTCGTCTTCGTGGGCTCAAATGAGGCGTCACAGCCTTAAATATGGCTTGTGATGTCACATTTGGGCGGGAACTGGTTCTAATGACGCCATTTAAAGGGAATGATGCCAGCCAATCAGAACGGCTGTGCTTCATTTCCCTTTAAGATGATGTCACTAAATCAAAGATGATGTAACGCTTCTATGCCCGCAGACCTGGCCAGTCCCCAGTACTGAGGTGGGTAAGGGTATAACACGCACCCATAGCAGTGAGGGTGTGCCTGGAGTGTGGTAAGGTGCGTTGCCGGGCCTGGTGAGAAAGGGTTAACGTGATACTTGCTGAATCCGGGGTTCCAGAAGACAGAGAGTCAGTATCCAAGAGCCGTGGGACAGGAGCAGGAGAAAGCAGCGTAGTGAGGTCCAAAGCCGAGTCCAGGGGTTGCGAGGTATACATAGTCAAACAAGAGCCGAGATCAAATCCAAAGGTATCCAACAGGGGCAGGGACAGGAACAAGAGCTGTAACAGAAAACAGGGCTTGGCATAGACAGCTGCACATAGGAGTCACAGAAGAACTATGCAGAGCGTGGAAGGAGAGGGCAGACTGGGGTTATAAATGCAGGGGGACCAATGGTAGCAAGGGGTGGAGTGGAGGCTTGTCGGAGTGATCCCAGGGATAGGTCCAGGTGAGCAGGGAGGGATTCAGAGAGGTGAGTAGTTGAAATTGCCTGCTGCCGATGGGGGGCGGAGCCAGCGGCACGGGAGGACGAGTAAGAGGATCGGGTGCGCGCGTACTCTGTAAGCTTCCGTGCGCGCGTCCCAGCCGCACGTGGGAGGATACGGCGTGCGCCGTGTAGGAGTGGCACGGCGTGAGGCAGGAGAGGTAAGGAGTCGAGGGAGCAGGGAACCAAAGCTGACAGCCGCACTGGGACCTGAGGTGACGGGGACCCGCTGAGAGGCGCGTGTCCCCCGATCCCTTACAGATGAGCGGCGTCAAGTGGTATTTCAGCTTATCAGATTGTGGGAACCAATTCCCCAATCTGATTGGTTGTTGTACACCGTGTGACTCCCTTTGGATGACGCCTTTAGATGATGTCACATACTTGACCTAAAATGACTCTGTCACATGGGGTACTTGTGTAGAGATTCTTTACATCTAAACCCTCAATCAAAGGGTTATCATGAGTGCATCCTTAGTGTCCCTAAGGTAGGAAGGTAACGATTTTATAAAGGGACGCCGAAAATCATCAAGATACACGCTGGCCTTCGAAGTAAGGTTGTGAATACCTGCCACTATTGGTCTGCCGTGTGTAGGGGAAATCCCTTTAGGTAATTTCGGCAGGTGATAGAAAGTGGCAGTTGTAGGTGCTTTTATTGATAGATATTCAAATTCATTTTTAGAAATCACCACTTTTTCTAGGCTTTCCTTTAGGATTTTCATTAAATCCCTTTGAAAATCTTTTTTGGGGTCAGTTTTCAAGATATTGTAGCATGTAGGGTCTGACAGTAAGTGAATGCATTCCTTTGCATACATTGATTTGTCTAAAATCACCATATTTCCCCCTTTCTTAGAGGGTTTAATGATAATAGAGTCGTCAGTTTTGTATTCCTGATAGGTAAGATTCAATTGCATTTTCCTTGGTTCTAGGTCAGTAAGATATTTTGTTACAAGGTGTGTGAATACGTCTACATTTGTATTGATTCCCATTGTGGGTGTAAAAGTCGATTTTGTCTTTATGTCTTTGAATGGACCTACCCCCATTGATTTTTCACTCTCTTCTAAAAGACTGTTCAATATTCTTATATTTACTTGGTCATTAGAATCAAATGTATCAGAGCAAGGTTCAGTGGTTTTTATCCTTTGTCTTTTATTGAAAACTGTATGCCGCAATAATTTTTTAGAGAAAATATTAACATCTTTCACTGCTTCAAAAAGATCCATTCTAGTGGTTGGACAATTGGATAGACCTTTCATTAGAACTTTAAAGTGATCAATTGTCAATTCACGACTTGATAGATTGATCACTTGTGTTTGTTTGCTTTTCTCTTTTTCAATAGTTTTTCTGAACCTCCTGATCCTTGTATCCCCAAATGTTGCTGTCTCTTAGAGAGGCTTCCCGTCCCCCTTCTTGTCTTCCTCTTCCTGAGTAGATACTCAGGCAAGAATGGCCTAAAAAAGACTGTGGGGTCTATGCAGTAAGCGTCGATAAGGCACTTATCGACCAAAATGCCTACTCAGACTCAGTAACCCTCGATAAGTGGGCGATAACGGCCTGTATTGCCGAAAAAACTTTTTAACAAAATAAAATCGCCGACTGAGCGGCGATAAGCCCCTTATTGACACTTTTCGGAATGTTCATAAACACGCGTGATTCTAGTAGCTGCGAGTCGGCGATCGTGGCCCTTAAGTGGCGATTTTCTCCCAAATCCAAACGCCAGAAAAAGTTGGCAGATTGGTGGGGAGATGAGCGGTGAAACGAGACTTAGAAAAAATGTATGTCTTTTTCCTGCATTGGATTGATGCCAAGGGTCTTCAGAGCTGATACTATCTTTAATCAGCTTCTTCTATCTTCACCTGTAATTACATCTGTATCTTCTTTATCTTCTATCTTCATCTGTCAATCCATAAAACCCCATGGTAGATCCCAACCGATGTCGTCTCGTTGTCTTCATGGGCTCAAATGATGCGTCACGGCCTTAAATAGAGCTTGTGACATCACATTTGGGTTGGAACAGGTTTAACAGCCATCTGATTGGCTGTTAAAATCATAAAATATTGACATTGTTTTTCGTTTTTAATGAATGATGTATTGTGTTGGCTAATGCGTTTAATGGTTGTTTTTGATATTAATATATTAATTAATTGGTTTAATTGGTTACTGTTTGAAATAATTCTGAGATATTTTATTAATTAATTGGTTTGATTGATTAATGGTTTAATTAATTAAATGTTGATCTGGTTATTGATTGTATTAATTGCATTAGCTGGCTAGTGTTTTAATTTAGTGAATTGTTTTTTTTTTAGTTTTGTAATGTTTTATTATTGTTTGTTTGGAGCATTAATGTATTTTGATTAGGGTGCCCATTAAGTTCTATAGAGGCTTATTATGCCCATATTATTATATGGGTACCACTGTACTACTCAATGGGTACAGGGTGGGTGTAGTGTGTCCAGGGTGGGTGCTTAGGCCTTCCGGGTGGGTAGTGGGGCAGGATAGGTTAACACCTTAATCACTATAGCGGTTATTAAGGGGTTAGGGACCATTAGATTGTATTTATTATGTATGTATGCTTTCTGGCAATGGACAACAAGGACCTGAAGTATTGTGATGAGAACATCGATTATATTGCTGTGGTAAGTAGAACTGTATTTATTTACTTTATTTATGCTGGTTAATGTTGTGTTTAATAATGGGCAAATAATCTATTATCCATATCTGGACAATAGTTAATTTGCCCATTACTGTAATGTATGTGTTTGGTAAGGGGGGGATTGATTGAAATGTAGGCCATGTTTATTTGTTGACATACAGGGTTGGTACCTAAGGTCTGCGGGACCTATGGAGACCACCTGAGGGCCTATGGGGGACACCTGCGGGGAAGAACCGGGGGCTCCACAGATGTGTGGGCCCTGTGGACACACAGAGACTACACGAGGACCCCCAGATCCCTGTGGGAACCACCCGAGGGCCTCAGACACCTGTGGGGTTTACCCAGGGACACCCAGACACTTGCAGGCCCACCCACGGACTCCATTGAGGCCCACGGTGACTAGTGGGGACCACCCAGAGACCCCCAGACCCTGTGGGCACCCCCTCTGGTGCACTGTGGGGCCTTCACACACCCATCGGGACCACCAGGGACTACCATAGGCCTGGGTTATTAAGCCTGTATGTTAAAATATAAATAATGGTTTTACATTATGAAGGGGCACGAGGGGTGTGTGTATTGATGCTTAGTAAATGTTTTTTAATAAACATTTAATTCCTAGGGTCGATGTGCAGGGGGTCTCCGGAGTAGAAATTTGTTGGTTTTAGGTCCGTGGACCCCCTTCTTCCCGAGATACAGGCCTCATTGTGGGGTTCTGGTATCTCCTATCCTTGGTGATGTCCCCCATCATGGGATATCTCCATGCATAGAAGATACCAGCACCCCATTAAGGGACCTGTATCTCGGGAAGCAGGGGGTCCCTGGACCTCAAACCACCGCGGTTCGGCTCCAGAGACCCCCTGCACATCTACACTAGGAATAAAATGTATATTAAAAAACATAATTTTCGGACGAGATTTTCGCTGTGAGAGGCAGCTCTCTCTGAGACGCTCTCTCTGCAGCAGAAATGAATCGCCGGGTTAGGCCTTTTTAGAGGCGCGATCCAATCGCTGGCAGCAACTCGTTCGTTTTGGGAATTTTGCTATGACAGGTAATGAAGGCTTTCTGAATACCGCGATAGCAACGCTTCAAAAAACGGCGATTTAAATGGGCTGGCGATATTTTTTATGAACCTTTACTGCATGAGGCCCTGTGTGTTCAATGTAGAGATAGGTGTTGCGTTATTACCATTAGATGTATTTTGTGATGTACTTTCTGATTGGTCTGTCTCTACATCACTATTGGAAAAATCTCCTTCAATAGATGATTCTCGTACTCTAGAAAAATACTTCTGTCTTTTATTATCGTTGTTAAGCTTGTATCTAAAAAATTAATTTATTTTAAAATTTATAGTATCACATTTAAATTTACGTTGCTTGTGATTTGTAATATCTACGGTTAATTGTTCAATATTTTGTTTTGACGGGATTATCTGCGACCGCTGCCGCTCCGGTGAGTGACAGGTCCATTGTGGACCCCTTCTTCCTTCGTTGCAGAGAACGGAAGGAAGAACGAGACTCTCTCAATGCCACCGCCATAGCTGAAGCCCGATTCCTCAAAGCTAAAGGCCGCGGTTAACTGAGCCTTGCTGGGACTGTGGACGTTTCTATCGCTCTTCCTGGTGAGACTCCCGAATTTTTCTCTTCAGAGACATTAGAGTGTCCCCAGTTTTCCAAGCAACTGCCCAACCTGCCCATTCTGTCCCACCTTCCACTACCAATGCCAGTCCTAGGGTAAGACCCCTGACTCCTAGACCCTTACCCCCAGTGAGTCTCGTGGCCCCAAACAGCAATGTCAAATGTGATAATATGTCTGCCGTACATGTTATGCCTGTGGGGAAGTCTGTACCATGGGGGGACCAGGTGGAGTAGGAGGAAAAGTCCTCATCAGAACAAATACAGAAGGGGTCAGCTAAGAGTAGTCTGTCAGTGTCAGTGACTGCCTCATCTCCGGTTAGGGAAGCAACCATAGAACCACCATTATTGGAAGGGTCAGTGTTTTGGGTGCTACCTGGCACAGCCATAGAGAAGGGTCTAATGAAGTATAGCCGAGCAGAGAGAGTGCTAGTGCACAGGATTCGTAAGATGGGATATGAGTATCCATATCTCCGCTAGAACCTCATGAGGAGTGCTGAGGAACACATGAGGAGGAAGCTATAATAGCACATTTAGCAAACACTACCAAAGACTCCAGATACCGTGATTTTGACAGGGCAAAACACCTACTCAAGCAATGGGTAGTGGGCCGCAACATACACATCGATAGAGTAGAAAATATATCCGAGTCTGGGAGATAGAGGTGCTATTCTGTCAAAGTACCTGACGGTCAGGGCAATATGGTAAAGAAGCCTGATCGCCCCACTACTATTGAGGTAGCCCTATGTAATATTAGCCATATTAGATCTGGGGTTCCAGCCAGGGTTATGTGGGGTTGTTTAATTTATACTGTTGTATACACATGTTTAATTCAACTGTTTACCACACTTGTGTCAGATACAATTTACAGGTTGCTGTAAAGTATGGGATGTTACACCTACTGAGTCCAAGCGGGAGCGTTGCAATTTCACCAGGGGGAGAATATAGCATACCCTCCCCCCGGTGCTACTTATTTTCCTGGGCACTACCAGTGTAAGTCCTATAAGGTGCAGGCAGTGGATGGTTAATTCCTTCAGAAAGGCCTTGTGCTTTTGCAGCTTTAAATACATTTGATGTATTTAAGGGGCGGGCCTAGCAACAACCAGAAAGTGTCAGCCTGAGGGAAGGATACTGATTGGGTCACATGCTGTATGTGATGACCTATCAGCATCCAGACCTACCCTGTTATGGGGCGGGGTTACAAGCACCTCCTCTGCGGTTTATACTAACACTTTCCCAGAAGCCAAGTCAGTCTGTCTCCCCTCCCCCTGAGGAGTGGGAATGTGTGAATGTAATCCTGAGCACCACCAGGGATAAGAATCTGGATGGGGCCTACAAGGCCTAATACCTAAAGAGGGGCTGTATAGTCTGGCTGACTTCTGCTGTACTGAAAAAGAACCAGTTGCACTATAATCCATTGTGGTTACTGACTGGACCAGAACATAGTGTCAGTATGGACCATCCTGCAGACACAGGATCCTGCAATATTCTGAAACCTGGTAAACTTTCTAGACACAACAGTAACACTGAAAGATGGCAAACTACACACATCTCTATACAAGAAACCAACCGACAGATGCAGTTACCTCCACAACTCCAGCTTCTGTCCATCTCATACAAAACAATGTATCATACACAACCAGGCTATAAGATACCACCGCATATGCTCTGACACTGAAGACAGAAACAGGCATCTCACAACCCTGACCGAATCATTCAGACAGAAGGGATACAAACCAAAGACCATTGCCCAAACTATTACATCTGCACTAAAAGCCCCACAAGAACACCTGCTACAATACAGACAGTGAGAACCTACCACACGCATACCACCAGTGGCCACATATAACCCTACCCTAGAGGGAATACGAAAAATAATCAAAGATCTGCAACCCATGCTGGAAGAGGATGTGACATTAAAATAAATCTTTCCCAAACCTCCCATTCTTGTGTTCCGGCAACCACCAAACCTCAAACAGAAATTAGGCAACAGAAAATTTCACAACGAACTTAAAGACAATGATAATGGCACAAAACCAAGATCCCACAGCCAGACGCAACAATAGAACACTCAATGTTAAAGGATCATACAGCTGCACATCCAGGAACTTAGTGTATATGATTCAGTGCAACAAATGTGACCAAGGATACTACATTGGGGAAACCAGTCAAAAACTTCAAGGAAGAATGAATATACATAGACACTTTATACTCCACCATGAAGAAGGAAGATACTGCTCACCACTGGGACATCATTTCTCACTACCAGATCATTCCATAAATGATTTAAAAATCAAAATCCTCAATGGAATGTTCAAATGCACCCAAGAACGGAAAACATTTGAGCTCAGAATGATAAGACTCTTTGACACCAAAACAAGTGGACTTAATGCAGACATGGGGTTTCTTACACACTATCATAATTTGTTGTAATGGCCCTCCCTGCCATTGTGCCATCCCACACCTAAGACCCCACCCCCCTCCCAGCATCCTCTTCCACCTCTGTGCTGTGGTGGATGTACAGCCTCCCCCCCACCCCATCCCTAATTCTCACCTTCCTTATCTCAGTTTTAACACCCTTCTCGTGCCTGGAATTCTTTATTCTTCCTTTTTTTTATTTTTGTTTCCAATACCTGTCTAAGTCATAGAAACCTTTGTATATCAGTATTGCTGACCTGAAGAAGAGAGGAAAACTCTCGAAAGAGAGTCCAAATAAAAAAGGTATGACCTAATCCTGAAGAATATATATACAGCTGCGGCCGCCTTTATCCTAATGCGGCCATAGCCGCGTCGCTCTGATAACCGTGGCCAGATGCGGTCTGTTTTGTTTTTTTCCGGAGCGGTTTGCGATATGTTAGCGATATGTTAGCGCTCAGATTTTTAGCGCTGTCTGCTATACTGCAATACCGTGTAAAAACACAGGTGGGTGTTCGCGAGCTACTGTATATATATATAATGTTGCGTTTTCTTAGAATATAAAATTATCACATTTCTATATGTACTGTATTATTTAGTAATCAATACTTTTACTTATTTTCCTACTGTTTTTATTTTATGCTCATGCGTGTACTGTATGTCTCATTTGAACATTGTTGAAACGCATAGGCGTGTTACAGTATCACATTTTCGGTGCATACAGCGCTCTCCCTCTCGCCCCGCACACACACAAGGCTAAAGTACTATGTCAACTTCTTATCTACAGTACACCTCTCCCACACCATTCCTTGGAATGGATGGCTTTCTGACTTCAATCATCCCGAACCTGTCATCACATTCTTGCGTGTATAACGTACAGAGCCTGGTGTCACATTTCAGCGCATGAGTGTATAACTTCACATTCATTTAGAAGTTCAAGTCTGAAAAAAAAAAAATTGTTGTTTTTTTGGTTTTGTTTCCAGGCATGTGATAATCTGATATTTAATCAGTAATGTAGCTTTTTAATGCGACACTATTCATGCACATGCTTTATTTATGTGATTTTTATTTATTTTGGGGTGTGGGGATCAAAACATTATGAAGACTGTGACAGGGTGAATGAACGTCACCAGCCATAGACCTGGCAAACCTATGTTTAGGCTTGCAGTGCAGCAGTGACGAGGTTAAGTTTCAGGTGAGATGGGCTGCTTAATAAGTCTGACCCCAGCTGCAAAATGAAGGTGTTTTAAAACCCCCAGACTGTACACACATGCAGGCTAGCTGATCAGGAGACAGGACTGAAACACTGAAGAGATTACTGCCATAAGGTCTGTTTTCAAAGTACATGTGTGATGAACTGTCTATGTCCTGTATGCTGAAGAGAAGCTACCTTGTTTTTTATGCTTAAGAGAAGCTATTTTGTTTTGTCTGCTGAAGAGAAGCTATTTTGTTGTTGTGTGCTATATGTTTTTAAGCCTCAATAAGTAAGCCATATCAAGAGAACCCGCGTGTGTGGTTGCATGTACCCTGCAACAATGCTAAATATGGATCAACGGATGGAGAAGATGGATAAGCAGATGGAGAAGATGGATAAGCGCATGGAGAAGATAGAGACTGACATAGCGGGGAAACATAATTTGCTTGGAGTTCATGCCCCTGTATCTCTGACGCATGAGCAGGAGGGTGGCATGGATGGGATGAATGGGACCTTCAACCTTCCATCACCAAGCGCACCCCCTCCATCAGAAGAATATGTGTTCATGTATGCTGTTGACGAGAATGACATGACAACCCCATCAAGACCACGCCAGGAGACAACACAGACAAGGCGACCAAGACAGGAGGAAAGCATCCTCCCAGACAACCTACCTTCGCCTTCCGCCACAAGCACACTCGCTCCCAGAAGCACATCCGCTCCCAGAATCCCACCCATATATGCTTGCATAGAGACGGTGCTCGACATCATCTTGCGCGAGCTGTCTCAGCCACTCAGGGAGAAGTATAGGTTTGCAAGTGGTGGTGTAGCCCAGAAACATGCCATGTACATTTTCAAGCACCACGTGCCCTACGTGGTGTACTGCGGTTGGGCCCACAATGTAAACTGCGAAGGAAATCGTACCAAAAAGGCTTTTCCTGAAAATTTAAGAAAGACTATTGTGGAGGAATTGCGGGGCTATTTTACAATTAGCGATCATTTAATGAAAATCATGAGAGACTCCCTAAATGGCATTTTGCGGCATACAAGGCATCGTCCCCGGAAGGACGATCTGCTGGGGATTGAATTTGCTGCGTGATTGGTCATCTGTTCAAATGTTGATTCATTTTCGACTTGTTGATTGTTTTAAGTTGTATTCTAAAATGTTTTTACTTACATTACACCATCAATGTTTTTTTACTTACTCCACCCACCAATAAAAAAAAATGTTGATTGTTTTAGATTGTATTCATACTGTCAATGTTATTACTTACACCATACACCTATAAATGTTTTCACTTGCTGTACTTCAATAAAAAAAATGTTGCTTGTTTTAAATTGTATTCTAAAATGTTTTTACTTACAGTACACCATAAATGTTTTTTTTTACTTACTCCACCCACCAATAAAAAAAAAGTTGATTGTTTTAGATTGTATTCATACTGTCAATGTTTTTACTTACACATACACCTGTAAATGTTTTTACTTGCTGTACTTCAATAAAAAAATTGCTGCTTGTTTTAAATTGTTTCATTGTGTCTCCTTGGGGGAGGGGGGTGTTTAACTGGTACTGTCGAAGTGTGTGCAGGATTACTGTACAGTAGTTACTGTAGTAAACACAAGAATTTTGCGTTTCAACAAGGTTCCGTGAGGCATACTGTACAGTACTGTACACATGCGCATTACATCAAAACAGTATTAAAATGCATTATTAGTATTAGTATTATTATTAGAACACACATACTGTAATATATGTACAGAATAAATGCATACTTTTTATTTTCGGGGTTTATTATACAGTACAGTATGTAAAAAAGTATTGTATACTTTATGAAAAAAACAGCATACTGTTTCATGTTTTCTATAAAGTTCACAGTTATTCTATCCTAATCAATAAAACTGGTACTGATTCAGATCCAGCAGTGTCCAAGCATCGTTACAAAAAGCGATATTATCCATCGAAATCCCTCCATTTGCCGTTCTCAGCCTGATGACAAAGTTTCTTTTCTGAGGAAGAAAAATAAAAGTATTACTGTAATGGTTAGTTCAAACTAGTCTGTCCCCTAAAGAAGTTCCCGCTGTCCCCTCGGTCAGTCCCAACAATAATTTTCTCGGGGGGCGTCTCTTGTTCACATAACCGCATGCGCCTACAGTACATGTGATGAGATTCATATGCGTTTCAACAAGTTTCCAATGCGCACGCGCCTAGCTGTCCACCAATTGTTCAGTATCTACTGTAGAAGCTGCTCAGCCAATGATATTGATGGACTACATTTTGGCGAATTGTGATTACAAGAACTAAATAACCATAAGCAAAGCGATTGATTACAGGAGAATTGCTTTACTGTGCATTGATATTGATATGGTAAAAAAAGAATTAAATACGGTAGCTGTACCCACCATAGACGTTGCCATTCAGTTGGTACTGATCCTCTGCCAGTCCCGTAGTCTTGATTATACACCTAGTTGACAGGTGACAGTGGGCCTGCTACACCTGTAGTTGACAGCTGATGAAGCTGCAAATAGTTTTGGTACATGCAAGCTTGCTGGTATCTGTACGTGAAATCCTGCTCAGGCCGCAGGTATCCAGGCGGGGACAGATAGCAAGGGTTGCTGGTCAGCAGGTTTTCACTGAAGGTCGACCGTTATTGGAAGCCGGTGCTGGCGCCGGCGCTGGTGCATTGCTTGCCTGGGACTGACGATTCTTAGTTGGTTTTACCATGACCTTTCGCCTTTTGATGTCTCCATGATCAAAGATACTGGAATAAATTGGCGCAACACACCTCTAACTCCGGGTCCGGGATCAATACGAAAAAAAACACGGATCGATACATAATTTTTTCCTTATTGCACGCTTCCACACACGAGCATCTGGTGAAAATTTGTAAAAGTCATAATTTTCAATAAAATATTGATAAATTTGACCAACTGTGGCCATCTTATCATCTGCTGCATTAATTGCAGCCCATATTAAATAAGCGTACGTTATGTCAGGTTTTTTGAACACGGACTGCAGTGGTGCACTCATCTCGGAACTCTCGGAACAATACAGTAGAACACCAGACACTGTGCATTGAGTTTTTAATATGAAAAGCCTAAATTGATACAGTATTGTAAATTGTTCAGTACCAAGGTCAATTCACAATAGACCACTGTGGTATTTTTTAAACACCTGCAAGTCGATACATTACTGAAGCACATGTAGTGTACACATTAGAATTCATTACAATTCATGAATATCTGCCACCTGGCGGATACGCAAAGAATTGCAACCAATTAAATCCAAACCATTATCATTAAACAGATCAAGTGCGGGTGACGCCGGCATGAATGCGACATGAATACGGCATGAATACGGCATGAATGTCGCATGAACGCGGAGAAGCGCGTGGCATTGGGAAAAAGTCACCAAAAAATAACCGAGAAGTATTAAAATAAATGCGGCCGCGGCTGTGTATAGATATGTATAATATAGATAATTGCAACAACCAGCACTCACATGTCACAAGGTATCCAGATGCTAATCCCAAAAAAAAATCAAATAGATGAGATATTACCAGATGGAGGTCCAACAACAAAGAGACAGACACCAGGGGTATATTCAAAGTAGTATGTATTGTAGAAATATACAGGCACCTCAGCCTGACGTTACATCCGGTATTCTTCTATCCATAAGTGGATCTTCTATCCAGATACGGCAGGCTCAGACTGTTCATAGCGTCTCACCGTAGCAGAATAGCTCAGTAACACAGTAGCTTTACGTGTTTCGCTGATTTGTTAGCTTCCTCAGGAGAAACACCTACCCATATCAATCTGTGGTAATAAGTAGCATGTGCAATTTAAAATTCATGTGTTGGTGACCGGTTCTATCAATTAGAGCTCAATACTATCATCAAGCAACAGTCTAAAACATGGGAACAATATTTATTGCAAAATAAATTCAAACTAAAAGTGGAAATCATTAAAAACAGTATAAAACAGTTTAATGGTAAACAGTTCAAAGATAAAAGAATAAATAATATAAAATATAATCTAAAAAATAGATATAATATATATATATATATATATATATATATATATATATATAATAGATGGCTAGATAATTATGAACAACTGGTAGCAGGTCACCCTCCGTCACAAAAGCTGAACAAATATTGTAACAAACATTGTAATACAGACACATATATTCTTCGGATCATTTGTACCTATAATAATAGAGACATTATAACATATCTATTTGATCTGGTGCACATTTAAATATTGTGATGTGTTATAAGGTATTGTGCTTGTGTAATTGCACACATTATTACTTTACATGATGACAATCTATTATACGTCATTGCTTAATTATTTTTGTATGTATTGCTCGTTTTAGGTATTGACGTCTGTTTGTTCAGGAAGTTATAAGTATAGTTTATTAATACAATTCATAATGTTAAAATAAATATGTCTACAGTCAAATTTAATATCAATTTCCTCCCTTATCCCCTGCCCCCCTTGACATTCCAACCCCCTTTTCTCTCCTAAGCCCCATTTCTCCTACCCCATGTCTCATCTGCCCCCCTCTTGACACTGCTGGACTCTGTTACCCCCTTTCTCTCCCCTATCCCCCATGTCCCTCGTGCCTCCCTATGACTCTCCACCTCCCTTTCTCTCTCCTGCCCCACCCTTGTCTCTCCTGCGCAAGGAAATAGAAAGTTTATTAAATCATTTATTAATGGGGTAATTTTAAAATTGCAGCGGTGGCGGACGTTGGCAGCACTGGAAATGTTACACGTTGGTGTAATTTTAAAATGTTATTGGCGATGGCTCGGGAGATAAATTAAATTAATGTAAAAAGGTTTACTGAAGGGCATGCTGAGAGTACTGCTGGGCGCACGCACAAGCATGCTCACAAATGCATTGGCATCGGGGTGGAAGTCGCATGAGTGCCCTGCGTCTGAAGACATATTAGGCTGCAGTCCCAGTGCCTTCTACAGTGCATGCCTTGGCGTGCACTGTGCGTATAAGCACCGCCCCTCAATGGGGCTGGGCCCAGTACGCAACTTTGTGTAGAAGATGCAGTTGCGCCATACTACAAGATTTTCCTAAAGACAGGGAAATTGAGTTCACAGTTTGCGACAGAGGCTTGGCCACGCCCCTGCCGGCGGTTCAGTCAATGAGGACGAACCAGCCGCGTGAGGTCATGACCATGCCTCTGGAAAACCCCAGCCACGCTCCCCCATCGCAAACACTGCAGCCTTCTCCCAAACCTTAGATCGCGGTGAAGCACTGTGCACGCGCCGCCCCCCTGCCAGGCGGGCGGGCAGGCGTGCTACAGTGCTGACTGGGACCGCAGCCTAAAGAAGGTCTCGGCGAGGTCAACTGCTAGGTGCTTTGCATTGAGGAATCCTGCAATGAGTAGTGACAAAGGCAATATGTTTGGAGGCGAAAAGTTCCATTTAGACCACAGCCTCCTCCCCTTCCCTCTTGCTCAGCCCACACGGAAAGTTTCTCTTTCACTTTCCTCCATAATCCTGCAGAGCATCTCACCACTTGCCCCTCCTGCCATTCCTACAGACCGTCTCTCTCCCTTCTTCTCTGTTCCCTCTTCTCTCCCCCTTTTGACTATTTCTCCACCTTCCTTTCCTGAGAGACATGTACAATAATGACCTACAGTGGTGACACTGTTTATTCTAACACGGCCGTAAACCGCGGTGTGGGGAAATTTTCGGGAAGCCGGCGGCTCGTTTGGGGTTTTCCCCGGCGTGTGCGGCGCGTTACTCTGGTGCCAGTCACACGTTCCAGGGTTCCCCGGCATCCCCGGCATCCCCGAAGGCTGCAGAGGCAACAGGGGTAAGGGGGAAGCTGCGCAAAGCTGCGCAAAGCTGGAGCAGCCAGGGGGAGCAGCCAGGGGTTCGGGGAAGGGGAGGGGAAGCATTTTAATTAAACACGCGGGAAGGGGAAAGATGCGGCTCGCTCGCGGCTCCGTTTTGGCGCCAGCCGGGCTCCAGCTGAAAAAAGCCCCGCTTCATAACGGGCAAATGTTAGAATAAACTGTGTCGGTACAGTACACATAATTGGAAAAACACATAATGCATTACCCTGCAGAAAGGACAACACATGATGATGCAGACATGCAACTTGTACATAAATCACAATTATTTCGATAGTTTTCAACTCAATAATTGCGGAATGAGATAGCAATGCAATGTTAATAAATATTTTCAATCCACAATAAATGCAGTGAGGGCTTTGTATCAAAGTTTCACAAGTGCAAAATAAATGCAGAACTATAGCAAAAAAAGTATCAGACTTTTTCCACATTTTTGGTATATACAGTATCTGTGTATAGTTCAATAATTGTAGGAAGGCTTTTGTAAAAATGAAAAGGTCTACTAGAAAAAGTGTGCCAGACTAAAAAAAGAAAGCTTTACTGTGACGGTGAGGGGGTAACCAGGCTCAATAATAAAGGTTAAGCCCACTTGGTTATCCCTGATCCATGTTTTAAGGTCCATGAGTGTCAGCTCTTGGACCTGACTGTCATATATGCATTAATGTGACTCTGTGTAAATTATGCGACCATACAGTATTTTTGTGTTTTTGCCTTTCCAGGAGTGCTAGCAAGCAGAGATTTCTGGGCTAGGAGTTTCAGGGTGGGTTTTGCGGAGAAAACCTTGTCAGATTGTGGATATGTAGTGGGCTCCCCGAGTTTCGGGATAACCCAAATATGTACCCGAGAACCAGGTAAGATTCTTGGGCACCTTGAAGCACAGTGCTCCAGTCAAAATCCTACCCTGGAAACGTTCTTGCGACTCACCGCCAGGATTCCCTGCTTCAGCACAGACAGGGAAGGTAAAAAGGGTACAGGGGATCACGGTATCCCCAGAATGGTACAAGGGTCCCTAGCACAAGGTGGGATGCCCAGGTCATGCCCAAGTCACCCTGACCCGGGTATAGGGGTCCAGGGGGTGTCCCAGATATGTGAGAAAAGCTGTGAGGCTTTCATTTGTGGGATAAAGATAAAGTCAGGTTTTTACAGTGTGACAGGGATAAGGCTAGTGAGAGTATATATTCTTATTCGATCCCTGACACCAGAAAAGGAGACTTAGATCTTTTTAACCCAAAGTACAGAGTCACAGTATATTTTATTAAAGGTTTATATTTGATAAGTGTATACACATGTAGCCTGTGAATAGACTGTGGGATTTCCAAGTTCAGGGTTCTGAGAGACCAGATGGCTTCCAAGCTTTGTGCCACTGAGTCTGCTCAGGTCCCGGAGTTGAAAAACTCAGGGATGCCAAGGTGGTAGAACAGGAGGAGTACTGCAGTTATACTTGAGTACCCACATCCTGGTCTAACAAAGGGCTATCCGGCAAAAATGTTCCCAACCCAAGACTGCAGAGCCTGGGATAGCGGGGGGCTCAATATACTAAGAGGCAGAGGTGCCAGGTTGACGCATGCCCCTTAGCAGAATTGGAAAAGGAACCCATCCGGCATCAGAATACCGGCAACTTGGTGATAGGCTGGCAGGGAAATTCCCACACGCTGATTGGCTGCAGTGGTTTGTGAATGGGATTACAAAACCTATAAGAAACCTTGCAGCCAATCAGGACCTCAGATTACAAGCGCCAAACCGTCAGCGGCAAATTTAAAGATGCTCTGGAAGAAATAGACGCTTTTCAGTCACGCTTTTCAGGGGCCAAGTTATGAAAATGGAATGCAGCGGTTGCGGCTGGAATTGCATGCCAAATTGCGTTCCAGGACTTTTGTGAGTACTTCCCGGTCATTGGAAAGGACTCGTACAGACTTCAGTTGTTAACATTTTGTTCTAAGAAAATTTATTTCGTTAGCCCAGATCTCAGTAACTGGTTTTTTTTCATTGCAAATTGTGATCCATTGTGAATGTCGTTTCGTAGAATAAATTACAATTTATTTTACCGCCTTGTCTTGCTCAATAATATGATCCTGGTATAAAAGGTGTTAATAACCCTGGTATCCCGTGACATTTACTAATTATTAATTTTAATCAGGGAGAGCATGAGCACATTTTAGTCAATGAATATTGTCTTTAGTTTGGGGAACACTAATTTTTTCTGAAAAATGAATCTATTGACATTGATCACCATACATATCTTGAGTAGTCTGCAATGTATTCTCTATTTACCTACCAAATGAAAATGTATAACTATAAGATGAAGCACTTATCGATATTCTGTATTATTTGCACTATAATGATTTTATTAAAGAAAACCACAGAAGAAAGTGTATTTAATGTTACAATCATGGATTAAAATGTCTATATTTAATAAATAAAGATTGTTTTAAAGTGGCACATTGGGTTAATTTTACTTCTCTTTGAAACTGGATATGCCCTAAAACCTGATTGATATTCCTTGTGTCATTGCAAGGTCTTATCCTTCCCTTTTCATTCCTTTAAGAAGTATGTTTAACCAATAATGACCTCATCTTGATCAGGGAAACTGGCCTCCCATGGGATAAGTGACATTGCAGCCTTCATTCAGGCACAGTACTTAGCAGTCACTGTCATTCTGTCTTGTCACAATCAAACAAAGACCACCAAGCTCATTTCCTTGGGTTTGGATGTTGGCAGTGTTCCCAGTGGATTCCCCAGAAGCAATTTCAATTAGGTTTTGTAAAATGTTTAACCATGTTTTTGTAATTGAATAGGCAGTGGGCAGACTATAATTTGTATATTGTGATTGGGATGAAGTATAATATACAGGGCTGTAATGCAGGCAAACAAAAGTATGCAATATTTCATATTTTAGAACCTTCTCAAAATTCATGAACTCAAGAAATCTTTAGTTTTTGAGTTGACAGTTACGGTGCCTGTACTTTTTACTGTTAAGAGAGACAAAACATAATGTCATTCTATATTGCCTTTTCTAATGTGAAAAATATTGTCTATATCTATCCTGTATAATGTTGTACTTTTAGAATTAAATTAGAAATGACTATTTTATAACTTCCTATGTACAGTAATGTCAATTCTAGATCAAATCATTGTGTATTTTATATGCTGAATGGTAATTCTGCAATTTTTGTTTCTTTTTATATTACTATTATATTATATACTGTTCACAACAGTGAAAAGTAACTGTTTGGCAAGAATAGCAGAGAGCATGGAAATTTCCATTAGATCTCCCAATAAGGTGCATAAATAAAGATTAGTTTATCGCTGTGTTTTATATATAAAAAAAAGTGAATGTTAGGCTTGGGGAATGAATCATTGCAGAAGCAATCACCATTACCTCTCCTATACTGATTCCTGTCTCAGTCATTTCCCCTTTCAGGTCCAATAGATTTCACTTGCTTTTTCTCAGTCCTCTTACTCCTCCACAAAAGACTTCCAGCAGAGAGCAGCTGGTGCCTCGTTTTGGCTGCTTTCCCCCAGACTTTCAATGCTTTCACTGGAAATCAATGGTTGCTTATTTTTCCCTGTACTGAGTTTTTATGTGTGGACTGACATGGCCTTAACTATAGTGACCCATTTTGCTGAGCTGTTTCCATTCAGATGTCCCTCTTTACAAATAGCGGAAATTAGTAGAGGGTCTGTGTCAAACTACTTGTCACATCTTGTTTTCAATCTGTGGAAATCAGGGTTATAGTGTCCTATTCAGAAGCCGAAAGATCTTTTGAAGCCAGACAATGCATATCTAGAGTCTCATCAGGCGATAAATTAAGAACTTTACATTGCCATTAAAAAATAATAAAAATGATTAGTCTTTTGAAATGATTGAAGTAACTTATTTGCTTAGCATTGGTTGTTTTAATTACATAATGTAATTCCTACTTTGAAGTGCATTTGAATAATGGGCATTCCTAACTGGTTTGCTCATCATTGTAAAAACATGTGCTCATCATTATGATAAAATGTGTTTACACATAAGATATTCCCATTCAGTTATTTTTGCTATTAGCATAAAAAAAGAGGCTGCTTAAAAAAGTAATTCAACTTGTAGCAGTTACATTGATTTTATTGAAATGTAAATAAAATCTGATCGATTATAAGGATATTGAAACATGGACAAAACTACACACACAATTCAGATTATATTAAAAAAAAAAAAACACTTGATGTACCTGTACCACAGTTCCATTGGCACTGGACCTGCTTGTAATCATCAGAAACCCCCAAACTGTAGGGAATCTACACTACTTCAAGCATATCAACACTGTAAATACTGAAAGTAGTGTGACAATCTATCACAGAATCAGAAAATATAGTCCTTTAGTCTTTTCTAACTTTGCCAACACATAAAAAAAAGTAAATTCAGTGTTGTTGCAAGTACTGTAGATATGTGAAAACTGTTAGGGAATCAGTTTGCACACCTTATTGCAAAGTTTGTGTAATTTTTAGCTTTTCGGGGAAAATGTAGCATTTTCTGTAAAAAGAGGGCAACGTCGTGCCTTTTTTTTAATATTTTTTTAATATGGCACAAATGGGGAATTTTTACAAATGTAAGTAAAACAAACAAACAAGATATGTCCCATGACCAATGGGATATGCACATTAGTCCTGTGATTAAACATTCTATGGGGCAATCTTTGCCGTTTTTTCAAATGTTTTAATTTTACTGAAAACTTGCTAATGATTATGGGAAAAGACAGGGTTGCTGACCTGTCTGAGAGATGTACTGTAGGTGCCCAAAAGCCGAGGTCAAGGGTTGGAGAAGTCAAATGGTCAGGAGGAAAGCCAGGTCGATTTCCAGAGAGGGTCCTAAGTTAAGCAGGGTCCATTTCCAGAGAGGGTCCTAAGTCAAGCCGGGTCGGTACACAGGAGAGAATACGAGAGCGAGGTTAAAGCACTAGGGACAAGGGAAGGCATCTGGGTTTGCTTGTCATTTATTTATTTCCTCTTGAGAATGGTCATTCTGGGTATGTGCTGGGCTTGTTTAAGGCAAGTTTAAGGCATTTCTGCATTGACTAATGACCTATAGGATTAACACAGCAGGGGTCCCTGGCAGTCCCATTCTGTTTGAATGGGACTGCCAGGGACCCCCGCTGTAAATCTGATGGGCCATTCGTCAATGCAGAAATGCTGGGGCTAGTTTAAGGCAAGTTTAAGGCAACATTCCCTGATGAAGTATTTTTTATACGAAACGCGTAGGAAGAGGGTGCGTTCCATATTCATTACCTATTGAGGCTCTGATATTCAGAGCAACCTTGACTGTGTTCGGGACTTTTACCTGGCTGATGTGCCTAGAGACGCAACGCCGATTCCTGAGCGACGCCAGCTGATGATGTCACTGACATACGCGGAGCAACCCGGAACCGGCAAGAGGAATTAGCCTCTCTACAACAGCAGCAGCAGTACCTCTACCACGAAGTGAGGCACTCCAGACCGGAGCAAAGAGAGTCTACTGCTGGCCCCTACTTCTGGCCCCCGTTACTGGAGGAGAGAACTTCAAGCCACTACGGTGTATTCCAGCGTTGCAGTCAGTCGAGTGGTAACATGTCCCTAACATGTCCTGCTATTTATTTTTAATCTTGATGTACGTGCAATACTTACCTTTATTATAAATATAATTTTTATACTTAATACACTATGAGGTCTTTTTGCGCTGTTTTCTTTTTGTTTCCAAGTTTAAGGCATGTATTCAGAATGTACCTGGGTGTACCTGGGTCTTTTTGGCGATTGCCACTGGTTTGTGTTAGAATAGTCGCAGTCTATACTGTAGATAGATGTTTTTCCTCTGTGTATTCTTCCATGTTCTTCCAGTTTTCCTTGGTTACCTTTTTCTTTTTTTAGAACTAGTAAAGATTACTCAGCAATACAAATACCTTAACAATGTACATAATTTGGACATTTAACATGATTTTCTTTGCCACAAGTGGCACAGGTTTTGTATCATTGGGTAACATTTAACATGATTTTTATGCTTTGCTTCCTGGAGGCAGGATTGCCAATAAATTAGAAATGACAATTTTAGTGGAATGCCCATGCATTGTACAAATCTATGCATTCTTTTAATGCTTATCAGGAAGATCAAATAACCCATGTCTTTCACCACTATTTTGCATATTCATATGTTGCCTTATGTATTATCACGAACCAGCATGAAATAGCTACTCTACTCTTTCTACAATACTAACTTTTTGTAACAAGCTTTTTATTATCCAAAATTGTTCACTGTTAAAGGGAACATTTAAATAGCTGGGATTAGAGATGTGGGAATGTGGGAATGTCTCGCAGTTCACTTTATGAAAATTATCAAACATTTCTCAAGATATTTGTATAGAGGAAAAAGATTAGAATGCAAACATGTGCATCAAAAGTGTGTAATGTTTGCCAAATTCACTGGAATATGAGCATATACTGTACTGTATTAGCACATGTGGTGCTGGGCCATGCAAACCTGCCCTAGAACCTATAGTTGTACATATAGTGAGCGGTGGTTCAGGATCCTCGAGTCCTGAGTCTCACACTGTATAGAGCAATTTGTACTGGGTAGAAATTCAGGATCATCAGATTCGTGCACTCAAAATATACTCTTCGAAGTTCATTCAGAAGTAGCTTCGGAAAAAACTTTTGAATGTAACAAAAAAATGAACCACAATGCGAGAAATGGTCATCCTTGGATTAATTTTTTTGTTTTCTTTTTAAGAAACGTCTGAGTCTGTGAGCAAAAGAATGGGTAAACTTTAAAAAAAAATCTTATTTGGAGTATTATCACATACTTAAAAAAACTAAATTAAGTTTGAGCAAACTTAAAACACAAATATTTTCTAGAAACAAATCCCCAGCAAAAATGCCCATGCATTGTACAACTTGCCAAGGGGCCTGACTGACTGCCCTTTATCTTGATGTTTTATGATTTTAAAGATAGACAGTCAAACAGGGTATAATTAATGCACACAATGGGTAAATATAGCACGTTCTGCCTGCAAACAGTTTGCATTAGCAAAGTCCAGTACACTTAAATTTGCAAAGACTCACACCACAGAATCACTTGGACTCGAATAGGGCATTTCTTTGTGTCTTTGACAAATTTATAATATTTGTAGCAAAATATGTCATGGAAATTTCTGAAGAGTACACTTTTCGCCACATAATTTATAGCTAACAATTTGTAGCAGAAGCTTGATTAGTTTTTTTTTTTACAAATGTTGCCGGAAAGATTTTACAAGTAGTAAAAATAAACAATTTGTCAGTTTTGCAAACGTGTGCGAAAGATTCACACAACTCTAGCTGTCTGTAAAGAATAGATCATAATACAAGTGTACGTAAATCTGGTTTACCATCCCAATAAATGTGTGTACTCTGTATGAGCATTGTACTGTATATCTTTTCACACACCTGCAGGCACATTTTAATGATTTTGTTCTAAATATTATATATGTATTACAATCAAATGAAAACCAACAAAAGGTAATTGAGCATAATACCCAGCTAATGAAACACGCTTCACATTTCCTGAAACCTTCATTAAAAATGCAAACTGAGGTCATTAGGAATAGCTATAAATATTTTTATAAGATTTAATATTGTTGCAATTCATAATCCGAGTTGATTAACCTTAAATAAACAAGCTTTGTGACTACATAGAAACATAAGAATGAAAATAAGTAAGTTATACACTGCTTAAAGTATTGTAAAGCCTTCTCTAGTCGACTATAATTGTCATGATGAGTGATTATGGTCAGGTCTACATTTTACCATTCATTGAATTGCAACTGAATCATCAAGGTGTTTTATCTATTCAATCAATATTGACATAGCTAAGCTAAATAAAGCTGTCAGACACAGATCTATGCTCCAGCATAAAAAGGAAAAAGTCTTCAATGGCTCTAGATATTTTCAGCCTTACTCACAGTTTATGTATTAGATCACGGATCACAATGAATATTTCTTGCATGCTGCTTTGATTCTGTAAACACAAAGTAGTGTTGAGTATTACTGGAGATAAATTTCCACTACGGGATTATACATTTAGAAAGATATGCATGATAATAAAATAAATCCCATCTCCAGACTGACTTCCAGCAAAGAGATGACATATCATAAAGCAGCAATGCTACTTCTTCGGGTAAATAAAACTGAGATAGCTTGTAAATGTTTTTTTTGGGGGGAAATTCTACTTGGCACTTCAACCTGTAGCACCCTCTCTGGGTCTCATTAACTATAGTATGACATAATGGCAAATCCACTATGACAATGGAGTCCAGAGCCAGTGATGGGATTAGGAAATATATAACAGAGAAACTGAAAGGACAAAGCCTCTTGTCAAATTCTGGGAAAGTGAAGGAGGGAAATAATGTCCAAGAGAATAGTAAAGGGGTATACGTATCCCCAGAGAGAAGTGCAATATGGTCTATGGTAGGTAAAAGTGCTATACAGTGATAGTAAATAAATATATAGAGTGGATGGTTAAAGTAATTGGTTAATGGAAACTCAGAACTGTGCCTCTAAGAAATCACAGCAGGCAGGAAAATAAGTAATTGGTGAGTGTATGAGCGGAAATAGCTGCAACAATGCAGCTAATAGTGATATAAAGTGATGATGAAAAGACCCTGTGGGTAATAAAAGAGGGTGAATACAGTGGCGGCCGCCTTTATCCTCGTGCGGCCATATCGGTGCAACTCTGAAAACCATGGGCAGATGCAGTATTTTATGCGGTATGTTCCGGTATTTTAGCCGCGGCCGCCTTTATTCTAGTGCATTGTATTAGCGCTGTCTCGGCATGAATGCGGCATGAACGCGGTGAAGTGCGTGGCATTCGGAAAAAATACCCAAACAATTTTGGAGATGCTGGAGAATAAAAGGGGCCGTGACAGTAAGTGGATCTATATTATTCCAAAGATATGGTGAGGTCCCCGTAATCTACTTGTGGAGTTCCAGCATCCTTAATAAGAATAATCATAATTTAAAGGTAACATATGAGATCAAAAGTGCAACATTAAACTTTCTTGATCTCACCCTAAGTAGGGATGGTGATGGTGACCTCTCAACTTAGCTTTTTCAGAAAAACACAGCTTCAAATTGCCTTTTAAGGGCAGTATCCAGATGTATAGAACCATCTGAGGTAAAGGGAAACCCACAGAAGACAGGAGACCGAAAAAAAGTAAAAAGGGTTTAATGTTACACTAAAGTACTGTAAATAAGACTGGGACACAAAATGGAGGCTGCAAAATGTGAAGAGCTACCCCAAAAAAGCTATAGTAGCTGGGGAAACAAACAAAAAGTAGGGCAGGGCTTAAGCACTAAAGTAAATAATGAGCCAAACTATAGTTAGCTGCATGGGCCACACAAGGGCACTACGGAGCTGAGAATAAACAGATAGCTGCTAAGTAAAGAAATTGTGACAAGCAAAGAACAAGTAGATTGGGTTGGATTTTATACCCAATCTAAGATGGCCACAGGCCTAATGGACTGTTCTAGTTCCTACCAGCCCTGGGTCTGAACTAAACTCCTCTGTGCGCCCTAAAGGTCTACTGCAAGAGAGAATAATGACTGGAATACCGCCACCACCCACTCCATACGATAAGGCATAGCCCAACATGTAATTTCCTGAGGTTTTGTCATAACTGCTCCTGATGTACCTTTGTGGGCTCAACTCCCACACCTCTCCGATATCCCCAGAAGAACTAAGCTAGCCCGGAGTCAGTCCACAGATGCCAGTCTGACTGCCGTAGTCGCCAGTTGAATGGAGGCTCAGACTAAGGGGGAATACTACAGCAACTAGTGGAGGGTCTAGAACAGTCCTTGTAGTCCCACAACTACCGTACGCTCAAAGCTTTCTCTGGGATATCACCCACTCCGTCCGAGAAGAAGAGTTTGGGACTCGGAGGGAACATACCCTGCATGAGTTCGAGAAATGCTCTTGTTCTGCAGCCGTGAAGAGGCAATGGATAGTCGAGTGCCAATGGCCCCCAGCAGCCCAATTTCTGAAAATGCACCGCAAGACAGAAGAGGAAGCCACCACCCAAGTGTTGGTCAAACTCCTCAACCAGGCCTACACTGCAGAGGATTATGGAGATAAAATCTTGGCCCAGTTTCGTGCTCTCCGCCAGAAGGAGGGAGAAGAGCTGTCCACGTTTGTCCGACGCCTTAAGCTATCCTAATGGGGATTACTCTCCAATAAAGTAATTTCTGCAACAGTAGTGAATAAGTACCGATTCAAGCAACTTATGAAAGGATCTCTACCATCGCAGCTCTTATGATGCGAGGCGCCCCTCGGGTCGAGAAACTTCCAGGCTGCCTGGAGTTGCTGGGTCACATAAGGAAGCAGGAGGTTTAATTGCATTTTCACACTCCCAAGACATCTCGGGACTCTTCCAAAGGGGATAATAAAGCGACTCCCTCCGAGAAGTCTAGTGCGCAGGAGAATCCTGAGGACAATACACCCTAGGGTCCTTCATGACAGACCCCTCGACGCCCCGAAGCTCGGCTCCTAATCCTAACTTCAATGCGATCGAAGCAACTGTTGCTTTATTTACCTGGGTCTGCAGCGAACAGAAAAATGGAACACCAATGAGGTAAACTGTTTAAAGAGAAAAGGCCCACCAGCAACAGGGTAGAGGCTCACCCAAGCTTAGTTAAAAAGTTCATGGTAAAGTATCTTGTAGAATTAGCATTCTGATCTTCTTTCTTTTTCAGTTTTAAGTTTTTTTCAGTCTCCTGATTTAGGAAGTCTTAGACTAGTGAGGTGTTCTTATGCCCTGGGGGGGCCCGAGTTATTATTTGACCCCTGATCTTCCATAGGTTCTTCTTGTCTCTTTGGGACTGTTATGCCCAAGGCTCTATGAAATAGTGGAGTTTCTTCAGGGCGTGAACTGGTCTAGTATTTACCGTTCCTTTGCACCACGACTTTAAAGGGGAAACCCCATCTATAACGAATGTTATGGTCTATCAATAGCTGAGTAAGGGGTTTCATCTCTCGGCATCTTGCAATGGTTACTTTGGAGAGGTCGTTATATATTTGGAGAGATTAATTCTCAAATTGGAAATCCCCCTTTTCCCTGCTTGATCCCTGCTTGCAAGCATTATTTTTTCTTTTGTCGTATATGAATGAAATTTAACAATTACATCTCATCGTTTCCTTGAATTCTCAGATCTGGAACCCAGCGCTCGATGGGCTCGATCTATTTCAAGATCTTGGGAGTTCAGGTCAGGGACCAGTAAGTGACATAGGTTGTACAGGTAAGTGCAGAGGTTTTCTGTGGTTATTGCCTGTGGTATAATTCGGATCCTCAGGTTCTGCCTGTGGTCCCTGTTTTCCTGATCCTCCAGACTGTCTTTTAATGCATTTATTTCATGCCCATTTTGGATAATGTCATCGTCTTCAGAGGATTGCAATTGGAGTGCTTCCTCTATTTTGGACTCCAATCCATCTGTTCTTTTGGATAGAAGGCTTATGTCCATTTTGAGTCCATTAATTGCAGATTTTAAATCCTCCTGAAAACTCTGCCTCATTCTAGCGAATAGGATCTCCATATACTCTTTGTTGATTTAGTTGTTTGTTATGCCTGCATGCGTTTGCTCACCTGCAGACTCAATGGGCGTACATGCTGTGGTGCCATCTTGGGAATCTATATTTTGTTTTGCTGAGCGCTGTGTCGCTGCGAAGAACTGGGAAACATCTTGTTTTTGTGTTCTTTTGGCTTTCTCTGCCATTGTAGGTCTCTTAGGGGACAATTTCCTCTAAAAATAATGTAATTTTGTGTCGGTTTGCGCTCGATCTTAGCTAAAGCATTCAGGAGGGTCTTGGGTGCTCCACTCCTAAGTGGACATACTGGGTGACGTCACCGGAAGTCTCCCAATTTGGATTTTTTTTTAGTGAAGTTAAGTAATTCAATATTGCAGGTACAGTAACTGCATGCATTTTTGACTATTATATGAGTTTTGTCTAGCGGAGATGGTAAGTATAGCCTTTTCAGCAGCACCCTAGCTTGGGACTGTTGCTTCTTTATTTTTTTGTATTTATATTGGGGGTGGGGGGGTGTTCAGTTCTCAATCTCTCTCCTCCTTGGCCTGCAGCTGCTCCTCACTTTCCATTCCTCGTCTCACAGGCTCATGTCCACCACTTTGGGCAAGAGGGGAAAATCTGATGGTCAAATTTGAGACAGGGTATGGCTTTCTGGGTGAGGGGATTTGCTGGATGTTTGTCTGCTAGGGTGATTCAATGCCCTTGCAAGGGGATTCGCTTCCAATGCGGGCTACTCTCTATTGTGGCCACCAAGTACCCTGAACTCTCTCCCCCCTGAGGTGTCCCTCAAGACCACGCATAGTCCAACTTGTGCTCCTTCACCCAGGGTCACCTGCTTTCCCTGCTCTCTCCCGGCTGTGGTGCTTAGAGACGTGAGTGCTGGCGGTGTATGCTGAAGCTTCAGACTTGGAGTACGCCATTTTGTCATGCGCTGTCTTGGGACTCAGCTCTCCATGGAATGTCTGACCTCTCCTATCTTCCCCGCGGCTAGTACCTGCTCCCAGAACATGTCATGCCCCTCTCGTTTTAGCTCCCTCCCCGCGTCGGCAGGATCATGGATCACAATGGAGTCTCAAGCTTAGATCCAGCTTGCTGCCCCAGCGGCAATTTTGAGCCCAGCATCTGGCAACCTCTACGGTGCAGACGGAGGTCTCCCCATTGAAGGGTCAGGTGATCGAGCACTCGCCGACAGGACCGGGTGGTCACCGTAGCACCGGTGGACAGGAGTTGTAGCGGCAGACAGGTTAGGATGTTGATTTTTATATTTTCCGCCTTCTTGTTAAGTTTTATTTTTCCTACGCTCACCCTTTTCCATAGCCCCGATCAGGCTCCCCCTTGGGCTGATGAGAAGCACCAGGGTTGGGGGCAATTACTGTCCATGTCAGGGATCTACCAAAATAATAAGGTGGGGGGGGGGGTGGCTTCACACATTTTTTAAATCCTCCCTCTACTCTGCGTACCTTTCCCTCCTCCTTCAAACATGCAACAGTTATACCATTAATCAAAAACAGCAAGCTTTACCCTACCTGTCTTTCTAACTATTGACCTGTCTCCCTCCTGCCTTTTGCCTCTAAACTCCTTGACCGTCTTGTATTCTCTCGCTTGCAACACTTTCTCAACCCCTATTTTCTCCTAGACCCTCTACAATCTGGATACCGAACTGGTCACTCCACTGAAACAACCTTCAGGAAAATAACTAATGACCTCCATGCTGCCAAAGACAGAGGTCATTACACTGGTATTCGTAACAAAGTTCTATGCTGGATATCCTCTTACCTCTCCCATGGTACTTTCAATGTCTCTTCTGCTAACTCTGTCTCTATCCACCTTTAGATCTACCTTAAGACACACTTGCTTAAAGAAGCATATGTGTAGCACCGTGGCTAATACTAAACACATGATTCATTAACCTTGGCCCCTGCAGACACATTTACCAGAATGCCCTCCTACTGTCTGTGTACATTCTTCCTACCTACCAATTTAATTGTAAGCTCTTTGGAGCAGGGACTCCTCTTCCTAAATGTTACTTTTGTGTCTGAAGCACTTATTCCTATGATCTGTTTTGACGGTGGGTAGTAACCAGGCTCAATAATAAAGGTTAAGCCCACTTGGTTGCCCTTGATCCGTGTTTTGGGGTCCTAGAGTGACAATTCTTGGACCTTGGTTTCGCTCATGCATTACTGTGACTGTGTGTAAATTACACGACAATAATGAATTTTTGTGTTTTTGCCTTTCCAGGATTGCCAACAAGCAGAGATTGCTAGGCTAGGAGTTTCAGGGTAGGTTTTGATATGAAAGTATTTTCAGATTGTGGCTATGTAGTGGGGTCGCCGAGTTACGGGATACCTCAAAGATGACCCGAGAATCAGGTGCAATTCTCAGATACATTGAAGCCCGGTGCTCCGGTCAAAATCCTTCCCTGGAAACTTTCTTGCGACTCACCGCCAGGAGTCCCTGCTTCAGCCCAGACCAGAAAGGTAAAAAGGGCATAGGGGATTAAGATATCCCCAGAACGGTACCAGGGTCCCTAGTATAAGTGGGGATGCCCAGTTCATGCCCAAGTCACCCTGACCCTGGTAAAGGGGTTCAGGGGGTGCTTCCAGCTATGTGATAAAGCTGTGAGGGTTTTATTTGTGTGCCAACTGTAAAGTCAGGTTTCTACAGAAAGATCAGAAAGGGGGACTTAGACATTTTTAGCACAAGATACAGTGAAAAGGTATAGTATATTTTATTAAAGGATTATATTTAATAGGTATATATGCTTGTAACCTGTATATGAACTGTGGGATTTCCAAGTCCCGGGTTCCGACAGTCCAGTTGGCCACCAGGCATGGCACCACTGTGTCTGCTCAGGTCCCGGACTTGAAAGCCTCACGGATTCTAAAGTGTTAGAACAGGCGGGGTACTGGAGTTACACTCAAGTACCCACGTTCTGGTATTAAAAAGGGCTTTTGATAGGATAGATTGGTCTTACCTGGAGGAGACGCTTGCGGCATTTGGCTTTGGGGATCAGGTGAGTAGAGCGATTCTCTCGCTGTACTCAGGACCTACCGCCAGGGTAATACATCAGGACTTTCCATCTCTCCCTTTTCAAATTAAGAGCGGCATGAGACAGGGCTGTCCATTATCCCCTCTTCGGTTCGCTCTATGTATAGAACCACTGGCGGCGCAAATTAGAGGCAACCCGGACATCTCAGGGTTAAACGCATATTCTCAAACACATAAAGCGGCCCTGTATGCAGATGATATCCTACTAATTATCTCAAAGCCCCTCACCTCCTTGCCAAACCGATTGGATTTATTGGACAGATTCTCGAACATTTCGGGATTTAAAATAAATCAAGCTAAATCTGAAGCCCTCAACATCAATCTCCCTAGACACGTAGAGAAGTTATTGCAACTGATTTTTAACTTCCACTGGCAACAGAAGTACATAAAATATCTAGGAGTCCACATAACCAAGAACATCAAAGACATTTACAATGCAAATTACCCCAACTAATTCGGATGTTGATAGCTGACCTTCATAAATGGTCCTCCATACGAATATCCTGGATAGGTAGGATACATAGCGTCAAAATGAACCTACTCCCCCGTATTTTATACCTTTTCCAGATGTTACCAGTGCCACTCAGACTAAAGGATTTGCTCTCACTTCAGTCTGAAATTTCTAAATTTATCTGGGGAGTCAACAAATTAAATATGAAAAGATCTGTCCTAGCGGGGGGCCTAGCGGTACCCTGCCTGCTCTCATATTACAAAGCGGCTCAATTAAGCCAAATTGTTCAATCGCAATCCAATCCACATTTAAAACGGTGGGTGGAATTAGAGAGTGCTGCCTGCGCTCCTTTGAAACTACGCAACTTGATTTGGCTACCTAAAACAGCACGACGATCTGCTGACATGCCGCTTTCCTCAATGACCAACTCGTTGTCTATCTGGGAGGCCAATAAGACTAAATACTCCCTCACAATGAGTAATTCTTCAATGTCCCCAATTTGGGACAATCCCAAGTTTGCTCCTAGCCTTCTAGAGGGAGATGCATCAATTTGGAAACAAAAAGGTTATGTACGAATCAAAGATCTGGAGAGATACAATAGCAAGATTAAAACGTTTGATCATGTCAGACTAGAAAAAGATATACCCCTTTCACAAATTTTTAGGTACCTCCAGCTCCGAGCATTTTATAACAAATTGGCCCCAACCCCCCCCCCCCCCACCCCCCCTGACGTCATTCGAAAAGCTCTGTCTGGCAGAGACCGACACAAAGGGGCTCACATCACAATTGTACAAGGAGGTAGTTGATTCTGCTAGCTTTAGACAGCAGCCATCGTCATTTAGAACCCAATGGGAAAGAGATCTGGGAGAGACATTAGAAGACGACGAGTGGAACGCTATATATCTGGCCACGGCAAAAAGCTCCATATGTACCACCCTAAAGGAGAACGCATATAAGGTCCTAATGCGGTGGTACCTCACCCCAATGAAATTAGCCAAGTTCGTGCCTGGATCTTCCTCACTATGCCCCAGGCAGTGCAGAGGATCGTCCGATCTGTTACATATGCTGTGGTCTTGCCCACGGATCTCTCCACTATGGGAAGAAATTATAAATTGGATACAGAGGGTCTTCGACCTCACTATTCCCCCAGACCCATGGCTATTCCTCTTGAATAGACCACTAACGGGCCTGTCCAAAGTAAACAATAAACGAATAGCACATTTTGCAATAGCCAAACGGAGCGAGATCGCAGCACTATGGAAACGCCCCGAAATTCCAAGTATCCCAAAGATTCTAAATCGATTGTGGTTTATCTGTCAGATGGAAAAGTTGACGAGTCTAGTCAACGACACTGGCACCAATTATCTCAAAGTATGGACGCCTTGGCTAGCGCAGACGGATATCCCCGGGGTTGAGAGGAACACAATCTGGCTGTGATAGATGCAGGTGCATTCTCCTTTAGGACTGGAAACTCAGCTCACGACGACTACACAGACAAATAGACAGAAAGCCTACAGAGGTGATAAACTGGAGAGGACGCAACCCATAAAGAGCCTGACTAGGAACAGTTGAGAGACCTAGCACGAGTGGATGCTCCTCTCTCGGCTGCGTCGCCCATTACTCCCTCCCTACCCTCCCCATCCCCTTTTAAAAAAAAAAAAATATTTTGTTTTTGTGTTTGTCAATTTGAATTAATTGTATTATGTAAATTATGTTATTATCTTTATTGCTAGTCCACCCAAAATAACCCGGTCGAGTAGGGCCTGAAAAACCGGGATATGTCTCACGAGCAGACATACGGTACTGTCTATAGCGGAGATTTACACTAAAAAGGAGTGTAATGTATACTGTATTCTGTATCACCTGTTTGGAATAACTGCAACAAAATTTAAGTTACAAAAAAAAAAAAAAAGGGCTAACCGGCCACATTTGCCCACCCCCAGACTTTGAGGGGCCTGGCACAGCTCCAAAACCTATAAGAAACTAAGCAGCCAATCAGGACCACAGACTCTAAGTGCTAAACCACCAGCGGCAAATTCAAGATCCCAAAAAGATGCTCTGAGAGAAATAGATGCGAGCCGGCTTCAGAGATTTCATGGCGAGAAATTTTCTAAATCCCGCTTTTCAGGGGCCAAGTTTTGAAAACGGAACGTAGCGGTTGCGGCTGGAATTGCATGCTGAATTGTTTTCCAGGATGTTTGTGAGTAGCTCCCGGTCATTGAAAGGGCTCATAAAGACTTAATTTTGTAGCCATTTGGACTAGGAAAGTTTAGTTCGTTAGCCCAGATCCCCAGTAAGTGTGTATTCTTTTGCATATTGTGATCCATTATGTGTATGTCTTTTCCTGGAATAAATTACAATTAATTTTATATGCTTGTTTTGCTCAATCATGTGATCCCAGTGTAAAAGGTGTAAATTGCCTTGTCTCCCGTGACATCTGTTATTTGTATTATTTGTTATTTATGTGATTGTCACATGTATTACTACTATGAAGCACTATGTACTTTAATGGCGCTATATAAATAAAAACACACATACATACCTACATATTCTCTTCTCCTAATAGAATTACAGTTAAAGTTAAAATTAAACTGAAGTTTCTACATATGCTTAGAGGATGAATACTTACTCTTTCAGAAATGCTGCTAGGTTAAATTATACATTAACCCTAATGGGGCAAGTGATTTAAATGAGAAAATCCAATAGGATTCCCATTTTTAAATCTGATTCATCAATCACCACCCCTCCAACTGACTGTGGGGCATTCAATGGCCAAACATTTCAAACCTCTCGGATCTTGGTTGTATTTTATTTTGAAATGATTTGACACATTATGAATGGTAAGTCCTCTTTTTATATTATATACGTGTTCATAGAGTCTTCTCTGTAATGCCCTGCCTGTTCTGCCAACATACTGCAGCCCGCAAGGGCATTCAAGTAGATATATCACATATGAACTATGACAGATAATAGAGAATTGTATCTTATATTACTTTAATGTTATGTTCGATTACATTTTTTTTTTGCATTATTACTGTATTTGTAAGAAATGCAGTTGGAGCAAGTATAGACACCTTTCTTCTTATCAAGGATAATGTTGATGCTAATTGGACAATTTGGGGATAATTTTATTTTAAGATTTGGTGCCCTCCTAAAGAATCTGTGGTCTCTCTGGGAGTATCTCTTTCAAAATGGCATCTCTTTTGAGGATTCCCCAATGTCTCGTGGCAGGGTCAGTAAGAATCTTACAGTGGTTTAAGCTGTAACTGCAGTGGTTTATTCTTACCATAACAACTAAACATTAGGCACATTGTCCCTTTAAGAAAACCAAACCATCAAATAAAAACCTACTCCTCTTTAGGAGACTGACTACAAAGCAGGTCCCTCTCTAATTGGCTTGCCAGATAAACTGTTACCAGCCCAAAACACACTCATGTTTAGAGATATAATAATACAACAATATCAAAGTCCTTATCTAATAGGTTGTGGGAACTCTGTACCAGGAAAGTCCAGGAACATCCCTCTGGATACAGCAACACAGCTTTATTCCCTCTGCAGGGTTGCAACACTGGTTCATTGGAGACAGAGATGTGTCCCGCAGCTTTTGGCCCTAGTGACAATTCTCTGCCTGGTTTGAATCCCAGCTGGTCCCAGCAGACCCTGCTTCCTGCAAGGCTGTGGAATCAGAGCTACCAGGGTCCTTCTGGTTTGGTAAAGACTCTCTCCCCTCTCCTGGCTGGGGAAAATCAATGTCTATTTATACAGGCAACTTCCTGCCTTTTAAATCCTGTTGATTCAGGAGTCCAGCCTGCTTAATTATCTGCAGGTGCAGCAAGCTCAGCAGGAGGAGGTTAACTGATTGTATGATGGAAAGCACAGATATGCTCTTCACTCCAGCATACTAAGCCAGTCACTCCATCACAGTGGCTATCAAGGAAAATGCCTTCCAACTTTTACATCAGTGGTATATTACCCCTCTGACGTTATCTGTATTTACTGGTCTTCTTCCCCTCATTGTAGAGAGGTGGGGTCCTTCCTCCATGCCGATGTAGTAAGACCTACTGTTATAAGTGCTGCAGAACAAAATCCTGACATCCATGGCCCATATACCGCCCCAAAAACAGTATATATTTGTCATGATTAAATCAGAACCCACACAGTGTTAATTCTCCCAGGTTAGACAGTTTTGAAGAGCTACACAGCGGGAATTAAGAAGTCTCTCCATGCCTTCCCGAGCAGCTCAGAAGCAATCAGTCCAGTCTGTCCAGCCCCTTGATGATGTAGATGCCTGAATATGGGAATACTATAGGACCATATTGGTCATCTAGTTCATAAATGGGGTTGGGCTGGACATTTAAATGTCCAGTTCAACCTCTTGATGATGTAGATGACGGAATATGGTTGTATTGCATCCCCCCTTGTAGATACCCATATTCGGTCATCGATATCATTAAGGGACAGGACAGACTGGTCTTCTAAAAAAGAAAAACAATACATGTGCAATACAATATTAAAACTATTTACTTTTCCCTTTCATTACCTTAGTGGCTAACCTCTAAGGTAACAAAGTGGTTAACCCTTCCCACCAGCCCCCTGGAGACCTAACTATGCTCCCTGGGGCAAGTACCTCCTTCACCCACTCCTAACCTCTCCCCAACAAACATACCTCCCCCCCATCCCGCCGCTCTAAACAAATGTGGCTAATAGGAATTTGGAGAAATAACCCCCCCCCCCCCACCAAAAAAAAACCATATAAAAAAACAGTATTACATTAAAAATGTATTTAAGTACCCCCTTCACCCACCCTCCTACACCAAACAAAAGTACCCTTCCATACAGTAATGGGCAATAGTCCTATTAGTCAAATCTGGCTAATAGCACATTTACCCATTCAAAAGCATAACACATACATTACTTTAAAAAATACATAAAAATAATTGAAAACATATAGTAATAAAAAATAAACCATTAAATCCATTGATTGTTACTTTGGCTACCTACTGTGGTTCACTCTCTTTTCGATACTGTGAGGTCACCATAAAGGGAAGGAATCACATGGTACATACTAACCAATCATGTACCATGTGATTCCTTCCTTTTAAGGTGACCACACAGCACCCATAAAAAGGAAGGAAAAACATAGTATGTCAAACAATCAGCTTGCATGAGGTAACATGTGATTGTCTCTTGTGACATCACAGGCTTTATATAAGGCTTGTGGTCCTTCTTGACAAGAAGAATACGATGAGTCAACATCTGCAAGAAGAAAGAAGAACTACTAAACAAAGACTGCTCTTTAATTTGGCCACATTTGGCTAAAAGGGATATTTGGCATTAGTATAGAGGTATGGGGTAGGTTTGTTGAGATGGTTGGGTTAGGAGAAGGGGCTACTTGTCCCGGGGTGGGTGGTTGACCCCCTGGGGGTAGTGTGGTGTGGGAGGGTTTAATCCCTTCATTACCTTAGTTGTTTGCTACTAAGGCAGTTAAGGGGATAAGTAATTTATTTTAAGATTGTACTGTACATGTATTCATTTTTTATATTAGTCCGATCTATCCTGCCCTTGATGTAGATGCCCAAGTATGGGTATATAGGTCATGAGGGACAATACTATATGACCATATTCAGTCATCTACTGTACGTCATCAAAGGGTTTGGGCAGGACATTTAAATTATTCAAATGTCCTATTCTTCTTACATCATACTTTTTACTCTGTACCCCCTAGATTAGAAAGCTGGCCAAATCTGTAATATTTGCATATGTTGGTAACTGCAGTCAAGGAGATAGACCCACAGAGCAATGGTAGGGAGTTTAGTAACCAACCCTAGACTTGGGATCTCGTGCCTGGATAGGCAAGAAGAGTCAGGTTGATCTCAGGGATTGTGGGCTGGGTGCAGCAGTGAAGTTAGGGCCATGCTTCACCCGACAAAAACTCCCAGCGTCTAAATCATCAAAGAGCAGGACAGACAGGACAGTCTGCTTCTCACCTTCTGAGCTGCTTGGGGAGGCACAGATAGAGATTGCCTCAGTTCCACTGTGCAGCTCTTCCAGACTGGTGGCTGGCCTTGGAGGATTAACATTGCAGGGGTCCCATGGTATATGGTTTAAATACTGTCATTTATTGTTTTTTTTACTGTTCCCTTTGATAATATCCCATTTCTAATTTAGCTATCTCTTTTATGTTTATATATGAAACTTTACAATAACATTTGAGAAGAACAAATTAATGAAAAAATTATTTTTTGAAAACTGTATCTGAAATAGATGAATTTATATTTATGATATCGTACAGTAAGTGCAATAGGACATTGAGGTTTCTTGTAGAAACAGCAATGAAACTTAGCAGAGTAATGCACAATAAAAAGATAAAGAGAAAACAAATGATGGAAGGAGCAAGTACAGGGAGATAATTAAGGAATATTTGGAATATTGCAATTCGCTTGTTTTGTGTGCCAAATCCACAACCAGTGCAAACAACAATCAGCCCTGAGTGACACCCTTCATTTCATGGAAGTAAAATAGCTACTACAGTAAGTATTTTATTTTTAATGATTCTATTTAAATATGGACTGGATTTGGGTCCAAATGTTATTGCTTACACTACCTTAAAATTAGTTTCAATTGATTTATAGATGTTGATTGAATTTATATTTATTTTATATGAATCATGGTCTATTAAAAAGTTTTTCTTGTGAGTCCTCAGTTTCAACTGCTTTTGTCTACTTTTTTGTGATTATACCTTTGAGAATAGTGTCTTTAGGCAGTTTGGATATTTGTATTGATAAAGATTCTATGTCTACCCAAGACCATATCAAATGTTGTGTTATCTACTGGTAGTAACATACAACAAACCCAATTGTAACAGCCAACATAGCCTAGTACATTAATATACTACCATGAAATGAGTGGCATTTTTCCCCCTTACATTCCTGCAGGACAATAACATGATTTCACGTATTTATTTTCCATATGTTCATGCTACATTGATATGGGCTCATGATGATTGTTGCACATTGTAATGTTATTTTCATTGTCACTTAACACAAAAAGCATGTATTTGGGGAAACTTGAACAGTGTATGACAGAGGAAGCGACTTCTTGCAATCAGAATCATGCTGCTGCCTTACCTACAGGATATCTATTTTTTTTCAGTTCAAGACAATTGAAAGGCTAAAGCCTGCATTTTTCATGTGGAGGAGTAGTGACTCAAGTCCAAGCTTTCTGTCTGCCCTGCTGCTTCATTCTAATCAATTTCAGTTGGATCCCTGACTATAAAATCCCAGGTGCCTGGTTATAGAAAATGTGAGAAATGAAAGTTGGGCTAATACTGTTTATCCAAACATTCTTCTTCCAGGTATTCATGTGCAGATAGCTCATAATAAAAAAAATTGTTTCGTTTTATGTGCTGTCCCACCTTGGGTTGTATAGTAGGTTAGCATTTAAATTGACTTTGTTACTTTCTGAGTTCAATATGCTGCATGCTATGTCTACCACAACATGTTACAGTACTTCTATAATCATGCCTGAACCCAGCAGTCACTTCCTGCACTCACCGCCAGGCTCCTGTGTTCTTGATACCATGTGGTGTTCCACCATCCAATGCCCTTGGAAGCCTGTGTACTGTATCCCTTCCTTTAGGTCTTCGGCTACTGACTATGTGTCTTCTCCCCTTCTACCAAATCTTAAGGTCTTACCTCAATGCTGTGTTGATCTGTCCTTTGGAAAATAGTAACATCTGCGGACACCTTACAAAGTCCACACTGGCCCAACCACTGCTGCAGGCATGCATTCTGTGTTTACAGTATGTGCAGTTGCTTGTGGGATTTACATTTCCTAACCACTATTAATTTAACATTGCTTCTTTCTATCACGCCAGGCAAAGAGTTGTGTGGCAGCCATGGTTAATCATAGATTTGTCTGCAGAGAGATGGAACAAGCAAATTTCTGAAACAACTATCCGCTACTCGTTTTCCATGTACTAAATATTATTCATGCAACAAGAGTTTGTGGTAAAATGAATCCCTGATTGGAGCATCCAAAAAAATGAAAACAGCAGTGGAAATCTGTAAAGTTTATAGACTGTTGATGACACATTGTTACGCCGATGCTCGCCACAAACCGGAACCGGACCGCGGGGCTGAGGTGGGGTTATATAATCACCGACCTTAGTCCACGCAGACTAATCCGGAGTGCGCAGTTCGTAGTCGTACATCGCAGGGTAAGGATTGGAGAAGGCAGCATCGTCGTTATTGAAGCCAAAGTCGGGGTAGGAGAAGACAGGACAATCGATGGCCGAAGCAGGGTCAGGATAGAAGACATACGGGTGGTCGTAGTCGTAGCAAGGAATCGGCAACAGGCAGACAGGAGTTCACTGCTTCAGCTTAGGAGCGTGAGCGCGGGAGTGGTCTCTGCGCGAGGAGTGGCCTCGGCCCATGACGCCGGTCTCAGCAGGGGGAGACAGCAGCCTGGCCAAAGTACACCGCAGGGCAGCGTCGGGGAAACCAACGCTTCAGCGCAGAAGTCCAAGGCAGGCCACTGCATGGAGATAGCAGCAGGCCGCAGGAAATTAAGGGTAACCACTTCTAGGAGAAAATGTAGCAGGTACCAGGAATTAAGGGTAACTACTGCTAGGAGAGAATGCAGCAGGTACCAGTGCTGGCTAACCACGCTTCAGCACAGAAGACAGGCACAGGCCTCTAGATACTCAGGAACTAGGAAGGTTAGAACACTAGGAGAGAGGCCTGGGCGGTTTGTGGCAGAGACGGTAAAGTCCAAGGTAGGAGTTATGCTCGGCACTGGTTCAGTGCCAACGCCCAGGATACACTGGCGACACACTTTATTCGAGCTCGGCTAGTCCCACGAATTCGGGTATACTCGGGTGTATTGAGGTTTGTGACTGTTTTCTGCCCAAGTGCATTGCGTTATTTTCCAGGCAGGGATTGAAGCATTTTATTCCCGCTGGCTGCAATACTGCACAGTATATATATATATATATATACTGCATTACAATTCATGAATTTATGCCATCTGGTAGACACGCGAAGCATTGCAGCCTATTAAATCCTAATCATTATCATTTAACAGATCAGCCGCCCGTCAGCCAGGCATGAACCATGGCTGGGAAGGCAAACACAACGGGGCTTGTCTGAGGTGAGGAGCGGCGCATTCCAGGTATCTGCCAGGTACATACTGGGTATTTGCTCGAATAAAGTGTGTCGCAGCAGTATAAAGGGCGGAGATCCAATCACAGGAGGAGGGTGTGTGAGTATTCCTCCAATGATGGAGCACAGGGCAGAAGCTGCAATGAGAGACAGCACATGTGCCATTGATTGTCAGAGGAAGCTTTTGCAACTGCAGAAGTCTGCAAAAGCTATAATCAAAGCCAGGAGCGGATTCCTTACACCCATAACATTGCTACAACTATCTTTTCTAACGAGTTCATGATCACAGTAATAATAATCCGTGGTAAATATGACAAGCCCATAAAGTTGTGGAGTACATACTTTACAAACTCTAGGTTTCTCCTAAGACCCGGGGAGGGAGAAGGAAGAGGAGTGTGACTCTAAGGGGCCTATGCAGAGAGCTCCGATAAGTCAGTTCTCTCCAGGTTTTCACCAAAAGTACCTCTAGCTATTCAGGAAGCAGCGAGAACCTGCCGAGAGTCTGCTAATTCGCCGTTTTTTGGGGGCGGATAAAAAAATCCGCTATCGCTTGGCGAGAAGCACTTTTTCGCAGCTCATCGCCAGCTACTAAAACTCGGGATATTCTAGGTGCCCCCATCAGCATCTCACAGCTGATCGGGGCTCTAGAATGGCGATTTTACCTCCAAATAGGCACGCCACAAAAAGCTGGCAAGAAGCTGGGGATGAGCGGATCCGCCAATACAGCACTTCGAAAAAATGTGTCCCTTTTTCCTGCGTGGGATTGATGCCGAGGGGTCTCCGGAGCTGATACACATTAATACCAGCACCGGAGCACCCCGGCATGCATCCGATGCAGGAAAAAACCATTTACAGGCCACTTCATTAACTTAGTTATTTATTTATTTCTAAAATTTTTTACCAGGAAGTAATACATTGAGAGTTACCTCTCGTTTTCAATTATGTCCTGGGCACAGAGTTAAGACAAATAATACATGTTTACAAATACAGTTACATAAATGAACAGGGTATACATTATATACAAGACATTGCATGCACAGTTAAAGAAAAAATATATTATGGGCGTATGAAACAGTTACAGACCAGATTAAAATGTGAGACAGCCTTAGATTTGAAAGAACTTAAACTGGTAATGGATGTGAGAGTCTGTGGTAGGTTGTTCCAGTTTTGGGGTGCACGGTAAGAGAAGGAGGAACGGCCGGATACTTTGTTAAGCCTTGGGACCATGAACAGTCTTTTGGAGTCTGATCTCAGGTGATAAGTGCTGCATGTGGTAGGGGTGAGGAGCTTGTTCAGATAGCTGGGTAGCTTGCCCATAAAGAATTTAAAGGCAAGACAGGAAAGGTGAACTTTGCGCTTAGACTCTAGTGATGACCAATCTAGTTCTTTGAGCATTTCGCAGTGATGTGTGTTGTATTTGCATTGGAGAACAAAACGACAAATTGAATTTTAGAGGGTGTCAAGTTTGCTAGGTGGGTTTGAGGTGCCGAGCCATATGCTATGTCTCCATAGTCAATAATTGGCATTAGCATCTGCTGTGCGATACGCTTTCTGACCAGGAGACTTAGGGAGAATTTGTTTCTGTGAAGTACCCCTAGTTTGGCTTAGGTCTTGGTTGTCAGGGTATCAATGTGCATTCCGAATGTTAAGTGTGAGTCAAACCATAAGCCCAGGTATTTAAAACTAGTGACAGGGGTTAGGGTGGTGTTAGCGTTGGTTCTAATCAGGAGCTCAGTCGCTGGAAGCTTTAAAAATTTAGTCTTGGTCCCAAATACCATTGTTACAGTCTTGTCAGTGTTTAAAACAGTTTGTTTTTGGAAATCCAGTTTTCGAGTCTCAAAAAGTCAGACTGAAGTATGTGTTGAAGTTCAGAAAGGCTATGGCTGTGTGCATATAGGATTGTGTCATCTGCATACATGTGTATTGAGGCTTCTTTACAAGCTGTGGGAAGATCATTAATGAACACTGAGAAGAGTAGGGCCCCCAGAACAGAGCCTTGCGGGACACCACAGGTGATATCCAGGGGGTTGGAGTTAGAGCCTGAGATGGACACATGTTGGGATCTTCCTGATAGGTAGGACTGAAATCAGTTTAAAGCATGCTTCCCTATTCCAGAGCTCTGGAGTTTGTTAAGCAGGATAGCATGATTAACTGTATCAAAAGCCTTTGCAAAATCTAGGAATACTGCACCAGTGAGTTGTCCCCGTTCCATTCCACACTGGATTTCATTGCAAACTTTTAGCAGGGTAGTTACGGTGGAGTGTTTGGGACGAAAGCCAGATTGGAATTGGCTAGGGAAATTTGTCTTGGTATAGTAATCGCTTAATTGGGAGTGGACACATTTTTCCATGACTTTGGATAGAATTGGGAGAAGTGAGATTGGCCTGTAGTTTGAGACAGTGTTTTTGTCCCCACTTTTGAAGATTGGGACAACTCAGGCAGTTTTCCAGGTCTTAGGAATATGGCCTGCAGACAAGATAGAGTTGACTATATATATATATACACACACACATGATTAACCAATATACAAAGAAATGTTTAAGCATTAAAAAAAACATGCACAAATGAAAATAGCACATCTTCAAATCAATAAATCACATAGCATATCAAAATTAAAATAACACACACGTAACATCAAAAATGCGAGACGTGACCTGGATTCATTTAAAAAGATCCCATCGGTGGCCCATCATTTTTTACAGCATCATGGGTCCGACTGTGCAGTTATCACCGCGTTCGCTTTTGACAGGGTCTCTCTGGGTATCTGCGGTGGTGACTTGGAGGAGGACCTGTTGAGGAGGGAGTGTAGGTGGATCGTTCAGTTGGGCACCGTGATGCCACGGGGAGTTAAAGACTATTTGGGCTTTGCCATGTTTCTTTAAATGCTTTGTTCCCCAGATTACTGTCTAATTATTTAAGATGCTCTAATATATGGTTCTCTTTCTTTTTTCTTTTTTCTTTTTGTTTTCCTTCACCGCTATATATTCTGGACCAGCACCTTCTGTTTGGCAAACGTGCTATGTGACTTCATCTATGAGACTGCCCCATCATACCGTTCTTCAGTATATCCAGGTAGTTTACCACTCTGGAGACTACAATCCTTGATGTGGATCTGTGGACAGTGATGATGATAAGATACTTACCATCGTATTTTCCAATTGGCTTCTATTCCAGTCCCTTTCCAGAATATGAAGAAGAAGGATGACACTTTTTGAAAAGATTTTTTTATTCAATATGAACTTCATTATGTGTAATTTTGGACGACATGCATTGTGCTCTGGTAACTGAGCAGCACCATATCTATGGATGAGGTGACCCAATGCCCAAGCATTATATGTAACAGCCTTGAAAAAAGATCTAAAATAATGCTTTCCTAATATGGCGCTCTAATATAGCCCCTTTTTCAAAATGGTTTTACTGTTGCATAGCTTTCTCTATAGATAATAGCATATTTCTGGCTGGGCTCAGTAATGTAGCGATGTAATAACCATCTTCTTATGCTCTGTCTTTGCAAGAGAAATATATCTCTGGGTGTACTTAATAGTTTAGACACTCTAATATTATGTATTATTGCTACTACTAAATAACTAGAATGAATATGTGTTCCATCTCCAATGGAGCTTAAGAAGATGTAACACTAATATTATACTGTGTCTGTCCAGCGATATTGTTTATATGCAACTTTATTTCTATACATTACACTGTCTATATGTCCTATATAAGTGCTACTTACACTCTTGTTATTTTTATATTCATGATGCTCCCCCCATGGAGCGTTGACGGATTTCCAGCAATACTAAACACATGTATTCCCCTGCTGTGCCTGTGTACTTTTCTCTCAATGCACCGAGTGCAATGCGTCATGACATCAGACATCGTGACGCTTGTGCACCTATGAACGGGTGCGCCCTAGTTCCCCTAATCCAGCCTCAGAACTTGACAGAAGGGAGTGGCACTGTCTTTCCTATTTATGCCTCCTCCTGTAGTACTGCTTATCGGCAGCTGTGAATTGAAGCTGCCGATTAAGACAATGGAGGTTACTGACGTCATGGCGGCCATGCGATGTGACGTCACACGTTATGACGCCATTTGCATCATAGCAATCACTCCCCTGCCCAATACTTTTATTCTCAGCTGTTTTTGGGTGAATGTTGGCACAAAATTTGATTTCCACACTCCCTGACTTTACTATATATGCTAGGTTCACTCTCCACAACTCCACTCCCCGAAGAAGACCGTTTGTCGAAATGCGTTGGAGTGGGAGTCTGTGGAGGGGGACCCTAGATTTTTTCCAGTACAGGAGGCTTTTGCAATCTGTTTTTTGGTCACATCAACTACACAGACTCTGGTGATTTATCATAAATTAATACCATTGTGATACATGCTCTTATCCTGGATTTTTTGCAATTATCATAGGCAATATTGTCATCATCTGAATCTATGGCTATACTATTGGCATACCTCTATTCATAGTACACAGATCTACAGTATGTGTTACTTTATAGAATAGTACCTTCTAGAGAGCTACCAATTCTTTTGTTTCAATACAAACTGTCTGTTTATTATTTCAGCCACTGGTGATTTATTTGACCAATTTATGTGCCTTTGTCCTCATGGTATATGTGTATTGTCAGCTGTGAGTTCCCCTCCTCTTTTATATTTCTCCCCCTGTTTTTATCTGTATATCAATAAATTTGTAATAATAATTCTATCCATGGTATGCCCGTGTGCTTCATTATAAGGATACTTTTTGGTTGCGTTATATATATATATACATACATACACACACACACACACACACACACACACACACACACACACACACACACACACACACACACACACACACACACACACACACACACACACACACACACACACACACACACACACACGATTAACCAATATACAAAGAAATGTTTAAGCATTCAAAAAAACATGCACAAATGAAAATAGCACATCTTCAAATCAATAAATCACATAGCATATCAAAATTAAAATATTAGATAGCCACATACAAATTAAAAAAATTCCAAAATAAAATCATTCTCATCTACCAATTAATATCTGACAAATGGCAATCTCCCAATCGCCAATCAAAACATTGAATTGTACAGTGTATATATGATGCATATAATCTGTGCATCATGTAGACTATGCAAATCAATGTTAACAAATAAATATTCCAAACAAAATAAAAATCTATCCAAACAAGTATATTCTTTAAACCAAGCAAGTAAACAGAAATATATTACCATTAATTAATCAAATCCGAAATCAATTACAATCCTATCCAAATCAATTAGACAATAACCTATTTCAATCGTTAAACCAAACCATGTAAAACAAATATATAATCACTGCGCTTCTCCGTGTAAAGAGCATGCAGCTAGTGAAGGAAATGGCCATGCAGCTAGTGAAGGAAATGGCCTTACAAATGTGCAAAACAGAAAGTGAATCCCTGCGCTTCTCCCGTTGGGATAGCAATCAATGGGGAATATAAATATATGTATGGTGTAAATACCTATAAGAAAAAAGGAGACTTTTGGTATACATCCTTTGATCAAATAATGCCAAGCCTGCTAACCACGTCAAGGTAAGTCTCATTAGCAGGTCCCTACGCTAAATGCATACTAGTGTTATGTGAAATAAGCCCAGAAGGGGTTAAAATATCAAAGCATATGCTTATATATACTGCAATTAAAAACTGGTATATACCAGTACAGATACTCACATGTAAGTGAAGTGAAATAAGGGGACCTTGCTAGGAGATTATATACCTAGAAGAGGAGGGGCTGGCCTGCAACAAACTGCTCAATAAGCAGTTGCAGGTGATTGGCTAAATATATTCAATTACACCATAGTAGGGTTGCCCTCTAGGACCGTGTTGCTAAGGATTAAAATCGGCCCAACAAATAATGTAAAACAAATATATATTATATATGCTAAAGGCCAGCCCCTCCTCTTCTAGGTATATACACTAACAACTCTTCCAACAGGTCCAGCAACGCTATACCACACTCCGGGCTTGCTCCCACTGCTGTGGGTGTGTGGTATCATACCATTCCCACCTCAGTACTGGGGTCTAGCTTGGTCTGCGGGCATACAGGTGTGACATTATGCAGAGCCCAACAAACGCAGACCCCCCTGAGGTGGGTACAAGTATTACCATAGAGGCCTTATGCTTTGTTGGCCATTAAGTTGGCTCTCCAGGAATGGAGACATCTTCTAGAGGGTTCCAAGGAACCAATCGCCATTCTCACTGACCACACAAATGTGTTATATATTGAGGGTGCTCGTCGCTTGGGCTCCCGCCAGGCTCGCTGGTCACTCTTCTTTTCCCGCTTCAACTACACCATCTCTTACAATCCTGGTACCAAAAATGTTAAAGCGGACATCCTTTCTCGTCAGTTTGCCTCTGAGACCGAGGCTAAAGAAATCTCAGAACTTATTCTGCCGGCCAAGTGCATAGTCTCGGCTAACAACTTTGATGTATTGGATGAGATCCACAAGGCACAAGCACATATTCCCAGCAGGTTCAGGGTACCAGAAGGACGTCTCTACGAGGCTCCATGTTTCCGCCATAAAGTCTTACTTTGGGGTCATTCCTCCAGAGCAGTTGTTCATCCAGGCTTCAAGAGGACAGCTGATCTCATTAAACAGACTTTTTGGTGGTCTAAGATGAATCAAGATATTCTCAATTTTTCTTCCGCCTGTCCTGTTTGTGCCCAGAGTAAAACCCTCCATCATAAGCCTTCTGGACTTCTGCTACCCCTTCCCATTCCTGAACAACCCTGGAAACACATTTTGATGGACTTTATCGTTGAACTGCCTGTGTCCAAAGGGATGAACACTATTTTGGTCGTGGTTGATAGATTTAGAAAGCAGGCTCACTTTATTACCCTCAAGGGTATTCCCAACTCGGCCACCTTGGCGTTTGTTTTCTCCAAAGAAATCTTTAGGCTGCATGGCGTTCCCATTTCTATCGTCTCAGACCGGGGGTCCCAGTTCATCTCAAAATTCTAGTGAGCTTTCTCTCAAAGATTGGGTATCTCCCTCTTGTTTTCCTCTGGATATCATCCACAAACCAACGGTCAAACTGAAAGCATGAACCAAACTCTCGAACAGTATCTAAGATGATTCATTTCTGACTCACAAGATAACTGGGTGGATCTTCTACCATGGGCCAAATTTGCCATTAATTCCTTAAAGAACGAGTCTCCTTTCTTCATCAACTGTTGCTTTCACCCCAGTAGTCTCCCTCTCTCACCTTCTCCTTCTGGTGTTCCTGCAGCCGACTCTCATATCACCAACTTGCAAGAATCCTGGAGAAAGATTCTCAAGTCCTTACGGTCTGCGGTGGCCAAGCAAAAGACCAAAGCTGATCGTCACCGCCAAAAAGGTCCTTCATTCAAACCTGGTGTTCTGGTCTGGCTGTCGTCCAAGAATATTAGGCTCAAGACTCCTTAACCCAAACTGCTCCTAGATTCTTGGGACCATTCAAGATCCTAGAGAAGGTTAATCCTGTAGCCTATCGCCTCGAGCTTCCCCCCTCAATGAAGATTCCATCAGTCTTTCACATTTCCCTCCTTAAGGAATTTGTGTCCAGCCCTCATTTCCCGGATCCCTCTCGGAGACCTAGTCCAGTGTCCACCCTGGGTCAACAGGAGTACGAGATACAGTCTCTCATCGACTCTCGTGTCTCCAAAAAAGGACTTCAGTTTTTAGTACACTGGAAGGGCTACGGTCCTGAGGAACATTCCTGGTACCGGCACATCACGTCCACGCCCAAGGTTGCTTTCCCAGTTTCACCAGAAATTCCCCCTTAAGCCGTGGTTGGATCACTCTGAGATTGATCCTCAAGGGGGGTTACTGTGACGACTCTCTTTGTCCCTCTCTCCCATGTCCTGTTACCCTTTCTACTCCTTCCCACTCCTCTACTTCACCTTCACCTTCTACCTCTCTCCCCTTGCCACAGCACGTTCCCCGCAGGTCCCGCATACTCATGCGCTCCCTCTCCCCCGCGGTATCTCCTTTACCTTCCCCTGTGGTGCCATCCGTCCCGTTGCCTCCTCCTCACGTGGTGCCCATGGTGCGGCGTTCCGCACGCCTGGTGACTGCGTTCCGCGTGCCTGGTGACGCGTCCGGTGCGTGCACTCCCTCAGCCCACGGAGGACGCTCGTGCATGCTCCTCTCTGCCTTTGCTGACCATCGCGCGGGCACTGGCCTCGCGTGCGGTCCCTTCCTCTTGGCTCCGTCCCCCTCTTGCGGTCTTCCCCTGCTCTGTGCGGGCCGCGTCTGTGTTGCAACCTGTGCGCGCGCATCCCCAGCTTACAGGGGGTGCACGCACAGACTCTTCTTATCAAGTTCCCCCTGTCTCCGCCTCCCAAGCCGTACAGGCCATTCCCCTGACTGCCTCTTCTGTCTCCTCCTCTTCTCCCCCTGACTTATCTCTAGCTTCTCCCACTTCTCTCTCTACTCCTCCCCTCTCTGTCATTGGTGCACCTTCCTTTATAATCCCTGTCTGTCCACCTCTTCCTCGCTCTGCATATTTCCGGTTTCCCTGTGTGTACCTGACCTATGCTGTGCTCCCTCTGTGCTCCTGTGATTACCTGCTCCTGTGTTACTTTGGATTTCCCTGGCTTTGACCCCTGCTTACCCTGGACTACTCTGCTCTCTGGTATACCTTTGAACCCTGATACACATACGACTCCGCTGACCACTGGCTTCCTAGGACCTGGCTTGCCCTCTGACGACTCTACCCTCTGGATCCCTGAACATTGGCAAACGGACACGACTTTTCTCACGTACATTCCCCAAGCATTGCAAATATACACTAACAACTCTTCCAACAGGCCCAGCAATGCTATACCACACTCCAGGCTTGCTCCCACTGCTGTGGGTGTGTCGTATCATACCGTTCCCACCTCATTACTGGGGTCTAGCTTGGTCTGCGGGCATACAGGCGTAACAGACTTCTGGCGCTTAGAATCTGAAGACCGGATTGGCTGAGGGATTATTATAGTATTTTGGAGTTCATTCACAAAATACTGTACTACAGCCAATCACCGCGTGGAACTTTCTTACCAGCCAATCAGAGCAAAGCCTGTCCAGTGAAGTCGGGCAAGTGGGGATTCTGAATCAGCCAAGGGCATGCACAAGTTTTCTACCTTAGCCACTTGCTATCCAGATGCCACCCGCTGGGTCCGGCTCCTCAAAGTCTGGTGGGGCAAATGGTAATCCGGAGGACTTCCATTCATCTCAGGACGTGGGTAGTTGAGCCTTTCCCTCCTGCCCAAATGGCCTTCACACCTCAGGCATCCTCTGTGGCTTTCATGTCCGATGTATAAACAGACTCACTGGCATACATCAAATTGGAAAACTGCTCACCTAGTTATACAGTGGCATCCGCCTTTAGTCTAAATCGGCTAGATCCGCGATTTTCAGATTATCCCGGTTATGTGCGGTTTTGTGTCAGTTTCGCCCGGAGTGAACTGTGTTATTTTCGCGCTCGTGATATTAGCATTTTATTCTCGCTGTCTGCAATATTGCAACGCCGTGTAAAATCTCAGGGGGGTGTTTGCGAGATGTTGTCTTGGAAATCTAATACCTTTGCGTTTCAACCTACGTCAGTACACAGTCTGTGTGTGCGCGCGCAGTAATTGTACATTTGCATATTTAAAGTATACATGCATTTGCAGTGCTGTTCTGCAGTACAGTACAGTATGTCTCATTTGAAAATTGTTGAAACGCATAGGCGTGTACTGCACCGACACACTTTATTCGAGCAAATACCCGGTATGTACCTGGCAGATACCTGTAATGCGCCGCTCCTCACCTCTGACAAGCCCCGTTGCATTTGCCTTCCCAGCCTGGGTTCATGCCTGGCTGACGGGCGGCTGATCTGTTAAATGATAATGATTAGGATTTAATAGGCTGCAATGCTTCGCGTGTCTACCAGATGGCATAAATTCATGAATTGTAATGCAGTATATATATATATACTGTGCAGTATTGCAGCCAGAGGAAATAAAATGCTTCAATCCCTGCTTGGAAAATACCTCAATGCACTCGGGCAGAAAACAGTCACAAACCTCAATACACCCGGGTATACCCGAATTCGTGGGACTAGCCGAGCTCGAATAAAGTGTGTCGCCAGTGTACTGTACTGTAACGTCACATTTCGGCATATACAGCGCTCTCCCCTCTCTCGGGATAATTAACGGCAATGCAGGGTATTTCAACTTATCTTCTGTGCAATGCTTCACATCTCTCCCACACCATTCCTTTGAACGTGTGTCTGGTTTCAATCACATTCCTGCTTGACAGCAGGAATTTACTGCGCATGCCTGTAACTTCGCCCACCACTGCTTGCTTAAGGGAGTGGAATTTTTTTTTTATTGTAATTTTTTTATTTTCTCCACAAGCCTGCAAAAACCATCTTACTGTATTACGATATTCAATCTGTGCTGTACAGTAGCTTTTGTCTGCGACCCTGTGCGTTTGACTGCACATGGTTGATTTGTGTGCTTTTTACGTACTGTATTTGGTGGTGTATTATTATGATGAACTGCCTTTTGAAATTAAAGTATGTCTTTAGCTTTGAATTTCATGCGCCTGTCTTTAATTTTTGGAATCTTGCCATTGTGTTTTGAATCCATCCATAGCCGAGCTTTAAAGCCTCACTGCGCCTGCGTGTAATCCTTGTTCAGATGGGAGCTATTTAGCTGCTTAGCTGCTTACTGCGCATGAGTCACCCAACCCCCCCCCCTCTCCACAGAGTCATTCAACAGACACCTGCACAGAGTCATTCATTTTCTGAAGATAGTCATTGTGTTTTTAATCCGTCCCTAACCGAGCGTCAATCACCTCACTGCACCTGCATGTACTCTAAGCCTCTTTGAGATGGGAGCTAGCTGCTTACTGCGCATGAGTCACCCAATCCCCCCCCTCTCCACAGAGTCGTTAATTTTCTGAATCTTGCCATTGTGTTCTTAATCCGTCCATAGCCGAGCTTCAAAGCCTCACTGCGCCTGCGTGTGATCCTTTTTCAGATGGGAGCTATTTAGCTGCTTAGCTGCTTACTGCGCATGAGTCACCCAACCCCCCCTCTCCACAGAGTCGTTAATTTTCTGAATCTTGCCATTGTGTTCTTAATCCGTCCATAGCCGAGCTACAGTACAAAGCCTCACTGCGCCTGCGTGTAATTCTCTTTGAGACAGGAGCTTTGAGGCTTTGTTTACGGCAACGTTTTGGAAAATCCCTTCTCGAATTTGATTTGCACAGAGCATCACCTTGATATTATAATAATAGCATGTTTTGTATAGCGCTGTTAGTTACAGTCTACGTAGCGCTTTGCAGAGACATTTTGCAGGCACAGGTCCCTCCCTGTCCCATGGAGCTCACAATCTACTGTATCTTTTTGGTGCCTGAGGCACAGGGAGATAAAGTGACTTGCTTTTTATGTACTGTATTTTTGGGTTGTATTTGGGGGTTTATTGATCAAATTATTATGATGAACTGCCTTTTGAAATTACTGTACTCTACTCTACAGTATGTAATTTCTTTGAACTGCAGCACAACTAATCCTTCATCCCTCCCCCACGCACACACAAACTCTTTTCGACAGACACCTCCACAGAGTCATTCATTTTCTGAAGTTAGTCATTGTATTATTAATCCGTCCCTAGCCGAGCGTCAATCGCCTCACTGCGCCTGCATGTACTCTAAGCCTCTTTGAGATGGGAGCTAGCTGCTTACTGCGCATGAGTCACCCAACCCCCCCCCCCTCTCCACAGAGTCATTCAACAGACACCTCCACAGAGTCATTCATTTTCTGAAGTTAGTCATTGTGTTTTTAACCCGTCCCTAGCCGAGCGTCAATCGCCTCACTGCGCCTGCGTGTACTCTAAGCCTCTTTGAGATGGGAGCTAGCTGATTACTGCACATGACTCACCCAGCCCCCCAAACCCTTTGAGGCTTTGTTTATGGTAACGCTTTGGAAAATCCCTTCTCGAATTTGAAATGTAAATCTGATGTGCACAGCATTGTGAGAATTGAGAGTAAAAAAACCATTAACTGATTCATGTGGTTTTGTCATTCATTCTTATATTGTAGGGGTGGGGGGGGGGTGGTTGTTGTCAATGATTAAGATTACCAGGTATGTGAATAAATATTTTTTTTTTAATAAGGAACAAAAAAATACAAATATAAAAATAATCATGAATAATACATAATGCAGTCTTTATTAAGTTCTTCTGGCAGATTGAAATTGGATTAACATTTAGAAAACATTTGTAAAACATGGAAAAACATGAATTATGCACATTTATAAGAATATTATTTAATAATATATATACTGTAATGTATTATATATATATATATATATATATATATATATATATATATACTGTATATATATATACATATATATATATATATATATATATATATATATATATATATACAGTATACATAGTAATATAATTTTTTCCGTCTTTATCTTGTTCCTCATTCCGTGTACAGTACAGTAGTTCATTGAGAGAGGAGAGGTTTTATGTACATCAATACTGCTGTTTTTATACCGTACATTTTACTGTACAAAACAGATTAGACTGGACACAAAACCCCACCTCCCCCCAGGCCACCCTTTTTTCCTGAAACGACAAGAAAACAAAAAAATTAGTGCAGTTATGTGCGTACTGTATTATGGCATTGTGTTATGTGTAGTACTACTGTAGATGGCTGGTGCTGCTTTCTCTGGAAAGAAAAAAATTGAGCAGTTAGTAGGCAGTTACTATAGTACTGTCAAACTAGTCTTCTGTATACTGGAACTACTGTATACTCTGACTACTGTTAAATACTATGTACTGTAACCTGATGGCTGGTGCTGCTCTCTCTGTAAAGAAAAAACTAACTACTGTATACTCTGACTATTGGGAAAGAAAAAATCGGTGCCGTACTTACCTGTATCATACTGTACTTACAATACTACAGCACAGTACTACTTTCCTGATGCTTGCCCATTACGCGCGATCACAATGGGCAACAGAGTTGCAATATGGTCTATATATTTATTGCAGCGTTCAACGGTGAGTACATCGTTCCAAAAACTCATTATGCCTTTCAACAACTCGTCCTTTTTGGAGGGTTTCGCAACTTTCCGGATATGGCCCTTCAGCTGATGCCAGACCATGTAGATCGGATTGAAGTCTGGCGATCTGTCATTGGAAAAAAGGACAATTAGTTTAAGAGATACAGTACACAGTAAAAACAGTGGGGAAAAAAATGAGACATGGTCTACTGCACTTACTCCACTGGTGTCTTCACCCAGTTTATACCGCGCTCAAGGATATGCGCTGTTGACGCCGTGTGCTTCGGATAGTTTTCCTGGTAGAAGCGGTGACCATTGGGGAACTCGCATGTTATGTATTGCATCTCAGGGACAATGTTGTCTAGGAGGAAAGCTTTATTCATTATTCCTATAGCAAGAAAAGAAAAGTCCTCAAAAAAACTGCACAATAGTACAGTACAGTGCATACAGTAAGGTTACACTAGTAACCTACAGTGCATAAGGCTACATTATATTTGATATATTTTACCTTCAAAGATGACAATGCATCCTGGTCCACGCCTAGAGATGGCACCCCACATATGCAGCTTCACGGAGTGTTTTGGCCGCTGCTTCAAAGATATGCGGCCTTTTTTGTGGAATGCAAAGCTTGCAAATCTCTCCAGCGACAAAGTAGACTCATCAGTGAAGATGCAATCCTGGAAAGTCTCCCCACTGTCGATCCATGCCTGAGCCTGGAGCACTCTTTTGATTTTGTTTGCGTCCCGTATCATGGGGTACGCTCTGTAATGACAAGGAATAACTCATTTTAGCAGTACAGTACAGTTTCCTAAACAACACTTTTACCTCCTGTACTGTCCAGTACTAACCTCACACGTCCATATTTCCATCCAATGCTGCATCTCATCTTCTTTATGCTGCTCTCAGATACAGTCAGATTGTGCTTTTCCTGCAGAGTGTTTTTGACCCTTAATGCACTCTTCTCATCATTCTCCTCACTTATTTTGTCCATCAGAAGAGTTGTCTCCCTACAATGTAAAGAAAATATATTGTTTTATTAATATGCAGCAATATAAAATTTATATATAAATATACAAAATATATATACTGTTGTAATATAAATATTCAAAATATATATACTTTTGTAATATAAATATACAAAATATATATACTGTTGTAATATTGTATTGTATTGTATGTCTTTATTTATATAGCGCCATTAATGTACATAGCGCTTCACAGCAGTAATACATGTGGTAATCCAATAAATAACAGATAATATATATAACAGATCATGGGAATAAGTGCTTTAGACATTAAGGAAGAGGAGTCCCTGCTCCGAGGAGCTTACAGTCTAATTGGTAGGTAGGGAGAACGTACAGAGACAGTAGGAGGGAGTTCTGGTAAGTGCATCTGCAGGGGGCCAAGCTTTATGTGCCGTGTGTTCAGAATAGCCACAGTCCTATTCATATGCTTCTTTAAGCAAGTGTGTCTTAAGGTGGGTCTTAAAGGTGGATAGAGAGGGTGCTAGTCGGGTACTGAGGGGAAGGGCATTCCAGAGGTGAGGGGCAGTCAATGAAAAAGGTTTAAGGCGGGAGAGGGCTTTAGATACAAAGGGGGTAGAAAGAAGACATCCTTGAGAAGAACGCAAGAGTCTGGATGGTGCATAACGAGAAATTAGGGCTGAGATGTAAGGAGGGGCAGAAGAGTGTAAAGCTTTAAAAGTGAGGAGAAGAATGGAGTGTGAGATGCGGGATTTGATCGGAAGCCAGGAGAGGGATTTCATGAGGGGAGATGCTGAGACAGATCTAGGAAAGAGTAGAGTGATTCTGGCAGCAGCGTTAAGGATAGATTGTAGGGGAGACAGGTGAGAGGCAGGAAGGCCGGACAGCAGGAGGTTACAGTAATCAAGACGGGAGAGAATGAGGGCCTGAGTCAGAGTTTTAGCAGTCGAGCAACAGAGGAAAGGGCGTATCTTTGTTATATTGCGGAGGAAAAAGCGACAGGTTTTAGAAATGTTTTGAATGTGAGGGGCAAATGTGAGAGAGGAGTCGAGTGTGACCCCAAGGCAGCGTGCTTGGGCTACTGGGTGAATGATCGTAGTTCCAACAGTAATGTGGAAGGAGGTAGTAGGGCCAGGTTTGGGAGGAAGTATGAGGAGCTCTGTTTTAGCCATGTTGAGTTTAAGGCGGCGGAGGGCCATCCAGGATGATATAGCAGAGAGACATTCAGAAACTTTGGTTTGTACAGTAGGTGTAAGGTCAGGTGTTGAGAAATATATTTGTGTGTCGTCAGCATAGAGGTGATAATTAAACCCAAAAGATGTTATTAGGTCACCTAGAGAGAGTGTGTACAGAGAAAAGAGAAGAGGTCCCAGGACAGAGCCCTGGGGTACCCCCACAGAGAGATCAATAGAGGAGGAGGAGGTATTAGCAGAAGAGACACTGAAAGTACGATGGGAGAGGTAGGATGAGATCCAGGATAGAGCTTTGTTCCGAATGCCAAGAGTATGGAGAATGTGAAGGAGAAGAGTGTGGTCCACGGTGTCAAATGCTGCAGAGAGGTCGAGTAATATGAGCAGAGTGTAATGACCTCTGTCTTTGGCAGCATGGAGGTCGTCAGTTATTTTAGTGAGGGCTGTTTCCGTGGAGTGAGCAGTGCGGAAGCCAGATTGTAGAGGGTCTAGGAGAGAATAGGTGTTGAGAAAATGGAGCAAGCGAGCGAATACAAGACGTTCAAGGAGTTTAGAGGCAAAAGGCAGGAGGGAGACAGGCCGATAGTTAGAAAGACAGGTAGGGTCAAGCTTGCTGTTTTTGAGTAATGGTATGACTGTTGCATGTTTGAAGGAGGATGGAAAGGTTCCAGAGCAGAGGGAGGAGTTAAAAATGTGCGTGAGCGTAGGGATTATAGTAGGAGCAAGAGGTTTTAGGAGATGGGAGGGAATGGGGTCAAGAGGGCAAGTGGTAGAGGGAGAAGAGGCGATCAACAGCGACACATCCTCCTCTGAGACAGTGGAAAAAGAGTCAAGGAAGGCAGGAGGAGAGTTAGGAAGAGGTGTAGGATGGGAGGAAGAAACAGAGGGGATGTTCTGACGTATGGATTCCACCTTTTCCTTTAAATAGTCAGCAAAGTCCTGAGCGGAGATGGAGGAAGGAGAGGCAGCGGAGGGTGGTTTGAGTAGAGTATCAAAGACAGAGAACAGTCGGCGTGGGTTAGACTTGTGCATGTTGATTAGTGAAGAAAAGTAGGCTTGTTTAGCTTGCGAGAGGGCAGAGTTGAAACAGGATAGCATAAATTTGTAGTGAAGGAAGTCTGCGAGAGTATGAGATTTCCTCCAGAGGCGTTCAGAGGAACGAGTGGAGGAACGCAGCATGCGCGTGTGGGAATTTAACCAGGGTCTAGGGTTAAAAGGGCGAGTGCGGCAGAGAGAAAGCGGGGCATGTAGATCAAGAGAGGAGGACAAGGCAGAGTTGTAGTTCCTGACCAGTTTGTCAGGGTCTGTAGCAGATCTGAGAGAGGAGAGGGAGGAGTGTAACGTGGACTCAAAGTCAGGTAAGTGAATAGAGCGCAGGTTTCTGCAGAACCGGGGTGTAGACGGAGGTGGAGAAGTTGAGAAGCGAGATAGAGAGAATGAGATGAGGTGATGGTCAGAGAGAGGAAAAGGGGAAATGGAGAAATCAGAGAGAGAGAAATTTTTAGTGAAAACCAGGTCTAAGTAGTGGCCATCCTTGTGGGTGCTGGCTGCAGTCCACTGTTGAAGGCCAAAAGAAGAGGTTAGAGAAAGGAAGCGGGAAGCCCAAGGGAGAGAGGGGTCATCAATGTGGCAATTGAAGTCCCCAAGGAGAAGAACAGGGGAGTCTGAGGAGAGGAAGAAAGAGAGCCAGGATTCAAAGTGAGAGAGAAAGGCAGAAGGGGGATGAGTAGAGGTAGGTGGGCGATACATGACCGCCACATGAACAGGGAGAGGAGAGAAGATCTGGACAGTGTGAACCTCAAAGGAGGGAAAGGCAAGAGAGGGGGGAATAGGAATAGTTCGGTAACGGCAGAGAGAGGAGAGCAGGAGCCCCACACCTCCACCCCTGCCATCAAGGCGCGGAGTGTGGGAGAAGGAAAGGCCACCATAAGAGAGGGCAGCTTCCAGAGCAGAGTCAGACTGAGTGAGCCAGGTCTCAGTTATAGCAAAGAGAAGCACGGAGTGAGAGAGAAAGAAGTCATGCACAGAGAGGCACTTGTTAGAGAGGGAGCGAGCATTCCAAAGGGCACAGGAGAAAGGGAGAGAGGAGGGAGGGTGGCAGGGGATGGGTATGAGGTTGGAGGGGTTAACACCAGAAGGAGTAGAAGTTGTATGTGGGAGGCGAGGACGAGAGCAAGTAGAAATAAGGCAGGGACCAGGATTGGGAGAGATATCCCCAGAAGCAAGGAGGAGAAGCATGGATAGAAAGAGGATGTGTGAGGATGATTTGTAGGGGTGTTTTTTAGTGCAGGGGATATAGCTGTGTGGTGTCAGAGGACGCAGGTAAGAAAGGAGTTCATGTGAACAGAGAAGTGGTGAAGGAAGGAGAGATGGAGATATATGAATAGAGTTAGAGACATAAGGAGACTGGTGGAAGGAAGTGCATAATTTGAAAATAAGTGCGGTTGCAGCAAATATAAAAAATAAAGGCGGCATCACAGCAATAGTTAAGTGTTGAGATGTGCAGTCTTAGATAGATGATATCCTCTTTTCCATCCTATCCTATTTTTAATATAAATATAAATATACAAAATATATATACTGTTGTAATATAGATATAAATATACAAAATATATATACTGTTGTAATATAAATATAAATATACAAAATATATACTATATACTGTACTGATATAAATATACAAAATATATATACTGTTGTAATATAAATATACAACATATATATACTGTTGTAATATAAATATAAATATACAAAATATATATACTGTTGTAATATAAATCAACAGAAATAACAAAAATATTTGATTTAAATTAAAATTAATTTTATTTTAAAGTTGTATAAATATACTTACGCGTTAGTTACCCTTGGTGCCCTTTTGTGGTCTCTGTTTTTTCCGTGTGCATGATAACTCACGGTGGTTGCTGGCACAACTATGCCAGAAGTAGCTAACCAGCGTTGGATAGCAGCAATTCGGTGTCCGCTCGTGTACATGTCCTTAATTCGCATGCTGAGCTCCTTGGAAATCTTTTTAACAGGCATTGCTGCTAGTAGAAAGAAATACAAACACAAGAATGTATATTCGATGTTTAGTCGATGTGTATTCGATGTGCAGTGAATCCACAAAATGGATGGTGTATTTATACGGTAATGACTCACATTAGAGTACGCCCACTTTCAACACCTGTACCTGGTCACCATGCATAAAAGGTTACACACTTTGCATAGCCCACCACTCGATGATCTTTATCTGAACTTGCCCTTGTCCAGATACTGCATTGTGCCACCTGTTTCCATGGATCAACCCCGATTCTACGGACGCCGGAACCACTCGCCTCTGCCGTGCCTGTCAAGCAGAAAAAGCGAAAGGCGGTTGCCGTTTCCATGCCAAGGCAAAAGCGACAGGCTAAGGCCAATAAAGAAAACCTTCTGCTGACCCCAAAGGCTAAGGGTTTTCATAGACGTCAGCCTTATTACTGTATGTCAAGAAGATATACGGTGATGTACTCTCGACGCAAAACCATTGGCAGCCAACCCATCGAACCCGCAAACCACTTCCTCACATACGCTTCGACGACTCTGTCCCGGAAATCTTCAGCCCGTCTTCTCCACCCCTCGTCCTTGATGCTGCCGCCGCCCTCACGGAAACCAAAAGGCCATCTTCTCCATTTCTATCCGACGACGCTGCCTCTGAAATCCATGGGTCACTTTCTCCTTTGCTCTTAGACGACTCTGCTTCTCGCCTGGAAATCCAAAGGTCACTTTCTCCATCCCTCTTCGATGTCGCTGCCGCTTCTCTCCATGGAACCCCCATCTCATCCTCCGTTGCACCCATCCACCCAGATGTTCACACACCATGCACAAGAAGCAGCTCGTTAGACCGGATGCTGAATGGGATAACTGTGGATCTCCCTGGGAATTCTATTGTGCTAGCAAAGATAGATCTGCTTCTGGAGACAATGCTAGATATGGATCAACGGATTGATCGACGGATGGAGAAGATAGAGGCTGACATAGCGGGCATACATTATTTGCTTGGTGTTAATGCCCCTGTTTCCCCGACGCTGGAGCAGGGGGGTGACATGGATGTGATTAATGGGACCTTCGACCCTCTTCCATCACCAAGCACACCCCCTCCACCAGAAGATGTAGTGTACATGTATGCCGTTGAGGAGGACATGACAACCCCGTCAAGACCACGCCAGGAGACAACATGGCGACCAAGACCGGAGGAAAGCTTCCTTCCAGTCAACCTACCATCGCCCGTTGCCTCAAGCACACCCACTCCCAAAAGACCTACTGTCGCTCGCATCGATACGGTGCCTGATATCACCCTGTGCGATCTGCCACCAGCGCTCAGGGAGAAGTATAGGGTGAAGAGTGCTGGAGCACCCCACAAGTATGCCTTGTTACTTTTTAAGCACCATGTTCCCTACTCGTTGTACTGCGACTGGGCCTTCAAAGTGAACTACGAAGGAAATCGCGTTAAAAAGGCGCTTCCTGCCAATTTAAGAAAAAACATTCGGGATGAAATGCGGCACTTTTATCCAATTACAGATCCTGTAATGAAAGGCGTTCGAGAATGCATTAATGGCGTTTTGCGCCATGCAAGGAATCGGCCATGGATGGACAATGTGGAGGACTTTCAGTGAGACCATACTGTTGTGCTGAACTGTATTGTACTGTACTGTACATGTTTTTACCTGCTGTACTTAAATAAAGGAGATGTTGTTGTGTGTTTTTTTACTTGTATTTATACAGAAATGTTTTAACTTGCTGTCCACATACACAGGACCTGCACAATTCCAGTCCCTAGGGGCCGCAAACAGGCATGGTTTTCAAAGGTTACCCAGAAACCCATCCTGTTTGCTGCCCTCAAGGACTGTACTGGTGCAGACTTTTTTGCACACCATCCCACTGTACAGTATATGTTTTGACTTGCCGTTCTTTAATAAAGGAGATGTTGCGTTTTGCTTATTTTATGAATAAAAAATTTGTTTTTAAAACATGTGACTGTAAACCATACTGACTGACATAAATGTTTTCACAAATGTAGCAGTAAACCACACACCTGTTGATGTTTTGAATTGCTGTGCACTTAAAATGTTTCGACATTGTACAGTATTAATAAATAAATGTTTTTGTACTTACTCCACCAATAAAATAACATGTTGATTTGTTTTACATTGTTCCATTTGCTCCTTTGCTACTGTAACAAAATACAGTGTTTCTAGAATGTCGAGGCATACTGCACTGTATACTGTAGGCATGCTCAGTATAAAAGTATTAAAAAAAATAGAAGACACAAACTGTACTGTACTGTCACTGTATACTGTAGAAGACACATAATGTATGTGATACATGTTGAATAAATGCATAGTTTTTATTTTTTGTGTTTATTACACAGTATACTGTACTGTAAATAAAAAAGTATTGTACAGTATACTGTACGGCCGGAAAACTACAATATTCTATCCTAATCAATAACAATGGCAACTAAACTGTAGACCCCGGTACGTGGGTTTTTAAATCCGATTCAGCAATGTGCAGGCATTGTTACACAAAGCGATATTATCCATCGAAATCCCTCCATTTGCCGTTTTCTTTTCTGAGGAAAAACAAAAAGAAAAGTTTTACTGTAATGGTCAGCCCCCTAAAGAAGTTCCCAGCCAGTCCCACCAATAATTTTCTCGGGGGGAGTCTCCTGTTCACATGCGCATGCGCCTACCGTCGATGTAATGACACGCATACTGTATGCGTTTCAAGAAGGTTCCAATGCGCATGCGCCTAGCGTTCCACCAATTGTTCAGTATCTGCAGTACAGTACTGTAGAAGCCGCTCAGCCAATGATATTGCTTACAGGAGAATCGCTTGACTTTTGAATCACACCGATATTGATACTGTATTGTCAAAATAAAAAAACCACAGAAAATAATACGGCAACAATACTCACCATAGAATTTCCCATTACGCTGGCGCCGGCGCCGGTCCACTGCCAGTCCAGCGTTCTTGATCGTCCATGTTGATAGTTTGCAGCGGGACTAGTCCACCTGTAGTCAGCTGATGAGGCTGGAAATTGCTTAGGTACATGCACGTGAAATCCGGCTCAGGCTCAGGGTTGTCACTGACGGCGGGACCGTCATTGGAAGCCGGTGCTGGTGCATTGCTTGGCAGCGACTGTCGTTTCTTAGTTGGTTTTAACACGACCCTTCGTCTTTTGCCGTCATCATGATCATAGATACAGGAAAAAGCCGGTGATACACACCAATACCCTCCAACAAATTGTGGCTCAATACGATAAAAACAGGGATCGCTGCATAACCCTTTCCTTATTGCACGCTTCCACGTATGAGGAGTTGGCGAAAATTTGTAAAACTCATAGTTTTCGATAAAATAATGATAAATTTGAACAACTGTTGCCATCTTATCCTCTGTTGCACTAATCGCGGCCCATATCAAATACGCGTGAACACTCATGGCGGGCGGGTCTCTGGAGAATACTGTAACCGAAACTGGTCTTTGTCTTTCTTTAATATGAAAAGCCTAAATTGATACATTTTTGCAACCTCTTCCTTCAGTCTCAAGGCCAAGTTACAATAGCACACTGTGGTATCTTTTTTAAACGAAACACCTGCAAGTCGACACATTACTGAAGCGCATGCGCATTACAATTCATGAATATCTGCCATCAGGCGGACACGCGAAGAATTGCAACCTATTAAATCCGAACCATTCTCAATAAACGCATCAACCGCGCGTCAGCCGCAAATGACCCGTGGCTGGGAACGCAAAATGAACGTGGCATGCGCCAGGTGAAGAGCGTCGCATTCCAGGAAAAAGCCAGGGAAAAAACGGCGATTTGTTAGAATAAAAGCTGCCGCAGCAGTATGTTATCAAAAGTTATCAACAACCGGTACATATAGGGAAACAAACAATCAGATCTAGAGCAAAAAGAAGGGGGATTATAAAATCTCCCTCAAGTCCTCATTTACTGTCAGGATATTGTCAAAGAATAGACGGTTATTGGGTACAAACTACATATACAGTAGTAACTGCTCCCATCGCTGTAGGAAACAGATACTAGTAAAAGTCATATATTGGCCAAAAAATTATACATTTTTATTAATGCAAATATAGGACAACGACGCAATAAAGTGAATATATACAATGTGTAGGGTAAAACAAAATCCCAGGTAAAAAGTGATGATCGGATGCTACTGAGATTGGATATTGAACAAAGTACTAATATTCTTGACTCAAATGGTTATAGCAACTCAGAATCGTCCATTTCTTAATGAAACTTACTGTATATACAAAATATCTTACATAATAGAATGCTGTTGATATGTGGTTGCTGACTGTATAAATAATAAAATATGTTATGGTGTCCACATCACACACACACACACAAACACACACACACACACACACACACACACACACACACACACACACACACACACACACACACACACACACACACACACACACACACACACACACACACACACACACACACACACACATATATATAAATATATTCCAATAAAGCTTATAATGTTGCTGAATGGCCCCACATGTGAGGATGAGGACAAAAAAAACAATCTCCTCAACTTTCAGTTACTGCACCGACACACTTTATTCAAGCAAATGCCCAGTTTGTACCTGGCAGATACCTGTAATCCGCCGCTGCTCACCTCTTGCATGCTTCGTTGCGTTTGCCTTCCCAGCCACGGTTCATGCCTGGCTGACGGGGGCCTGATCTGTTAAATGATAATGAGAAGGATTTACTAGGCTGCAATGTTTCGCTTGTCCACCAGATGGCATAAACTCATGACTTAAGTAATGTGTGAGCTTTGCAGTTGTTTCGTTTAAAAAAAGATACTTTATCCCAGTACAGTATGCTATTGTAACTTGTTCTTGAGACTGAAGGAAGACGTTGCAAAAAATGTATCAATTTAGGCTTTACATACTGTATTAAATAAAGACAAAGACCATTTTCGCTTACACTATTCTCCAGAGACATGAGTGTTCAAATGCAGCCCGTGTTCCAAAAACCTGACAGAAGTTATGCTTATTTGATATGGGCCGCTATTAATGCAACAGAGGATAAGATGGCAACAGTTGTTCAAATTTATCAGTATTTTATCGAAAACTATGACTTTTACAGATTTTCGCCAACTCCTCATTTGTGGAAGCGTGCAATAAGGAAAAGGTTATGTAGTGACCCCTGTTTTCACCGTATTGAGCCCCAATTTGTTGGAGGGTATTGGTGTGTGTCACAGGGTTTTTCCCGTATCTATGATAATGGAGGCGGCAAAAGGCGAAGGGTCGTGTTAAAACCAAATAAGAAGCGACAGTCCCTGCCAAGCAATGCACCAGAACCAGAACCAGCACCAGCACCAGCTTCTAATGATGGTCCCGCCGTCAGTGACAACCCTGAGATGGATTTCGCAGCCAGTTTTGATGAAGCTTGCATGTACCTAAGCGATTTCCCGCTGACTACAGGTGGGCTAGTCCCTCTGCAAACTATCGACGTGGGTGATGATGAAAGCTGGACTGGCAGTGGCCCGGCGACGGCGCAAGCTGAATGGGAAATTCAGTAATACAGTATGGTGAGTACTGTATTGTTGCCGTATTATTTTGGTGGGGCAGGCTGGGTACTTCTTTAGGGGGCTGACCATTACTGTACATTAAAACTTTTCATTTTGTTTTTCCTCAGAAAAGAAAACGGCTAATGGGGGGATTTCGATGGATAATATTGTGCTGTACAGTATGCTGATGTTTTCCGGCCGAACAGTATACTGTGTAATAAACCCAAATAAATAAAACTATGCATTTATTCTACAGTACATGTTCAGTAAATTACTGCACATACTGGGGGCGAGATGTGTTTGCAGCAGAGAGAGAGATTTAATAATATTGTACAGTGAGCAGGGGGTTCCCTGAGCCAGAAATTAATGCTCAGGGACCCCCCTGCTCCTGCTCTGCTCAATATTATTAAAATTACAGAAAATGCTGCGTCATTACCATAGCGGATAGCCGCTAAGGCAATGAAGGGGTTAACCCACCGTGCCCGCTTTATTGTGTGTAGTGGGGATGGGTGAGGGGGGTATTTGGCCCTTGGTGTGAGTTTAGGACTTGCGGGAGGGGGGGGGGGTTGCGGGTGCACTTAACCCCTTCACGACCGTAGCAGTTAATACCGCTACGGTCATGAAGGGGTTAAGCCCTCCCGCTACCCCCCCCCGCAAGCCCTCCCCAACCATCGTTGGGGCTAATACCCCATTCACCCTCCCGCTACCCACAATAAAAAAATACACACACACACAGCAGCCGCCAAAAAATAAATAAATAAATCTAAATAAATAAATAAATAAATGACAATAAATACATTTGAAATACATTTTTATTGATAGTGTAGATGTGCAGGGGGTCTCCGGAGCTGAATCGCGTTGGTTTTAGGTCTGGGGACCCCGTGCCCCCCGAGATACAGGCCCCTTTAGGGGGTGCCGGTATCCCTCTGCGTTTAAAGGCCCCGATCACGTGACCGCGGCCTGTAAACCAAGCAGAGCAGAGGGATACCGGCACCCCCTAAAGGGGCCTGTATCTCGGGGGGCACGGGGTCCCCAGACCTGAAACCTGTGCGCTTCTGCTCTGGAGACCCTCTGCACATCTACACTGTGAATAAAACACATACATCATTAAAGAATCATTCTTTAGCTTAGCGGCTATGCGCTATGGTAAAGAAGCAGCATTTGTGTATTTTAATAATATTGTACAGTGAGCAGGGGGTTCCCTGAGCCAGAAATTAATGCTCATGGACCCCCCCCTGCTCCTGATCAATATTATTAAAAATACGGAAAATGCTGCGTCATTACCATAGCGGATAGCCACTAAGGCAATGAAGGGGTTAACCCACCGTGCCCGCTTTATTGTGTGTAGTGGGGATGGGTGAGGGGGGTACTTGGCCCTTGGTGTGAGTTTAGGACTTGCGGGAGAGGGGGGGGTTGCGGGTGCACTTAACCCCTTCACGACCGTAGCAGTTAATACCGCTACGGTCATGAAGGGGTTAAGCCCTCCCGCTACCCCCCCCCCCGCAAGCCCTCCCCAACCATCGTTGGGGCTAATACCCCATTCACCCACCCTCCCGCTACCCACAATAAAAAAATACACACACACACAGCAGCCGCCAAAAAATAAATAAATAAATATAAATAAATAAATAAATGACAATAAATACATTTGAAATACATTTTTATTGATAGTGTAGATGTGCAGGGGGTCTCCGGAGCTGAATCGCGTTGGTTTTAGGTCTGGGGACCCCGTGCCCCCCGAGATACAGGCCCCTTTAGGGGGTGCCGGTATCCCTCTGCGTTTAAAGGTCCCGATCACGTGACCGCGGCCTGTAAACCAAGCAGAGCAGAGGGATACCGGCACCCCCTAAAGGGGCCTGTATCTCGGGGGGCACGGGGTCCCCAGACCTGAAACCTGTGCGCTTCTGCTCTGGAGACCCTCTGCACATGTACAGTATCAATAAAACACATACAATATACAGTATAAATAAACACTCGTTCTTTACCTTAGCGTCTATGCGCTATGGTAAAGAAGCATCATTTGTGTATTTTAATAATATTGTACAGTGAGCAGGGGGTTCCCTGAGCCAGAAATTAATGCTCATGGACCCCCCCTGCTCCTGATCAATATTATTAAAAATACGGAAAATGCTGCGTCATTACCATAGCGGATAGCCGCTAAGGCAATGAAGGGGTTAAGGCATAATAAACAATTAATACATTCAATACATATTTTTCACGTCTGTGTTAAAACTCCCTGCCTTCTCTCTAATCTATGTAAAACCCCCTCCCCCTATTCTCGCTTTTAAAACGCCCTGCCTTCTCTCTAATCTATGTAAAAACCCCTCCCCCTATCCCCCTATTGTCTGTGTGCGTTAAGCTTCCCTGAAATCTATGTAAAAAAACCTCCCCCTATTGTGTGTGTGTGTTAAATCTGCCTGGCCTGTGTTTCTGAGTGCTGAGTGCACTGCGTTAAAGGCCCCGATCACGTGATCGCGGCCTGTAAACCAAGCAGAGCAGAGGGATACCGGCACCCCCTAAAGGGGCCTGTATCTCGGGGGGCACGGGGTCCCCAGACCTGAAACCTGTGCGCTTCAGCTCCGGAGACCCCCTGCACATCTACACTATCAATAAAAATGTATTTCAAATGTATTTATTGTCATTTATTTATTTATTTATTTACATTTATTTATTAATTGTGCTGCTGCTGCAAGTCCTAAACTCACACCAAGGGCCAAACACCCCCCTCACCCCCAATAAAAAAAATTCACGCACAGCAGCCCCACAATTAATAAATAAATCTAAATAAATAAATAAATAAATACATGAAGAGAAATAAATATATACTGTACAGTATACACTGGCGACACACTTTATTCGAGCTCGGCTAGTCCCACGAATTCGGGTATACCCGGGTGTATTGAGGTTTGTGACTGTTTTCTGCCCGAGTGCATTGAGGTATTTTCTAGGCAGGGATTGAAGCATTTTATTCCCACTGGCTGCAATACTGCACAGTATATATATATATATATATATATATATATATATATATATATATATATATATATACTGCATTACAATTCATTAATTTATGCCATCTGGTAGACACACGAAGCATTGCAGCCTATTAAATCCTAATCATTATCATTTAACAGATCAGCCGCCCGTCAGCCAGGCATGAACCCAGGCTGGGAAGGCAAACACAACGGGGCTTGTCAGAGGTGAGGAGTGGCACATTCCAGGTATCTGCCAGGTACAAACTGGGCATTTGCTCGAATAAAGTGTGTCGGTGCAGTATACTGTATATATACTGGATATATATATACATTATACAGTATATATAATAACAATCCCTATACAGTACATATACAGTATATACTGTGTACAGTATATATATATACTGTATATATATATATATATATATATATATATATATACAGTGCTTGACAAATCACCCAAAAATCTACTCGCCGAACCAAAAAATCTACTCGCCACCTAATCCCGCCCCCAACCCCGCCCCTAGTCCCGCCCCCAACCCCGCCCCCGCTTTAAAAAAAAATACATAAATTGAATAAATTCCCGAATAAGAACATTCGTTTTTGACATAAGTTTATTTATTGTATTACATTATACTACAATTAGTCCTTGTTACGTGTGTGTGTATGTGTGTGTGTGTGTGTGTATGTGTGTGTGTGTGTATGTGTGTGTGAGATTGAGTGTATGTGTGTATAAATGTCGGATCTAGAAAAAAAAGCCAGAAATGAATGACTAGTTTCCTGCACCCCTTAACCAGTGTCTGGATGCCCCCGCTTCACAATATTTAAAGCAGCAATCCCGCCTGGGATCTTACCTGATCCGCAGTCCCTCAATGTCCAGGTACCCTAATTCCCGCAATGTTTTACATTGGAGGGGATGTGTTTCCTACCTGTCTTCTGGGTTAGGGGGGGTTCCAATGTCTCCCGTGTGAAGCTTGAGTCAGATCTGGAAGAAAGCAGAATATAGGTTATTTCGGTGTAGTATAGGGCAGTTAAGATACACAGGGTAAATAAGATATTCAGATCCAGAGTGTGAGGCAGAGCGTCAGAGAGACAGAGAGGGGAGAGAGACAGAGAGGGGAGAGAGACAGAGAGGGGAGAGAGACAGAGAGGGGAGAGAGGCAGAGAGGGGAGAGAGGCAGAGAGGGGAGAGAGGCAGAGAGGGGAGAGAGGCAGAGAGGGGAGAGAGGCAGAGAGGGGAGAGAGGCAGAGAGGGGAGAGAGGCAGAGAGAGGCAGAGAGGGGAGAGAGGCAGAGAGGGGAGAGAGGCAGAGAGGGGAGAGAGGCAGAGAGGGGACAGAGGCAGAGAGGGGACAGAGGCAGAGAGGGGACAGAGGCAGAGAGGGGACAGAGGCAGAGAGGGGACAGAGGCAGAGAGGGGACAGAGGCAGAGAGGGGACAGAGGCAGAGAGGGGACAGAGGCAGAGAGGGGACAGAGACAGAGAGGGGACAGAGACAGAGAGGGGACAGACAGAGAGGGGACAGACAGAGAGGGGAAAGACAGAGAGGGGAAAGACAGAGAGGGGAAAGACAGAGAGGGGAAAGACAGAGAGGGGAAAGACAGAGAAGGGGGAGAGAGACAGAGAGGGGGGAGAGAGAGAGACAGAGAGGGGGGAGAGAGAGAGACAGAGAGAGAGACAGAGAGGGGGGAGAGAGAGACAGAGAGGGGAGAGAGAGAGACAGAGAGGAGAGAGAGACAGAGAGGGGAGAGAGAGACAGAGGGGAGAGAGAGAGACAGAGAGGGGGTGGAGAGACAGAGAGGGGGGAGAGAGAGAGACAGAGAGGGGGGAGAGAGAGAGACAGAGAGGGGGGAGAGAGAGAGACAGAGAGGGGGGAGAGAGAGACAGAGAGGGGAGAGAGAGAGACAGAGAGGGGAGAGAGAGAGACAGAGGGGGAGAGAGAGACAGAGGGGAGAGAGAGAGACAGAGAGGGGGTGGAGAGACAGAGAGGGGGTGGAGAGAGAGAGGGGTGGAGAGAGAGAGGGGTGGAGAGAGAGAGGGGGGAGAGAGACAGAGAGGGGGGAGAGAGACAGGGAGGAGAGAGAGAGGGGGGAGAGACGGGGGTAACTGACTGACGGGGGGGAGGCAACTGACTGACTGGGGGGGGGGGGTAACTGACTGACTGGGGGGGTGGGGGGGGTGACTGACTGGGGGGGTGGGGGGGTGACTGACTGGGGGGTTACCTCTGGTGTCCTGCACACACACATTCTCTCTCATACCCATACACACACACAAACACAAATACTCCATCTCTCTCGCACACACACACACACACACACACACACACACACACACACACACACACACACACACACACACACACACACACACACACACACACACACACACACACACACACACACACACACACACACACACACACAATCTCTCTCTCCCACACACACACACAATCTCTCTCTCCCATACACACATATTCACACACACACACACACACACACACACACACACACACACACACACACACTCTCAATCTCTCTCTCATACCCATACACACACACGGGAAGGGACGTGCACCGGAGGGGAGAAACACCCCGCTACTTCCTCCCGCCCCGCGCGAGCAACGGGAGCACCGAGGGGAGAGAATCACCGGAAACTGCAACATCTGCAGACCCGCGCGGGCAGCGGCAACACAGGAGAGGGAGGGGCAAAGAAACACCCCGGCCACTACGTGACTCGCGCTGGTAGCGGGAACACCGGAGGGGGGGGAGCGGGAACACCGGAGGGGGGGGGGGCGAGAAACACCCCGGCCACTACGTGACTCGCGCTGGTAGCGGGAACACCGGAGGGGGGGGGGGCGAGAAACACCCCGGCCACTACGTGACCCGCGCGGGCAGCGGGAACACCGGAGGGGGGGGGGCGAGAAACACCCCGGCCACTACGTGACCCGCGCGGGCAGGGGGAACAACGGAGGGGGGGCGAGAAACACCCCGGCCACTACGTGACCCGCGCGGGCAGCGGGAACACCGGAGGGGGGGGGGGCGAGAAACACCCCGGCCACTACGTGACCCGCGCGGGCAGGGGGAACAACGGAGGGGGGGCGAGAAACACCCCGGCCACTACGTGACCCGCGCGGGCAGCGGGAACACCGGAGGGGGGGGGGGGGCGAGAAACACCCCGGACAGTACGTGACCCGCGCGGGCAGCGGGAACACCGGAGGGGGGAGGGGCGAGAAACACCCCGGACAGTACAGTATGTGACCCGCGCGGACCGGAGGGGGGGGAGGGAAAACCCCCGGCTTTTACAGTATGTTCCGACCCGTGCGGGCAGCGGGAGCACCGGAGAGAGGGGGAAGGATGTACAGTATCAGTGTCTATAGTATATAAATATTTAAAGTGCATTAAATTCCCCCCACCTGAAGAATCTGTCCAAACTCCTCCATGACCGGATCAGTAAATTGTAAATTATAGGAGCTGACACAATTATACAGGAGGATATGAGGAGGAGGAGGAGCAGCAGACACACACGCACTCAACCCCCTCCCCCCCATTACTTACCAGTGCAGAAAGGGCGGTTTGAAGTCCTGGCAACTCCATCCCACGTCACAGCCAATCAACTACGAATTTTTTTTTTTTTACGAACGGGATTTTTTTTTTGCAGAGCAGGGGAAAGGTTACTGGCCACGAGCCAATATCCGATCGCAGCTGGCGAGTTGGCGACCGGGTTTGTCGAGCACTGTATATATATATATATATATATATATATATATATATATATATATATATACTGTATAGTATACAGTATACAGTATATACACACAGATGATGAACCAATACACAAATACAGTACATGTAGAATGGTTATCAAAATCATACTGTCCTACAAATAACGCATCTCCATACAGTACAGACAATAATAATAATAATCCATTTAATAATCCTAACTGATTTTACAATATAAAACATAACATTCCAATCCACACAGTACATTGCATTTACATTGTATACTGTAAATGATGCATAGCATTAAATCTATGCACCATATACTGTACATTCTGCAAATGAATGTTAACAATATAATTGCAAGCTACTCTACCAGTAAATACAAACACTTCCAAACAAGTCAACTACAGTATTTTAACCAATCAAGTAAACCAAAATCAATATATACTGTAAGTACCAACCAGAAAACACAATTTAAAACCAAAGCTAACCCTTACAATACCAAGGATTACATCTATCTAATTGTAAAAAACCTTATACATTATACACAGCATTGTTTAAAGCCCCCTCCCCCTAATGTTTCTTTTAAGCAGATTACACTGAAGGGAGAGAGATATAAAGGCCTAAAGCCCCTTCCCCCCTAATGTTTCTGTTAAACAGATTACAATGAAGGGAGAGAGATATAAAGGCCTAAAGCCCCTTCCCCCCTAATATTTGTGTTAAACAGATTACAATGAAGGGAGAGAGATATAAAGGCCTAAAGCCCCTTCCCCCCTAATGTTTGTGTTAAACAGATTACAATGAAGGGAGAGAGATATAAAGGCCTAAAGCCCCTTCCCCCTAATGTTTCTGTTAAACAGATTACAATGAAGGGAGAGAGATATAAAGGCCTAAAGCCCCTTCCCCCCTAATGTTTGTGTTAAACAGATTACAATGAAGGGAGAGAGATATAAAGGCCTAAAGCCCCTTCCCCCCTAATGTTTCTGTTAAACAGATTATAATGAAGGGAGAGAGATATAAAGGCCTAAAGCCTTACCTGCATTGGTAAACCCTCCCTGCATTGGTAAACCCTCCCTGCATTGATGTCGTGCAGTGTATGTAAATGTGGGGAGGGGGGGGACCCAATGTGCATAATGTACTGTGAGGTCTAACCACCCTCACCCCCTACCCACATACTGTACCGTTACCCCCCCCCCCCATCCTGGCCATGGCCCCTCATGCACAGCAGCTCCACAATTAATAAATAAATCTAAATAAATACATGAAGAGAAATAAATATATACTGTACTGTAAGTGCCCGCTTTATTGTGTGTAGCGGGGGTGGGTGACGGGGTTTATAAATGTGAGTTTATAAATAAAATAAAGAATATTATTTCTAGGGGCCCTAGAACAGAAGTTCCCACGCCAATTTCGCGCTCATTGCTCTTTTTTTGCTCTTTTTTTACAATGTTGCTGGTCTTGCGGCTTTGCAGTCTGCAAGCAAAAAGCGCGAAGTGCATGAAGTCTGGGTGAGCGCTTTCCACATTTGATGCCTACGGCACCTTCCCATTTCTACACACTTCAATACCTGCACAGTTGGTAGCGCTTTCCATCCCAGCTACCATTCTGGATATTCACCTCTCACAGGCCATTCTTGCCCGAGTCTGTCCTATCAGACAGGGGCATTAACCTGTATCCACACCACCTGGACAATTTCTCTCTGTCAGAGACTTGTGCTATTTATTTTATATATTTTTGTGTAATTATTCATGCAATTTTATGCTCATTTCATATGTGGTTTTCAACATAAAGTGGCTGCTGGGCCTGATCCTAACTCATATAGCGCTTCCCTGTTTGTTTGTTTATTGCAAGCAAAAAGCAGTTTGTAGTACTGAGTGTGAGATAAATTACTGTATTTATCAGTGTTGATCAAAGAGAGTTGATCAGAAGGATTCCCCTTATATACAGCACCCTATTGTCATTCATACAGTACTGTATACTGTAGTAAAGGGTAGACAACACATGGTCTTGCAGTATACTGTATTACTAAAAATCTGTCAGGTTGACCAGAATCACTGCGGATATCGGAAAATAATACAATTTTATTAATTCTACGTAGAATTAATAAAATTGTATTATTTTCCGTTAATCCGCAGTGATTCTGGTCAACCTGACAGATTTTTAGTAATACAGTATACTGCAAGACCATGTGTTGTCTACCCTTTACTACAGTATACAGTACTGTATGAATGACAATAGAGTGCTGTACTGTATACTTTATAAGGGGAATCCTTCTGATCAACTCTCTTTGATCAATACTGATAAATACAGTATCATATTTATACCCCTTTAGCACCTGTCGTTCCATCCTATGCACCCATTTACTGTACAATGGTGATTGCGGTCGTATTCACGTACTTTATGTGAGATAAATTAACCAGTTCTTTTATTGCTGAAGTCGCCACAAAAAACTTTTATTTACAAATACAGTACAATACAATGGTGAAACATTTCAAGTTAACAGCAATTCAAAACATCAACACACTAATACACCCAGCTCCTCCCAATCAGTAATGCAGCTCAGGCCCCAGCGTGACTATGTGTAATACTAATACACCTACGTAGAATTGACCAGAATCACTGCGGATATCGGAAAATAATACAATTTTATTAATTCTACGTAGAATTAATAAAATTTTATTATTTTCCGATATCCGCAGTGATTCTGGTCAACCTGACAGATTTGTACAGTAGTAATACAGTATACTGCAAGACCATGTGTTGTCTACCCTTTACTACAGTATACTGTATGAATGACAATAGAGTGCTGTATACTTTATAAGGGGAATCCTTCTGATCAACTCTCTTTGATCAACAGTGATAAATATCATATTTATAACCCTTTAGCACCTGTCGTTCCATCCTATGCACCCATTTACAATGGTGATTGCGGTCGTATTCACGTACTTTATGTGAGATAAATTAACCAGTTCTTTTATTGCTGAAGTCGCCACAAAAAACTTTTATTTACAAATACAGTACAATACAATGGTGAAACATTTCAAGTTAACAGCAATTCAAAACATCAACACACAATAATACATACTGTACAGTACTGTATGATTATTTATTTATAATACAGTATACAGCTCTGTACTGTATATGCAGTATACAGTATACTGTACTATATTTGGGCCTTGTCTTTGGGGGTTTATTCATGCAATTATTAGGGTGACCTGCCGTTGGAAATACTGACACAGTACAATCCTACAGCTACACCACCCACCCCCTCCCTTAGAGTTTTTAATCCCTCCCTGGCCAAGCATCAATCGTCTGGCTAATCCAATCCAAGCCATTGTTTTGTTAATCTGGCCCTGGGCTGGCTACGGTAACAAGATTCAGCAGGAGGCCAGCCAGAGTACTGTATCATCCCACCATCCACCTTCCTTAGAGGGAGGCCTGCCTGCTTTGGAAAAATCCCTCTCGAATTTGAAATGTAAATCTGATGTGCATCCGTTTGCTTACAGTAACTGTTCTGTTCAGAACAGCCACTGCTTCTAAATTACTGAAAATATACAGGATAAATACACTGGCGACACACTTTATTCGAGCTTGGCTAGTCCCACGAATTCGGGTATACCCGGGTGTATTGAGGTTTGTGACTGTTTTCTGCCCGAGTACATTGAGTTATTTTCCAAGCAGGGATTGAAGCATTTTATTCCCGCTGGCTGCAATACTGCACAGTATATATATATAAACTGCATTACAATTCATGAATTTATGCCATCTGGTAGACACGCGAAGCATTGCAGCCTATTAAATCCTAATCATTATCATTTAACAGATCAGCCGCCCATCAGCCAGGCATGAACCCAGGCTGGGAAGGCAAATGCAACGGGGCTTGTCAGAGGTTAGGAGTGGCGCATTCCAGGTATCTGCCAGGTACATACCGGGTATTTGCTCGAATAAAGTGTGTCGGTGCAGTATACAGTAATGTGAAATAATCCGTTCTGTGGGTCTGAGAGGGTTGAAAGTCACCAGGTCCTCATACAGTACAGTACATTCTCGAATACCTTTAGAATAAAAATACAGTATATATAAATATACAGTATAAATATTGCACAGTATACTGTAATGTTAAATAACCCATCCTGTTCTTTTTCCCTTCATACTGTAACAGTATCCTCATTGTGTCTGCGGTACAGTAGTTCATTGAGAGAGGAGAGGTTTTGTGTACATCATTACTGCTGTTTATATACTGTACATTTGACTGCACAAGCAGATTTGATGGAACACAAGGCCCCCCTCCCCCTTGGGCACCCTTTTTCCTGGAACGACAAGAAAACAAAAACTTTGTTCAGTTACTGTACTGTACTGTATGTGCGTACTGTATTATGGTAGAACTACTGTACAGTAGGTGGCTGGTGCAGCTTTCTCTGGAAAGAAAAAAATGGAGCAGTTAGTAGGCAGTTACTGTAGTACTGTCAAACTAGTCTACTGTACTGTATACTGGAACTACTGTATACTCTGACTATTGGGAAAGAAAAAATCTGTGCCATACTTACCTGTATCATACTGTACTTACTGTACAATACTACAGCACTGTACTACTTTCCTGATGCTTGCCCATTGCGCGCGATGACAATGGGCAACACAGTGGCAATATGGTCTATATATTTATTGCATCGTTCCACGGTGAGTACATCGTTCCAAAAACTCATTATGGCTTTATACAACTCGTCCTTCTTGGAGGGTTTCGCCACTTTACGGATGTGGTCCTTCAGCTGATGCCAGACCATTTCGATCGGATTGAAGTCTGGCGATCTGTGATTGGAAAGAAAGGACAATTAGTTTAAGAGATACAGTACACAGTAAAAACAGTGGGGAACATAAATGGGACACGGTCTACTGCACTTACTCCGCTGGCATCTTCACCCAGTTGATGCCGCGCTCAAGGATATGCGCCGTCGACGCGGTGTGCTTGGGATCATTGTCCTGGTAAAAGCGATGACCATTGGGAAAGTCTTGTGTGATGTATCGCACTATCACGAGCACAATGTTGTCTTGGAAGAAATCTTTATTCATGATTCCTATAGCAAGAAAAGAAAAGTGCTCAATAGTACAGTACAGTGCATACGGTAAGGCAACACTAGTCAAGTACAGTGCATTAGGCGGCATTATATTTGAGAAATTGTACCTTCAAAGACGACAATGCATCCCGGTCCACGCCTAGAGATGGCACCCCACACATGCAGCTTCACAGGGTGTTTTGGCCGCGGCTTCAAAGTTATGCGGCCTTTTTTGTGGAACGCAAATCTTGCAAATCTCTCCAGCGACACAGTAGACTCATCAGTGAAGATGCAATCCTGGAAAGTCTCACCGCTGTCGATCTGGAGCACTCTTTTGATTTTGTTTGCGTCCCGTATCATGGGGTACGCTCTGTAATGACAATGAATAAAAAATGTTAGCGTCACAGCGCAGTACAGTTTGCAAAACAACACTTTTACTTTACAGTACCTCCTGTACTGTCCAGTACTAACCTCACACGTCCATATTTCCATCCAATTCTGCGTCTCATCTTCTTTATGCTGCTCTCGGATACAGTCAGATTGTGGTTTTCCTGAAGAGTGTTTTTAACCCTTAATGCGCTCCTCTCATCATTCTACTCACTTATTCTGTCCACCAGAAGAGTAGTCTCCCTACAATGCAAAGAAATTATATTGTGTTATTAATATGCAGCAATATAAAATGTATACTGTATACTGTACATGTAATGTTGTAATATACAGTAAATATAAATATACAAAAAATGTATACTGCTGTACTATAAATATAAATAGACAAAATATACAGTATACAGTACTGTTGTAATATAAATATACTATATAAATATACTGTTGTTATATCATAATAAATACACATCATATACTGTATATTCCGGAGTAAGATGAATTGCAATATAACAAAAGTGTATACTGCTGCACAAAAAATATAAATTGACCACACATACACTATATACTGTTGTAATATAATAAATATACTATATAAATACGGTATACTGTTGTTATATCATTATAAATACACATCATATACTGTATATTCCGTTGTAAGATGAATTGCAATATACCAAAAGTGTATACTGCTGCACAAAAAATATAAATTGACCACACATACAGTACACTACAGTATATACTGTTGTAATATAAATATACTATATAAATACGGTATACTGTAGATGTACACTACAGTTTTCTATATTTTTTTTGGTTAAGTTTTATAAATACAGTATACTTACGCATTTGTTATCTTTGGTGCCTTTTTGCGGTCTCTGTTTTTTCCTTGTGCATGATAGCACACGGTGCTTGATGGCACAACGAGGCCAGAAGCAGTTAACCAGCGCTGGATATCTGCAATTCGTTTTCCGCTCGTGTACATCTCCTTCATTCTCATGCTGAGATCCTTTGAAATCTTCTTAACAGGCATTGCTGCGAGTACTGTAGAAAGAAATAAAAACACAAGAATGTGTATTCGATGTTTAGTCGATGTGTATTCAATGTGCAGTGAATCCACAAAATGGATGGTGTATTTATATGTTAATGACTCACATTACAGACCACCCACTTTCAACACCTGTACCTGGCCGCCATGCATAAAAGGTTGTACACGTTGCATAGCCCACCACTTGCTGATCTTTATCTGAGCCATTGTCCAGATACTGCATTGTGCCTCCCGCTCACATGGAGCATCCCCGGTTCTATGGACGAAAGAACCATCTCACCTCTGCTGTGCCTGCCACACTGAAAAAAAGAAAGGCAGTTACCGTTTCCAAGCCAAAGGCAAAGCGACAGGCTAAGGCCAACAAAGAAAACCTTCTGCTGACCCCAAAGGCTAAGGCTTTTAAAACACGTCAGCCTTATTATGTGAAGAAGAAATACGGTACTGTGCTCGGTACGCAAGACGCATGGCAGCCAACTCACCGAATCCGCAGACCACTTGCTCCCATATGCTTCGACGACTCTGCTGTAGCTGTCCCGGAAATCTTCAGCCCGGCTTCTCCACCCCCATCTTCTCCGGTTCCATCTGAAGATGCTGCTGCCTCTGAAATCAACGGGTCACTGTCTCCTTTGCTCTTGGACGACTCTGCTTCTCTCCCGGAAATCCAGCGGTCACCTTCTCCATCCCTCTTCCACCACGCTGCAGCTTCTCCTGTACCGGGCATCCCCAGGTCACCTCTTCCACTCTCCATCGATGCCGCTTCTCTCCAGAGAACACCCATCTCATCCTCCGTTGCACCCATCCCCCCAGATCTCCAGATGCCATGCACAAGCAGCTCGTTAGACCGGATCCTGAATGGGCTAAGTGTGGATCTCCAAAGGGAATTCTAGTGTGCTGGCAAAGCTAGATCTGCTTCTGGAGTCGGTGCTACATATGGAGCAACGGATGCTACAAATGGAGCAACGGCTGGATCAACGGATGCTACATATGGAGCAACGGATGGATCAACGGATGGACAAGATAGAGGCTGACATAGCGGGCATACATTATTTGCTCGGTGTTAATGCCCCTGTTTCCCCGACACTGGAGCAGGGGGGTGACATGGATGTGATGCATGGTACCTTCGACCCCCTTCCATCACCAAGCACACCCCCTCCACCAGAAGATGCAGTGTACTATGCTATTGAGGAGGACATGACAACCCCGTCAAGACCACGCCAGGAGACAACCCGGCGACCACTACCGGAGGAAAGCTTCCTCCCAGACACCCTACCATTGCCCATCGCCTGAAGTACACCCGCTCCCAAAAGACCTCCTACACCCGCTCGCATACAAACAGAGCCCGACATCTCCCTGTGCGATCTGCTACCGGCGCTGAGGGAGAAGTATAGGGTGAGGAGTGCTGGTATACCACACAAGTATACCTTGATCATATTTAAACACCATGTTCCCTACACATTGTACTGCGAGTGGGTGTTCAAAGTGAACTATTATGGGAATCGCCAAAAAAAGGCCCTTCCTTCTAATTTAAGGAAAAAGATTGTGGAAGAAATGCAGCGCTATTACCCTGTTACAGATCCTGTAATGAGAGGCGTTAGAGACTGCATTAATGGCGTTTTGCGCCATGCAAGGAATCGGCCATGGATGGAAAATGGGGAGGACTTTCAGTGAGACCATACTGTAATATTGTGCTGTACTGTACAGTACATGTTTTACCCTATAGTACCTGCTGTACTTAAACAAAGGATACTGTATGTTGTTGTGTGTTGCACGGTTTTTGTACTGTATTTGTAAATAAAAGTTTTTGGTGGCGACTTCAGCAATAAAAGAACTGCTTAATTTATCTCACACTCAGTACTACAAACTGCTTTTTGCTGCCAGACTGCAAACCCGCAAGACCAGCAACATTGTAACAAAAGAGCAATGAGCGCGCAATTGGCGTGGGAACTTCTGTTCTAAGGCCCCTAGAAATAATATTCTTTATTTTATTTATAAACTCACATTTATAAACCCCGTCACCCACCCCCGCTACACACAATAAAAAAATAATCACACACAGCATCCCCGCAATAAATAAATAAATAAATAAATACAAATAAATACATTTGAAATACATTTTTATTTATAGTGTAGATGTGCAGGGGGTCTTGGGAGCTGAACCGCACTGGTTTCAGGTCGGGGGACCTCCTGCCCCCCGAGATACAGGCCCCTTTAGGGGGTGCCGGTATCCCTCTGCGTTAAAAGCCCCGATCACGTGACCGCGGCCTGTTAAACCAAGCAGAGCAAAGGGATACCGGCACCCCCTAAAGGGGCCTGTATCTCGGGGGGCATGGGGTCCCCAGACCTGAAACCTGTGCGCTTCTGCTCTGGAGACCCTCTGCACATCTACACTGTGAATAAAACACATACATCATTAAAGAATCATTCTTTAGCTTAGCGGCTATGCGCTATGGTAAAGAAGCAGCATTTCTGTTTTTTTAATAATATTGTACAGTGAGCAGGGGGTTCCCTGAGACAGAAATCTAATCTCAGGGGACCCCCTGCTCCTGCACAATATTATTAAAAGTTCAGAAATGATGCTTCATTAGCATAGCGTATAGCCGCTAAGGTAATGAAGGGGTTAAGGCATAATAACCAATAAATACATTCAATACACTACCCACTACCCATGGCAACCTCCGCTGCTGTACAGTAAAACAGAGAAAAAAATTAACACTTTCAAAGTAATGTCCCCTAACCCCTTAATCACCATAGCGGTTATTAACCGCTACAGTCATGAAGGGGTTAACCCACCCTCACCCACCACTCGGGACGCCTACTGTACATACCCTCCCACTCTAACCCCCCACCCCGTGAGGCCTAACCACCCTCAACCCTCACCCACTAACTACCCACAAGGGAGGCCTACCCACATACCGTTGGGGAACCCCCCACCCCCCACCCCCACCCCCAGTCCCCGCAATTAAAACAATGCACAGCCCCACAATAAACAGCATTCTATTTATTAAATACATTACCCACCCCCTGTGCCCCCCCATAAATACAAGATTTATTCTTTTACATTCAGGGTCCATAACGCAGCCCCACGCTAGTCCCCGGTGGGCTGGCAGGGCACCTGGACAGACCTACAGTTTACCAGCAGCATTCCACAGGTTCTGGAGGCCTGCTGGTGGATCCTGCCAGCACCATAGCCCTCAGGTGGTCTCCTTGGGTCACTGTGGAACACAATTGGGTCCCCACGGTAGGCCCAAGGATGTCTGGGAGCCCCGGGTCAAACCCACAGGTGTCTGCGGGGCCTCGGGTGGTTCCCATGGGGGTCTGGGGAACTCACGGGTGCTCACTACGGGTCCGCGGTGCCCCCACAGAAGTGGGACCACACATCATCATCCCCGCACCTACGGGTCGGAGGTGCCCCCACAGAAGTGGGACCACACATCGTCATGCCCGCAGATTACGGGTCCGCGGTGCCCCCACAGAAGTGGGACCACACATCATCATCCCCGCATGTGTCACCCGTGGAACCACCAGCCTGATACCCTTTAGGATACCCGAGGATTCCCCGCGGGTGGTCTCCAGAGGTCCCACGCAAAACCACGGAAGTAACCCTGAATGTAAAAAAAATAAACCTGGCCTATACATTCAATACATACACCCTCCCCCCCAACACCTACAGTACAATAATGTGCAAAATAACTATTATCCAGATATGGATAATAGATTAATTGCCCATTATTAAAAACATTAACTAGCATATACAAATAAATAAAGTACTACTGACTTCATCAATACGAAGTGTTCGACGCCAGCGCCTTCCTTCTCTTGCCCACACAAAACATAGCCAAAACCAAGCCAATACATTGCAATTACATTCAGATATCAATTAACCCCTTAAACACCTTATCGGATAATAACCGCAAAGGTAATTAAGGGGTTAAGCCACACAGGCACGATACCCACACGTTATATACACACCCATGATAAACCAATATACAGTACAAATAAATGTAGAAGGGTTATCAAAAGCATACTGCCCTACAACCAAACACTTCTCCATACAGACACTACATTAAAATCAATTTCCTTTAAAAATCCTAACTGATCTCACAATCTACTGTACTGTATATGATCACAAACCAATGAAAAAACTCACATTCCAAAATGCATAAAATCTATGCACCATATACATTCTGCAAATTAATCAAACGTAAACAAAAATCAATTAGCAATCATTATTTACATCCCTAAACAATTCACACTCAATCACGAACAATGAAACCATTAACAGATTCACGCCTAGAGCAGAACAATTAAGCCTTTGAAAAAATATAAGTACCGACAAAAATACAACCTTTACAACCAAGGCTATCTATCCCTGACCTTCCTCAAACACACAATACAATACCAAGGAATACATCTATCTAATTTTAAAACACTTTAAACTCACAAAATAATTAAAAACACATCTAATCCAGCTTTTAAAACATCATCATTTCTTACCCTGAATGTATACTGTACAGTATATCTCTCTAGACATATATATTGTACATACATACATACTGCTGCGGCCAAGTTTATTCGAGCATTTGCCCGTTCTTGGCCGCAGCAGTAGCCTGGCGCGCGCCCGAGAGTGACGAGCGCGCGCCGAAGCAGCGGAAGAGCGCCCTCCGATCGGGGCGCTCTCCCTACCGCTGCCGGGTCCGCCGGGTCCCCCGGAACCCCCTGCCGCTGTCCCGCGATCGCGGGACACCAGGGCTCCCTCGGGGAGCCCCTGGACGCGCGTGCAGGGGGCGCACGCTCCCGAAGACGCGTGACCGCGCGTCTATGACGCGCGGCACGCCGAGGGGCGGCCACTAGCAAACCGGGAAATCTCCCGGCTTGCGGTACCGGCCACACTTTAATAAAGTGTGTCGGTAGTGTACAGTGTCAAGAAATGATATACCACAAAAAAAAATAAATACACATGTTAAAAAACCTTTTGAAAAAATTAACAAGTTAAATAAAATACATTTCTTTACTGTAGTTCACTTACCATTACTTGCTCCCACCGACTCCCGTTGCGCAGCTTACTCACGAACCAATCCACGATCAGGAACCCATAAAATAATAAACCATTCAAAATAATAAACATTAAACTAAAAATCCAAATCAATCCACGGGTCTTCTACTTGTAATCCATCTTCATCTCTATTCTTCTTTCTTCTATCTCCTTCCGGGCGGGGCAGGGCGTGGTCTTCTTTCCATCATCGGCCACGCCCTTGTCTTTTTTCTTCTCCGGAGGTCCTTCCTCCGCGGTGTCTGGCTGCAAAATGAGACGACATAGGCTTTTAAAGGCCTATGACGTCACATTTTGCGTCATGGTTCCCACGGTCCTGATTGGACCGTGAAAACCATGTGTTTTGGCCGATAAAAAAAATAAATGATGACGTCACTTAAAGGGAATGAAAGCACAGCCAATCAGAATGGCTTTGCTTCAATTGCCTTTAAGATGACGTCATGAAAAGGCACATGGCCGTGCACACATGGTACTAGAGCAATCAGAGCGTGGGAACTTTATCCCTACTCTGATTGGCTCTGGTATACCATGTGTCAGGGGCTTGGGGGAGAAAGGATGTGACGTCAATGAAAACCTGTCACGTGGTACGGTAGCCAATCAGAGCGTGGGAACTTTATCCTTATTGACGTCACATCCTTTCTCCCCCAAGCCCCTGACACATGGTATACCAGAGCCAATCAGAGTAGGGATAAAGTTCCCACGCTCTGATTGGCTCTAGTACCATGTGTGCACGGCCATGTGCCTTTTCATAACGTCATCTTAAAGGCAATTGAAGCAAAGCCATTCTGATTGGCTGTGCTTTCATTCCCTTTAAGTTACGTCATCATTTTTTTTTATCGGCCAAAACACATGGTTTTCACGGTCCAATCAGGACCGTGAGAACCATGACGCAAAATGTGACGTCATAGGCCTTTAAAAGCCTATGTCGTCTCATTTTGCAGCCAGACGCCGCGGAGGAAGGACCTCCGGAGAAGAAAAAAGACAAGGGCGTGGCCGATGATGGAAAGAAGACCACGCCCTGCCCCGCCTGGAAGGAGATAGAAAAAAGAAGAATACAGATGAAGATGGATTACAAGTAGAAGACCCGTGGATTGATTTGGATTTTTAGATTAATGTTTATTATTTTGAATGGTTTATTATTTTATGGGTTCCTGATCGTGGATTGGTTCGTGAGTAAGCTGTGCAACGGGAATCGGTGGGGGCAAGTAATGGTAAGTGAACTACAGTAAAGAAATGTATTTTATTTAACTTGTTAATTTTTTTAAAAGGTTTTTTAACATGTGTATTTTTTTTTTTTTTTGTGGTATATCATTTCTTGCCACTGTATGTATGTATGTACAATATATATGTCTAGAGAGATATACTGTACAGTATACATTCAGGGTAAGAAATGATGATGTTTTAAAAGCTGGATTAGATGTGTTTTTAATTATTTTGTGAGTTTAAAGTATTTTAAAATTAGATAGATGTATTCCTTGGTATTGTATTGTGTGTTTGAGGAAGGTCAGGGATAGATAGCCTTGGTTGTAAAGGTTGTATTTTTGTCGGTACTTATATTTTTTCAAAGGCTTAATTGTTCTGCTCTAGGCGTGAATCTGTTAATGGTTTCATTGTTCGTGATTGAGTGTGAATTGTTTAGGGATGTAAATAATGATTGCTAATTGATTTTTGTTTACGTTTGATTAATTTGCAGAATGTATATGGTGCATAGATTTTATGCATTTTGGAATGTGAGTTTTTTCATTGGTTTGTGATCATATACAGTACAGTAGATTGTGAGATCAGTTAGGATTTTTAAAGGAAATTGATTTTAATGTAGTGTCTGTATGGAGAAGTGTTTGGTTGTAGGGCAGTATGCTTTTGATAACCCTTCTACATTTATTTGTACTGTATATTGGTTTATCATGGGTGTGTACAGGTATATAAGGTATATAACGTGTGTGTGTATATATATATATATATATATATATATATATATATATATATATATATATATATACAGTATACTGTATATATCTCTCTCTCTCTCTTTCTCTCTGTCTCTCTGTATGTATATATATACAGTATATATATATACAGTATAGTTGCATGATGAGGCCACAGTACAAATTCATGGGTGAAGGGTGGGTATCGTGCCTGTGTGGCTTAACCCCTTAATTACCTTTGCGGTTATTATCCGATAAGGTGTTTAAGGGGTTAATTGATATCTGAATGTAATTGCAATGTATTGGCTTTGTATTTGCTATGTACAGTATGTTGTGGACAAGACAAGGATTTTGCTGGCAACGGACACTTCGTATTGATGAGGTCAGTAGTACTTTATTTATTTGTATATGCTAGTTAATGTTTATAATAATGGGCAATTAATCTATTATCCATATCTGGATAATAGTTATTTTGCACATTATTGTACTGTAGGTGTTGGGGGGGAGGGTGTATGTATTGAATGTATAGGCCAGGTTTATTTTTTTTACATTCAGGGTTACTTCCGTGGTTTTGCGTGGGACCTCTGGAGACCACCCGCGGGGAATCCTCGGGTATCCTAAAGGGTATCAGGCTGGTGGTTCCACGGGTGACACATGCGGGGATGATGATGTGTGGTCCCACTTCTGTGGGGGCACCGCGGACCCGTAGTCTGCGGGCATGACGATGTGTGGTCCCACTTCTGTGGGGGCACCTCCGACCCGTAGGTGCGGGGATGATGATGTGTGGTCCCACTTCTGTGGGGGCACCGCGGACCCGTAGTGAGCACCCGTGAGTTCCCTAGACCCCCATGGGAACCACCCGAGGCCCCGCAGACACCTGTGGGTTTGACCCGGGGCTCCCAGACATCCTTGGGCCTACCGTGGGGACCCAATTGTGTTCCACAGTGACCCAAGGAGACCACCTGAGGGCTATGGTGCTGGCAGGATCCACCAGCAGGCCTCCAGAACCTGTGGAATGCTGCTGGTAAACTGTAGGTCTGTCCAGGTGCCCTGCCAGCCCACCGGGGACTAGCGTGGGGCTGCGTTATGGACCCTGAATGTAAAAGAATAAATCTTGTATTTATGGGGGGGCACAGGGGGTGGGTAATGTATTTAATAAATAGAATGCTGTTTATTGTGGGGCTGTGCATTGTTTTGATTGCGTGGACTGGGGGTGGGGGGTGGGGGGTTCCCCAACGGTATGTGGGTAGGCCTCCCTTGTGGGTAGTTAGTGGGTGAGGGTTGAGGGTGGTTAGGCCTCACGGGGTGGGGGGTTAGAGTGGGAGGGTATGTACAGTAGGCGTCCCGAGTGGTGGGTGAGGGTGGGTTAACCCCTTCATGACTGTAGCGGTTAATAACCGCTATGGTGATTAAGGGGTTAGGGGACATTACTTTGAAAGTGTTAATTTTTTTCTCTGTTTTACTGTACAGCAGCAGAGGTTGCCATGGGTAGTGGGTAGTGTATTGAATGTATTTATTGGTTATTATGCCTTAACCCCTTCATTACCTTAGCGGCTATACGCTATGCTAATGAAGCATCATTTCTGAACTTTTAATAATATTGTGCAGGAGCAGGGGGTCCCCTGAGATTAGATTTCTGTCTCAGGGAACCCCCTGCTCACTGTACAATATTATTAAAAATACAGAAATGCTGCTTCTTTACCATAGCGCATAGCCGCTAAGCTAAAGAATGATTCTTTAACGATGTATGTGTTTTATTCACAGTGTAGATGTGCAGAGGGTCTCCAGAGCAGAAGTGCACAGGTTTCAGGTCTGGGGACCCCGTGCCCCCTGAGATACAGGCCCCTTTAGGGGGTGCCGGTATCCCTCTGCTCTGCTTGGTTTAACAGGCCGCGGTCACGTGATCGGGGCTTTTAACGCAGAGGGATACCGGCACCCCCTAAAGGGGCCTGTATCTCGGGGGGCAGGAGGTCCCCCGACCTGAAACCAGTGCGGTTCAGCTCCCGAGACCCCCTGCACATCTACACTATAAATAAAAATGTATTTCAAATGTATTTATTTGTATTTATTTATTTATTTATTGCGGGGATGCTGTGTGTGATTATTTTTTTATTGTGTGTAGCGGGGGTGGGTGACAGGGTTTATAAATGTGAGTTTATAAATAAAATAAAGAATATTATTTCTAGGGGCCTTAGAACAGAAGTTCCCACGCCAATTGCGCGCTCATTGCTCTTTTGTTACAATGTTGCTGGTCTTGCGGGTTTGCAGTCTGGCAGCAAAAAGCAGTTTGTAGTACTGAGTGTGAGATAAATTAAGCAGTTCTTTTATTGCTGAAGTCGCCACCAAAAACTTTTATTTACAAATACAGTACAAAAACCGTGCAACACACAACAACATACAGTATCCTTTGTTTAAGTACAGCAGGTACTATAGGGTAAAACATGTACTGTACAGTACAGCACATATTACAGTATGGTCTCACTGAAAGTCCTCCCCATTTTCCATCCATGGCCGATTCCTTGCATGGCGCAAAACGCCATTAATGCAGTCTCTAACGCCTCTCATTACAGGATCTGTAACAGGGTAATAGCGCTGCATTTCTTCCACAATCTTTTTCCTTAAATTAGAAGGAAGGGCTTTTTTTTGGCGATTCCCATAATAGTTCACTTTGAACACCCACTCGCAGTACAATGTGTAGGGAACATGGTGTTTAAATATGATCAAGGCATACTTATGTGGTATACCAGCACTCCTCACCCTATACTTCTCCCTCAGCGCCATAGCTATCCTCTATGGTAATGACGCAGCATTTTCCGTATTTTTAATAATATTGATCAGGAGCAGGGGGGGGGTCCATGAGCATTAATTTCTGGCTCAGGGAACCCCCTGCTCACTGTACAATATTATTAAAATACACAAATGCTGCTTCTTTACCATAGCGCATAGCCGCTAAGCTAAAGAATGATTCTTTAATGATGTGTGTGTTTTATTCACAGTGTAGATGTGCAGGGGGTCTCCAGAGAAGAAGCGCACAGGTTTCAGGTCTGGGGACCCCGTGCCCCCCGAGATACAGGCCCCTTAAGGGGTGCCGGTATCCCTCTGCTCTGCTTGGTTTACAGGCCGCGATCACGTGATCGGGGCCTTTAACGCAGAGCACTCAGCACTCAGAAACACAGGCCAGGCAGATTTAACACACACACACAATAGGGGGAGGTTTTTTTACATAGATTGCAGGGAAGCTTAACGCACACAGACAATAGGGGGATAGGGGGAGGGGGTTTTACATAGATTAGAGCGAAGGCAGGGAGTTTTAAAAGCGAGAATAGGGGGAGGGGGTTTTACATAGATTAGAGATAAGGCAGTGAGTTTTAACACAGACGTGAAAAATATGTATTGAATGTATTAATTGTTTATTATGCCTTAACCCCTTCATTGCCTTAGCGGCTATCCGCTATGGTAATGACGCAGCATTTTCCGTATTTTTAATAATATTGATCAGGAGCAGGGGGGGGTCCCTGAGCATTAATTTCTGGCTCAGGGAACGCCCTGCTCACTGTACAATATTATTAAAATACACAAATGATGCTTCTTTACCATAGCGCATAGACGCTAAGGTAAAGAACGAGTGTTTATTTATACTGTATATTGTATGTGTTTTATTGATACTGTACATGTGCAGAGGGTCTCCAGAGCAGAAGCGCACAGGTTTCAGGTCTGGGGACCCCGTGCCCCCCGAGATACAGGCCCCTTTAGGGGGTGCCGGTATCCCTCTGCTCTGCTTGGTTTACATGCCGCGGTCACGTGATCGGGACCTTGAAACGCAGAGGGATACCGGCACCCCCTAAAGGGGCCTGTATCTCGGGGGGCACGGGGTCCCCAGACCTAAAACCAATGCGATTCAGCTCCGGAGACCCCCTGCACATCTACACTATCAATAAAAATGTATTTCAAATGTATTTATTGTCATTTATTTATTTAGATTTATTTATTTATTTTTTGGCGGCTGCTGTGTGTGTGTGTATTTTTTTATTGTGGGTAGCGGGAGGGTGGGTGAATGGGGTATTAGCCCCAACGATGGTTGGGGAGGGCTTGCGGGGGGGGGGGTAGCGGGAGGGCTTAACCCCTTCATAACCGTAGCGGTATTAACTGCTACGGTCGTGAAGGGGTTAAGTGCACCCGCAAACCCCCCCCCCTCCCGCAAGTCCTAAACTCACACCAAGGGCCAAATACCCCCCCTCACCCATCCCCACTACACACAATAAAGCGGGCACGGTGGGTTAACCCCTTCATTGCCTTAGCGGCTATCCGCTATGGTAATGACGCAGCATTTTCCGTATTTTTAATAATATTGATCAGGAGCAGGGGGGGGTCCCTGAGCATTAATTTCTGGCTCAGGGAACCCCCTGCTCACTGTACAATATTATTAAAATACACAAATGATGCTTCTTTAGCATAGCGCATAGACGCTATGGTAAAGAACGAGTGTTTATTTATACTGTATATTGTATGTGTTTTATTGATACTGTACATGTGCAGAGGGTCTCCAGAGCAGAAGCACACAGGTTTCAGGTCTGGGGACCCCGTGCCCCCCGAGATACAGGCCCCTTTAGGGGGTGCCGGTATCCCTCTGCTCTGCTTGGTTTACAGGCCGCGGTCACGTGATCGGGGCCTTGAAACGCAGAGGGATACCGGCACCCCCTAAAGGGGCCTGTATCTCGGGGGGCACGGGGTCCCCAGACCTAAAACCAATGCGATTCAGCTCCGGAGACCCCCTGCACATCTACACTATCAATAAAAATGTATTTCAAATGTATTTATTGTCATTTATTTATTTAGATTTATTTATTTATTTTTTGGCGGCTGCTGTGTGTGTGTGTATTTTTTTATTGTGGGTAGCGGGAGGGTGGGTGAATGGGGTATTAGCCCCAACGATGGTTGGGGAGGGCTTGCGGGGGGGGGGGTAGCGGGAGGGCTTAACCCCTTCATAACCGTAGCGGTATTAACTGCTACGGTCGTGAAGGGGTTAAGTGCACCCGCAAACCCCCCCCCCTCCCGCAAGTCCTAAACTCACACCAAGGGCCAAATACCCCCCCTCACCCATCCCCACTACACACAATAAAGCGGGCACGGTGGGTTAACCCCTTCATTGCCTTAGCGGCTATCCGCTATGGTAATGACGCAGCATTTTCCGTATTTTTAATAATATTGATCAGGAGCAGGGGGGGGTCCCTGAGCATTAATTTCTGGCTCAGGGAACCCCCTGCTCACTGTACAATATTATTAAAATACACAAATGATGCTTCTTTAGCATAGCGCATAGACGCTATGGTAAAGAACGAGTGTTTATTTATACTGTATATTGTATGTGTTTTATTGATACTGTACATGTGCAGAGGGTCTCCAGAGCAGAAGCACACAGGTTTCAGGTCTGGGGACCCCGTGCCCCCCGAGATACAGGCCCCTTTAGGGGGTGCCGGTATCCCTCTGCTCTGCTTGGTTTACAGGCCGCGGTCACGTGATCGGGGCCTTGAAACGCAGAGGGATACCGGCACCCCCTAAAGGGGCCTGTATCTCGGGGGGCACGGGGTCCCCAGACCTAAAACCAACGCGATTCAGCTCCGGAGACCCCCTGCACATCTACACTATCAATAAAAATGTATTTCAAATAATTTTTATTGTGCCGATGTTTGCGCAGAGAAAGAGCAGCGGATCTCTCTCTGCTGCAAACACATCACGCCCCCGCCGCCCATACAGTAGTATCATTTATGTATATGCATACAGTATACAGTACTGTATGTGTACAGTACTGTATGTTAGGGCTTATAGGGGTTGTTGTTATACAGTATATATAGATATACAGTATATATACTGCATTACAATTCATTATAGGGGACGGCTTCACAGAGAACAGCTCGCAAGTGCCACCATGTGTATTTTCACGGCATTGCAGTATTTCAGCAAGCCGGAATAAAAAGCTTAAATCCCTGCCGGAAAAGAACGCAATGCACTTTGGCAGAAAACTATCAGAAACCTGAATACACCCGAGAATACCCGAATTCGCGGGACTAGCCGAGCTCGAATAAAGTGTGTCGCCAGTGTATATAAGAATAACATCATCTCAATTCACCATGTATCGGCATCAAAGTTTGACTGCTGTGTAACGAAGGGCTGGAGTAAGAATATTAAGCCTCAACTCTCAGATGTACATGTACAGATGAATCAACAACATCTCATGTTACAATGTATCTGCATAGAACTCATCGCTGCTGTGTGGCAAGAAGCCAGAGTAAGAATTTTAAACACTCCCCTCAGCTCTTTAGCTGTATAGAGACAACATCATTACCATTCACCGTGTAACCATGTGAGACATATGGCTGTTATATTGCAAATAGGCAAAACGTTTAGAGATGCAGCCCCCAGTAAATCATTTAGTTACAATGTTCACAATGCCATACAACCAGTATCAACGAGTACGAGGATGATTCTTACCACTTTCTCCTAGGACGTCAATGCGATGACGTCACAACCAAAGCACAAACCCGTAGCGCAAAACAGGCATTGGTTGTGACGTCATCACGTTGACGTCCTAGGAGGAAGTGGGAATAACTGTCCTCGTTGATACTGGTTGTATTTCTTTTCGGACAGCGGAGGCTGGCAGTATCTAAGATGGTTCCACAGCCAGAGCCAATCCATGAGCAAGCCGACGGGCCTAAAGTCACATCCAGCATGTGCCGCAGCTCAGCCCATATTATGTCGCCACCACCGGTGAGTGGTTCTACTCTTGTCCTTAAAGTTGAGGACTTTGCTGGAAATCCCAGATGATGGCGCAGCTTAGTTAGGATGTCTCACCTGGGAGGAGTGGAGCACCAGTGGAGCCTTTCATGAGTGTCCAAACTCAGCGACGGAAGCAGCAGTTGAAATGAGCCACAAGTGATCATCGGGATTCCCGTGTACCAGTGAAGCGGTGAGGAAGCACCTCCTTACTCCCAGCAGGACATGATGGCGTCGCCTGCTGAACCGATGCATTCCGGGGTCAGATACGATGCTGAGGACGACGCAGTGACCGTGATCGTGATTCTGTGATACCGGAACCAAACGATGTCTTTCCAACGGCGACTGCCGAGGCGGATGAGAAGTGGCCGATTCCCGCTATGGTGATTACCGGCCCTGTTACATTTGCTCCAAGTATGCGACCTCCAAGAGTGGCTCGTAGTCCTTTTTCTGGACGTTCAAAAGCTTCTGGTCCAGTTACAGTGCTACTGCACATACGTGAGACTTTGGCTGAGCACCTGAACTGTGCTATGGAACAATCCTTTCCACCGCCAATAGAGTCTTATTTTGCTGGTATGGAGGGAGCACCTCCTTGGGAAGTGGAATACATTAAGGACAATGTTTTTCATGTTCCTATAGAGACTGTTTTGCCTGAACCAGACATACCTGTGAATTTCAAACGTATGGCGAAGTGGGAGAGAAACAGTTTGAGATCTGAATTCTATTTTCAGGAGTCAGTTGAAGGGTTTGAGTTTGAGTTTAGTGCTGAAGATGAGGATATTACACTAAGTTCAGATGAGAGTGAAGGGAGTTAGCCTTGCCCCAAAGGGAATGAGTTTAGGGACTTTTCTGATAAAGCAATTAAGGATGATACCTCGATAATTGTTGTAACATTTCCCCAGAGTTGAATCTGCAACATCTTATGCTTCACCACTGTGGTTTAGTGAGATCATGGTATAATATCAGTCAGATTCGGGTATGCCTAGTTCCGACAAAAGTGCTCAGGGATTATCCTGGAGGGATATTTCTGCGAACTTAAATTCCCTGCCTACCACCTTGCCAGGCTGTGGGTGCCCCTTATGTTACCAGGAATGTCATTCGGCAGATGCTTTAAATCCAGTAGATCATGACGTAGGCAGACCACCTTAATAAGGTATTTCCAGTAACAGTGTCCGATAGTTTAGAGCATTAGTTAGCTATTAAAACCGGAGATCTATTATAACAAGGTACTCCAAGGTGGGAGAAACCTATGTCCTCAGGGCAGTTATTTAAATATGTCCTGTAAATAAAATGTATGTATGCACAGAAAATATATATCATGCATCGTAATGTGATATTCATGGGAAATGTTATTTTGTTTGTTCAGGTTTCATCAGAGATGGTACCCAAGAATTTAGGGCCCAGGTCGTTGGGAATCCACCAGAGGGAGAGTGTAGCGGGGTGTCCCCCTGACTACTATTCTGCCCTAGGGCTGGCAGTAAACCCTGGTACTATCAGGTTGCCAGTAGTTGGTATGGGGTTTTCCCCTTCACTTTTGGTACTGCACTTGAGTGACAGCAGGGGGTGGTTCATCCTGTTGTAGCTGGACAACAGGGTGCCCGCCTTCTGGCTGTACTTAAGGGCAGGACCGCTCCAAATTTGGGGTTTGTTCCTTTCCACTTGAGGGAGGGAGGTCACACTACTGGGAGCCTGAGATTTGGGCCTTCCCATGTGCCCTTACCTGCGGGGAGGAGTGAGTGTGAACCAATACCTCTGCCTCCACTAGGGAGTTGTTATCACCCTAGGTTTATAATGAGTTTTAGTATGACAAATGTACTTAGCTGCTTGAGCAATAAAATTAGCAGTTAGAGGCTGAATTAGAGGCTGAAAGTCCAGTGGGCAATCTGAAGTATTTTGTGGACTGGATTTGACATATGGTTGAGAAGCCCTAATGTAGTGTGAAGTATCAGATGGCTTAGTTGCAATGCTGACTTATTAGTGAGCTCAATGGAATGGCAAGTGCGCTAAGAGAACACAGGAACAGGTGAAATTCCTGTGAGCTCTGACACGCTTAAACTAGAATGATGCAAATACCACAGAGAAAAAGATACTTTAATTGAGGGTTTAAACAAAAAAAGGCAGAAACTTGAATAGTAATTTTACTACAGGTATAGTAGCTGATAACTCAAAACATCACAGTTTGTAAAGGATTCAATGGCAGTGATAATGCAGAATAGTTCAGAATATCCCACTGTAACACAACACCAGGAGCAAAATCCTTTGCTCCCTCAGGTTGCTTTACTGTCTGTCCGAGCTCTTTAGGACAGTCTTTTGAGTAGCTACTGATGACACATACCATAATATTTGAATATCCAGGCTTCTGCCTGCTTTATTCATCCCATCAGTGAGACTGCAACACTTTGACTGAGATACATTGAGTTACTTAGACCTCTGCCTACTTTATTAGTCCCAGGAGGGGACTGCAATACTTTAAGTGAAATATCAAACAAAAACCCTGCTCTACTGAGCTCTGACTAGACAAGGATATCCCTTTCTAAAGTTGGATGGCTTATTCACTTTCCAACTACAGAAAAAAACATGTCGTTCATAATAGTATCATAAAGTTTTTGTTACCTTGTCTTGACTCCAGGCTTTAGGAGAGAGGCAGTAGGCAGCAGGAAAAGTGTATCCTCAATTAGGAGGGTATTAGGCGAGAGAAATCAGAACATCTGTCAAGCTGTGGGATGGATCACATTTACACTGTTGCTCAACTTTCTGATCTAAATAGGACAGAAACTGCCTAATATATGTAGCCATGTGTAAAATTGGTGTACATATCTCTCTCATGCTGTGCAGTAACTCCTGTTAAAAGGGCAGGGTTGCCAGTAGTCATCATGGAGGTTTGCCCTCAACCCCTGGTGATGTGTAAGATAGTAGCAAAGGAAGTGACAGCATGCTCTGTGTCCACTGTTAGTGACACAGAGAGGTGGGTCTTTCTGGAAGCTGATATATTGAACAGCACTTCCTAAAGTTAGTCTGTTCAGTTCTGTTGGTGTTCTGACTCTATTAAGGAGAGTCATGTGGAGGTCTGCAACAGTGTTGCAGTGTCTGATGCAATAGCTGTGAGTCTGTGCATCTCAAAGCAGAGAGACAAGCTGGTGAATCTCCCTAAGGAGAGAGGTGGAGAGCAACAATATTAGGAGAGGAGTAACCTTCCTAATGGAGTGCAGCAAAGAGATGAGCGGCTAGAACGACCGCTATGAGGGGCAGTCTGCCTGAACGTGCAATAAAGATGCCCAGTTTCACCAAATTCTTGCTGTGTAAGTGTGGAGTTATTACACAGAAGGAGGCACCACAGAGGAGGTCCTCATCAGATACATCCCCCTGCGGCTGCAGAGATCCTGATGAGGTGGAGGCGCTGCATCAGATGAGTAGGACTCAATCCCCACTATCTCAGATGCCTGTCTTGCTGATATCCCCATACCAACCCAGCGGGAGACTCAGGAGTCCTGTAAGCCAGCAGGTGCACCACAACATACAGACATGTAATGGGGACCAGTTAGACCACAGGGGCCAATGTGAGATTGGGTGGGTCCAGAAAAACCGTTACATATACTTGAACTATGTCACATATCCTCCCCTCAGCTCAGACCTACTGGAGTGAGCGACAATGGATATACCTGCGTCCCATATGAAATATTTAAGCTAACTCCCAAAAATTAAACATTTACCTGAAGCAAAAGTGAAATGCGAACTTTTTTCCCAAGACTTTCATTTGACCCTGTGTAGCAATTACTGACAATAAGTTTTATCCTAGCGTAGTATTCTTGGCTAACATATTTTGTTGCCTTCTAAAAGAGAGCCATTTTCAAAAATCACCTCCATGGGTTTTTTTGTTTTCTGAACATGGACCCCTTTTTTTCTACTCGAGGATATGATCAAGATTATAATTTTATGAACCAAAGGGGCAATACATTTTTAATACTAACTTGTAACCTACCTATATTTTCAGAAGATACAACCTTGCAATAATGTTAAGAGCCACCAACCCTGTACACTAACTTCTTGTCTACCTACATTTTCAGAAAATACAGCATTGCAATATTCACACACAGCTCATTCAAGAGACATTATTTACTATTTATAATTGCACTAGCAAATTACAGTGTAAGGCTAAGCTGCCCCTGATACAGTCCCCACCTGTAAAGCTAATCGGTTAGTCCCAACTCGTGGAAAGGCCAAACAGTTATTTTGTTTTTTTCTTTAATTTCCAGTCCATTAAATCCCCAAACTTTGCTTTAATGCTTTCTGTCTTTCACATCGTTGGACTGTGTCTTTGGCTTCTGATGAAACTCCTGGATCTGATTCTCCTTGGTTGTTTTCCTGAGGCACTGAGCGGTAAAAATTGGAAACAAAAAAGACTGGTTTTGTACTTCGACACTTCTCCTTTCCAATCTTTGGGCATTCTAACTCTGAATCTTAATGGTTCATAGCGCAAAGTTTTTTTCTCATGGTGGTTTTCACAACTACCAGAACTTTTTGTTTTCCCCTTTGGGACAAATACCTGGTGCGCGAGAGATGAAGTGCAGAGGTTTGCTCCCTATATGTCAGTTCGTGGTGATATGTACAGTAGTAGTTTTTTAGGGGGATTTCTTGCTCAAATTTGTTTCAATTTCTCTAACTCCTCTTTTACTTGCGTGGCAACGAGTTCTTCCATGCGTCGTGTGATCTCTTCTTTCCTGGCACTAGCGTGACCATCTGTGTCTGGTTTGGCACCATTAATTTCCAGCACCTCACCCTTGACAGAGTTCTCACCACTAACTGTACTTTTTGGCATCTCTCCTTTGCAGTCAGCAGACTTGTAGTCTTGGGTCACTCTATCTCGATGCATACATTTATTCAGATGGAAGGACTGCTGGATAATCAGTGATGCCTTTCTCAGTGTGTTATAGTGGATACATTTCTGTCTCATTCTAGTCAGAGACTGAATCTTTATAGCTGCTCCATTCATAGTAAGGAACCAGTTATGTATCATGTGGGTTTCATCCCTCTGCAGGCAGCCTGAGTGACAACATTTGCAGAGTATTGATGCAATTAACTTTCTCTCTCCATTCTTCCTTGTGTAACACCTATTTCCCCCCGACCCCTAAGGGAGATTTGCATGTGACTACATAGGATGCTAAACTGCAGGCTCACAGAAGTCCTGAGCCTACTCTTATTGGGAGCTTGGGGGTATGGGGTGCAGCGCCTCCACCCGTGGGGATCCCAGCATCGGTGGGATAGCTCCCCACGGAACATATACAGCAATGACACAACACGCAGAAGGGATAAGCAATACGATTTACTGGTAGGTGTCTCCTGATACATATAAGCAACACAATAATAACAATAACACACAGACAATAATGTACCCCAATACCCTGGGGCACCTCTGCAGGCTTGTGTAAATAACCTGGTCTCCTGTGACAGGGTTGAAGCAGCTTCTCTTCAACTTTAGCTCCCACTGCAGTTTTTGGACCTGCTCTTGCCTCCTGTAGATGCATATGCAGACCTTGCAAATGGCTCTGCGGTATGTGCTTTACTTGTGTGCGTTGCTCCAGTACTTCCTGTTTTTCTAACTTTTCTTGTTCCAATTTTTTTTCGAGCTCATGAACCTTCTCACTCCTTTCACCGATCTTGTAAGTCAAATCTGAAGTTTCCTCTTTCAGACTTATATTTTCACTTTTTACAGTCATTAAAATATTCAGGATCTTTTAATTTGCATCCTTCAATTTACAGACCAGTGTTGAGAGTGCAGACCTCAATTCCAATGCATCCGTGCTACAGAAGGTACACTGTAAAAAAATCTGCATTTTTCTTGTGTTCACAGAACATTGCTTGCTGCTACTGTTGCTTGGCTCACTGAGAAAAAAATTTCATATGGCTGCTGATGCTACTCCTTTTCCAGGGCCAGGTGGGAGTCATCCTCATCGTCATCATAAGGCCTGAAGGGGCACTGTTCAGTGTAACCGGGTGGTTTACACCATAAACACATCTGTTACTGCGCCCTTTCTGGGGCCACATAGGCTTGCTCATTCCTGACGGGACACTGTCTCGTGTGAATGGGCTCAGTACACAGTAAACACATTCTATCCTCCATTTTTTTGCTTTTTGGTGTATTCTTCACCCTGACCTGTTGCATCAATACATTTCACAATTTTCCCTGTGTATGCTTTAAACACAGCTGTTAATCCTACACACTGGGGCAGACTTTACTCCCATAGTCTGATCTTCACTTCTGCTGGGCACCCATTTTAGACCCCCACATTTATTCTCAAATCCGCAGACTTTTCATTGTCAGTCTGCATTCTCCACCATATGAGACAAATGGCTTCCTCAGATTGCTTTGCTGTCTGTCCGAGCTCTTTATGACACAGTCTTTTAGGGTAATCACTGATGATACATACCACACAATTTGAATATTCAGGCTACTGCCTGCTTTATTCATCCCAGCAGTGAGAGGGAAACACTTTGACTGAGATACATTGAGTCACTCAAGCCTCTGGCTACTTTATTAGTCCCAGCAGGGGACTGAAACACTTTAAGTGGAATATCAAACACAAAGCCTGCTTATCTGAGCTCTGACTAGACAAGGATTTCTCTTTCTAATGTTAGCTGCTTATTCGCTTTCCAACGTCACAAAAATACGTTGCCTTGATAATAGTATCATAATAGGACACAGAATTCTAAAAAGCACAAGAATTAAGGTTTTTATTACCTTGTAGGGGAATATTCTGCCCTGTCTGGCTTCTGGCAGCAAGCCCAGCATGTAGGTACTAGGAGAAACACAGAGGAAGTACAGTAGGTAAAGTACATTAAGTACCTGCTTCCTCAAATAGGAGAGTAGGTGAGCAACTGTGAACTCTGGTCTGGAATTCATCATCCACCAGCATCAGCAACTGTGAAGCTGTGGGATTGATCACATTTACACTGTTCCTGCACTTTCTGATCTAAATAGGACAGAAATTGTGTAATTTCCTTCGACTATGTCACTATTATATACAGTTGTGTGAAAAAGAAAGTACACCCTCTTTTAATTCTATGGTTTTACATATCATGACATAATAGCAATCATCTGTTCCTTAGCAGGTCTAAAAATTAGGTAAATACAACCTCAGATGAACAACAGCACATGACATATTACACTGTCATGATTTATTATACAAAAATAAAGCCAAAATGGAGAAGCCATGTGTGGAAAAACTAAGTACACCCTTACTGCTTCCATAGGAATTAAGATGCTATGTAGCAGACAGGTGCTGCTAATCAAATGCCCTTGATTAATTGATCATCAGCAAGTGTGACCACCTCTATAAAAGCCGAAGTTTTAGCAGTTTGCTGGTCTGGAGCCTTCAGGTGTGTGCTAACACAATGCCAAGGAGGAAAGACATCAGCAATGATCTTAGAGAAGCAATTGTTGCTGCCCATCGATCTGGGAAGGGTTATAAGGCCATTTCCAAACAATTTAAAGTCCATCATTCTACAGTGAAAAAGATTATTCAAAAGTGGAAAACATTCAAGACAGTTGCCAATCTTCCCACGAGTGGACATTCCAGCAAATTCACCCCAAGGTCAGACCGTGCAATGCTCAGAGAAATTGCAAAAAACCCAAGTGATACATCTCAGACTCTACAGGCCTCAGTTAGCATGTTAAATGTTAAAGTTCATGACAGAACAATTAGAAAAAGACTGAACAAGTATGGCTTGTTTAGAAGGGTTGCCAGGAGAAAGCCTCCTTTCTAAAAAGAACATGGCAGCACGGCTTAGGTTTGCAAAGTTGCATCTGAACAAACCACAAGACTTCTGGAACAAACCAAAGTGGAGATATTTGGCCATAATGCACAGCCCCACGTTTGGCGAAAACCAAACACAGCATATCAGCACAAACATTTCATACCAACTGTCAAGCACAGTGGTGGAGGGGTGATAATTTGTGCTTGTTTTGCAGCCACAGGACCTGGGAACCTTGCAGTCGTTGAATCGACCATGAACTTCTCTGTATACCAAAGTATTCTAGAGTCAAATGTGAGGCCATCTGTCCGACAGCTAAAGCCTGGCTGAAATTGGGTCATGCAACAGGACAATGATCCCAAGCCCACCAGCAACATGCAACAGGACAATGATCCCAAGCCCACCAGCAAATCTACAACAGAATGGCTGAAATAGAAAAGAATCAAGGTGTTGCAATGGCCCAGTCAAAGTCCAGACCTCAACCCGATTGAAATGCTGTGGCAGGACCTTAAGAGAGCTGTGCATAAACAAATGCCGCAAATCTCAATGAACTGAATCAACGTTGTAAAGAAGAGTGGGCCAAAATTCCTCCACAACGATGTGAGACACTGATAAAGTCATACAGAAAACGATTACTTCAAGTTATTGCTGCTAAAGATGGTTCTACAAGCTATTGAATCATAAGGTATACTTAGTTTTTAACACATGGCTTCTCCATTTTGGCTTTATTTTTGTTAAATAAATCATGACAGTGTAATATATCATGTGTTGTTTGTTCATCTGAGGTTGTATTTACCTAATTTTAAGACCTGCAAAGGATCAGATGATTGTTATTACTGTATGTCCTGATATGTAAAACCATAGAATTCAAATAGGGTATTGTATTGTATTGTATGTTTTTATTTATATAGCACCAAAAGTGTACTCAGCGCTTCACAAAGAATACAGTACAGGGAATTATAATAATACAATAAGTGCATCAAAATCAGACAATAGGAAAGGAAATCCCTGCCCCGAAGAGCTTACAATCTAAGAGGTTTGATGGGGAACTTAAAGAGACAGCAAGTGAGGGAATAAGTGCTGTAGATGGCAGTGCTTGGCCTCAATGGGTGGTAGGAGTGACTGTGTGGGTGAATAGCCATGAGTGCAGGCTATTGGGATGCTTTGTGGGGTGAGTTTTAAGATTAGTCAGTACAAAAATGAGAGGGTTAACACAATTTACAGAGGAAGAGATGGCAGGAAGGCATGGGTGATATCAGGTGTGTATGTCTGGGTTCAGGATTAGGGGTAGGAGTAGATAAAGGAGTAGATAAAGGAGTAGGAAGGAGTACATAAAGGGTGTGAATAGAGGATTTGTGTCAGTGTTTTTTTATTGAGGGGTAAATAAGTTGATGGAAGGAAGGTGTATAAATAATGGTACAGTGGGGAGTGGGGAAGTTGGAGAGAACAGAGACTCACAAAGGAGTGAGGAAACAGTAAACAGAAAAAGCAATAGGGGGGGCATAGTGAGATGCATGAGGAGAGACTTCCCAGGTACTGGTGGATAGAGTACAAAGAATCACAGTGTATCGAAAGTAAAGTTCTCACAGTTGCTAAGTTATTGTGCAGAGTCCCGATCTTCCTCCAAATTCAACTCCAAAATGAACTCTGCCACAAACTTTTGATGTTACAGTTTAAGATGGGACACAGCCATATGGCTTCACAGCCAAGATGTTCTGTTTTAAGTACTCTGATCACATGCAATTGAATAACAATTAAGGGAGGAGTCTGCCTATCAACTCACAGAAACATACCCCAATAGTTAATTAAATCTTAATTTCTCTTGATGGTAGAAATTCAGTTCAATGAAACATACCTGTTTGAAGAAATAAATCAGAATTTGAATCCAGATATTCTGAATGCATCCATGACCTCCCTCCCCTCCCATTTTTGCCATTTCTTGGCTTGTGTTTACATACATTTTTCCTAGTTCAGTGTCAATATCCTATGAATACATAAATCATTTATTGTACATTTCTATTATAATACAATCTATTTTTTGGCATATACCAGTGTTTTTTCAGTTCCACCAGGAAAGGGTGTCTTAGATAGGGACACTTTATTATTAAGATATGAAGTTTACAGGATATTCCATCTGCATACTAGTAATGGAGGTGGATTTAACGAGCAGCTTAATCTGTGCTTTCTTGACAGGTGTTAATTATTATTTTTCAGTAGTGGATCGACACCTTGACACCTCCATCCTATTCATCTTTATATATTACTAGAATTCTTAAATATGAATCCAGAACTACATAAGCCGTTTTCTGGTTCCATTTCAGTGTTACTTCCCTTTGTGTTAGTCATTTATGTTTTATGTTAGTCTGTTTATGTTGTAATTAGTTTGTGAGTTTTGTGTACTGTTTATTATGGGATTATTGTCTTGTTTGTATAATAATGTCACCTCTTTGGGTTTGTAATGGTATTTTTACTTGCGCCTTTGGGGATGTACAAAGGGATACTGTTAATGGGATTGGCTCTTTATTTCCCTGATGTGTGGTACAGCCTTTTTTGCCTTGCTACCTCCACTGCCTGACTGTTAACATCAGCCATTGTTAGGCATCCAATTGCCATGACATCAGAGGAGGGGTGTGCTGTGTCTCCCTGGCTGGCTGTGCTCTGTTTGTGGGAGCCGTGCGTGGCCTGTGAATGCCTGAACTTTGAACTCATGTTGTCGTTCCACTAGGATAGGTTCTGGAAGAGATGCAGGAACAGGAGACCTTGGATGCTGTCCAAAGGGTTTTCGTAAGGACATTTGGAATACAGACGGAATCTTCATGGAGGCTGGAAGGCATAGCCAGTATGCCACCAGATTTATCCTCTCGAAGATAGAGAAAGGACCAATAAATCTGGGAGATAGCTTTGCCGTGGGTGCCTTTAACCTGATGTTTTTGGTAGAAAGTCATACCTTGTCACCGGGATGATATGCTGGCATATCACTAAGATGCCGGTCTGCCTGCCTCTTTTTCATGGTCACTGCTTTCTGAAGGTTTTCCTGGATCTTCCCCCATAGCTCCTATAGCAGCTGGATCCGGTTATCCACGGCTAGGACTCTGGATGCGGCTTCTGCTGAGGGAAGAGCTGAGGGATGAAAAACATAGTTACTGAAGAAGGGGGACTCCTGTAATGACTCGCTCCGAAAGTTATGGGAGAATTCCAACCCATTGCAAGAGGTCTGCCCAGTCGTTTTGAGTCTCGGAGATGAAATATCAGATATATTGTTCCAAGGACTGGTTAGTTCACTCTGTTTATCCATTAGACTGGGAGTGCAATGTGGATAAAAAGGGTTAGGACACTCCAAGTTGCTGGCAAAAAGCCCTCCAGAATTTGGATATTAATTGAGAGCCCCGATCTGACACGATGACTTGAGGAGCTCCATGGAGTCAGAATATTTCCCAGATGAAGACTTCGGAAAGTTTAGCTGCATTAGGTAATCCCTTCAGAGGGATGAAATGAGGTTGTTTGGTGAACAGATCTTCAACCCTTAGCATTGTGGTCATAACCTTAGATAATGGGAGCTCCACCACAAAGGCCATAGAAATGTGAGTCCATGGCCGTTACGGGATTTGTAGAGGTTGTAATAACCCCGTAGGGTGATTCCTGGGTGTTTTGGTCCAAGGTCAGACAGGACAAGTGGCCACGAAAACTTTTGCATCCTTTCTAATCCCAGGCCACCAGAAGTTTCATTCCAGTAGTTCGATGGTTCTCCTTTCCCCATGATGACCAGAGCTTTTGGAACTATGACCCCACTCCAAGATTTTTAGTTGAATGGCTCGCGAGACAAAAAGGTGTCCTTCCAGAACTTCAAGGCCACCTGGGATTTGTGGTTGGTCCTGAATGATGTCTTCTATGGATATGATGCTCCAAGACGGAATAATGGGTTCTTCATGGTCCTCCACTGTGTCATTGACCAGGAATTGGTGAGAAAGAGTGTCTGCCTTCACATTTTTGGAACATGCAGGTAAGAAATAATACAGTTATATTGAGGAAAGAATAATGACCACCACGCTTGTTGTAACCCCAATCGATGGGCACCCTCGATGTACATGAGGTTTTTGTTGTCCGTAAGTATATTGACCGGATTTTCGGTACCCTCCAGCAAGTGTCTCCATTCTTTTAAGCCATCTTTATGGCCAAGCGTTCTCAGTTGCCCACATTATTTTCCGCTGGGATATCACCGCTCCTGCCCTGACATCCAATGCGTCTACATCTAGGTTGAAGGGTAAAGCAGGATCGGGGTGCACTAGAACTGGTGCCGAAGTGAAAGCAGTTTTCAAGTCTGTCAAATGCCTCCACCACTTCAGCAGACCATTGAGAAGGATCCACTTCTTTCTTGGTTAATGTGGTGATAGGAGCCAGACGGGTGAAAAGTTCAGTATAAAACGGCAGTAATAATTCGCAAATCCAAGAAACAGCTGAACAGCTTTCATACTGAGGGGACGTGGCCACTCCAGAACGTCTTTGATGTTGGATGAATCCATGGCTAATCCCACGGCCAAAATTATATATCCCAGAAATGAGGTACTGGACTGGTGGACTTGACATTTCTCCAACTTTGCAAATAGATGGTTCACTCGCAGATGTTTTAGGACCTGCATCACATGGCCTGAATGTTCCTGTGCTGATTTTAAGAAAATTAGGATGTCGTCCAGGTATACAATGACATACTTGTCGAGAAGATCCCTAAATACCTCATTAACAAAGTTCTGGTATACAGCCGGAGCATTACAGCGTCCAAATGGCATACTGTAACAAGATACTCGTAATGCCCATCACAAGTATTAAAGGCCGTCTTCCACTCGTCGGCCTGACAAATTCTTACCAAATTGTAAGCCCCTCGTAAGTCCAATTTGGTAAAAATAGAGACCCTGTAAATAGTCAAAAAGTTTGGAAATGAGTGGTAAGGGATACCGATTTTTTATCGTACTTTTATTGAGTCCTCGGTAATAAATGCACGTCCACAATAATCCATCCTTTTTCTTGATGAAGAAAAACCCTGCACCACCAGGAGAAACTTTCAGAGGAAACCCCTCTGAAGGTTTTCCGGAATGTAATATTTCATGGCTAGGTTCTACGGAGGAGAGAGGGGATAAGAACATCCTCTTGGAGGCACAGACCCGGGTTTGAGGTCAATGGGAGAGTCAAAAGGCCAATGTGTTGGCAACTCCATGGACTGGGCCTTGCTGAATACATCCCAGAAGTTGGAGTAAATACTGGGTAGATAGTAAAAGACACTAAAGAAATTTAAGACAGGGTTTGCGATGCTACGGAACATTTCTTCAGACAGGGAGGACTCCAATGGATGAGTCAGCACTCCGTCCAATACACAAGGGGGTTATGATGTTGCAGCCATGGCAATCCTATAATGAGTTCAACAGTGGGAGTGGTTAATGTCCAAACTGTTACGGTTGTGCTCACCACAAACCGAGACCGGAAAACGGGGGTGGGGTTATATAATCATCGACCTTAGTCCGCCCGGGCTGATCTGGAGTACGAAATCCATAGTTAGACAAGCCAGGGTCAGGACTGGAGAAGACAGTGTATTCGGTGGATGAGCCAGGGTCAGGATTGGAGATATCAGGGTAATCATAGTCCAAGCAGGGAATCGGCAACAGGAAATCAAGTAGGTCCTCCTACTTCAGCGTAATCGCTGCAGAGCGGGATCTGCGCGACTGGCGTCCACGGCCCATGGTACCAGCCTCAGCTAGGGGAAGACTGACCGGAGTGGGCACACTGCCAGGCAGCACTGGAAAACCAGTGCTTCAGCACAAAAGTTCAAGCAGGCCTCTGCGAAGGGAGAGAGAGCAGCAGACCACGGCATCCAAACAATAACCTCTGCTGGGGGTGAATGCAGCAGGTAGTAGAATTTAGGCAGGCAGAACATAGGCCTCTGTGAAGAGAGGAACAGCAGGCCTCTGGAACCAGGAACACAGGCCTCAGTGAAGTAGCTGCAGGCTATGAGGAAACAGGAATGAGTACAACGAACTAGAACAATAATCAACAGAGATTAGTCATGAGAGATAACAAGCCAGACGGCTTGTGGCAGAACACGGGTAACATCCACAAGGGAATTATGCTCGGCCCTGAGTCAGTGCGAAAGCCTAGTATATAAAGGGCGGAGATCCAATCACAGGGAGAGGTGTGTGAGCATTCCTCCAATGACAGAGCACAGGGCTGAAGTAGCAATGAGAGGCAGCACATGTGCCATTGATTGCCAGAGGAAGCCTTTGAAAACTGCAGAGGTCTGCAAGGCTAGAATCAAAGCCAGGAGCGGATTCCTTACAGTACCCCCCATCCCCCCCTTTCAGGTGAGACCTCCGGATGAACAGGAACATTCATAGATCTGGGAGACATGGAACTGTTTCTAAACTTCCTTAGGTGGAAGGTAGCATTGAAAGCCTGCAGTTTGTTGACATTCCTTACAGTACCCCCCCTTCTGGGTGAGAACCCTGGGTGAACAGGACCATTCATAGGTCTGGGAGACATTGAGTAGTTACTGAAGTTTCTCAGGCGAGAATTAGGTCCAAAATCCAGACGCACATTGGCTAGTGCCACAAGGAGAGCGGTGGTACTACAGTTCTTGGAACATGTGAAATGGGACTAGGGGACTTGGAATTCCAAAGCTGAGAAAGAACAGGAGACTTCGGAATAGTGACATCAGAAGGACAGCAGCCAGGTGTCCGGTGCATAGTAATAGTCCAAGAGTACGGGACACAGGACACTGATTGTCAGACATGAATGACATTGGGGACTTCAGGGCAGGCAATGGCTTTGATAGAAACAGCACGTAGGAAGTTGCAAAAATCTTTAGCTCCCAAGGAATTCCGGGTGGTGGCTAGTGAGGGTATTGGGTGGGAGGGTTCACTGCAAGATATTGACGCGCTGCTGGCAGTTGAAGGGTCTGTCTCCTTTAGCCTCTGATATTTAGGGGGAAATCAAATCCGAAGTTATGGCCTTGGCGAAGGGCATAGTAAGCATCAGGGGAACTGTAGGAGACTGCATGTCCATACCCATAGTGGGCCCATAGGGAACAGGGACGGACGCCTCAGGTAAAGCAAGAAAGTCCAGTATGGGTGTCTTCATCTTGGAGAAAGACAAAATGCAATCCAGAAAGGGCACTTCAGTCACAGCACAGAAACCTGCGAGTAAAGACTGTTTGAAAGGTGAGAAAACAGATCTTATCCGATAAAGCAGGAAGCCGGGTAAGCGGTGCATCAGCCTTAGGAATAGAAGTTTTGGGGTTAAATCTGGGTACCTCCAACAGAGAATGTAGAAGGGTGATCTGGCACACACACAACTGTTCAATAATAGATATCACCTGCATGTGCCCACGGACCAAGGGGGATCATCCTGCAAGGTCCCCAAGGAGTCATATAGATAAGGAAATAGTCCAGGCACTCGGTCTTCCAAAAGAGAATATTTAATACAGCTTGAAATCCATCCATCGATTTCATGCTGTATTAAATATTCTCTTTTGGAAGACCGAGTGCCTGGACTGTTTCCTTATCTATACCTCCAACAGAGAGAAAGAAAATGGAGAACATGAACTTGACTTAGGAGTGGAGGTCCCAGATAACAAGGTCTCGCATGTTACTGTGGGAGAAGCAATGCGGAATATGACTGTTTTAAATACAGGGTCCTTTGCATCGGTAGCTACAGAAACCTTCCTGAGAGGTACCCCTAGTTTTGCGACAGGCGTTGGACAGTCAATAGTATGTACCCCAACTATTGTGGGAAACACCGTGAAATATAACTCAATCTTGAACACAGGACTTTAAAAAAAAAGGACGCAGCGAGTATTACCGAAAGTTCCAAGTGCAATAGCACTGAGTTCGTGGTAGCAGACATGCAGTCAGTAGTGGATGCCCAGAATACTGTGGGTGAATCGACGTGAAACAGTATTATTTGAGGAGTGGAAATCCCAGACTTTAGGGCTAAGCATGGAGTTATTGGGAGATTAGAACGAAAAAAAAGCTGTGTGTGCTGTGCACGCGCATAGTAAGTGAAACTTCTTTGACTTTTGTCACAGAAATTGTATTTGTGTTTGTGATGTTTTAATTAAAAATCAAAATACAATTTCATTGACAAAACGCAAATAAATTTGGACTTAGAACGTGTGTGCTTGGCACACATCCCCTGTATTTGCAATAAACGTGAATTCCTTGTGTGTGTGTGTGTGCGTGTGACTGCGTGTGACTGTGTGTGTGTGTGTGTGTGTCAGTCAGTGTGTGTGTGTGTGTGTGTCAGTGCGTGCGTATGTCAGTCAGTGTGGGTGCGTGTCAGTCAGTGTGCGTGCGTATGTGTGTCAGTGTGCGTCTATGTGTGTGTCAGTCAGTGTGTGCGTGTGTATGTGTGTCAGTAAGTCAGTCAGCGTGTGTGTGTGTCAGTCAGTGTGTGTGTGTCAGCCAGTGTGTGTGTGTCAGTCAGTGTGTGTGTCAGTCAGTGTGTGTGTGTCTGTGTGTCAGTCAGTCAGTGTGCGTGTGTCTGTGTGTCAGTCAGTGTGGGTGCGTGTCAGTCAGTGTGCGTGCGTATGTGTGTCAGTGTGCGTGTATGTGTGTGTCAGTCAGTGTGTTCGTGTGTATGTGTGTGAGTCAGTCAGTCAGCGTGTGTGTGTGTCAGTCAGTGTGTGTGTCTGTATGTGTGTCAGTCAGTGTGTGTGTGTGTATGTGTGTCAGTGCGTGCGTCAGTCAGTGTGCGTGTGTATGTGTGTCAGTGTGTGTATGTCTGTGTGTCAGTCAGTCAGTGTGCATGTGTCTGTGTGTCAGTCAGTGTGTGTGCGTGTCAGTCAGTCAGTGTGTCAGTCAGTGTGTGTGAGTCAGTGTGTGTGTGTATACAGTATGTGTGTCAGTCAGTGTGTGTATGTGTTTCAGTCAGTGTGTGTGTGTGTGTATGTGTGTCAGTCAGTGTGTGTGTGTATGTGTCAGTCAGTGTGTGTGTGTGTGTGTGTGTGTGTGTGTGTGTGTGTGTGTGTGTGTGTGTGTGTGTGTGTGTGTGTGTGTGTGTGTGTGTGTGTGTGTGTGTGTGTGTGTGTGTGTATGTGTGTATCGCTTCCGCCGCCGCATGTCACAGCAGGCATGTGGGGGGGAGGGATGGGGGAGCCGTGATGTCACTTCCGTTTCATATTTCGTCCCCCATCTCTCCCGTTTTACCCCATCAAAATAGGTGCCACTAAAGAAGTTTCACTTCAAAAAGCTATTCCCAGCCGTGAGGAGCTTTAAGTCATTTTTAGTCATCCCAGAGGCTGTGGCATGATCCGTGAAAGAAACTGGGCTAGACTCTCCAATGGAAACATGGGACATCTTGCTTGTCTCTGAAGGGGGTGAATTTGAAATGGCAGAGACTGAACTAAACTCTACAATGGAATCAGAGGTGGCATGGGGTATTATGGGGAAGATAGGGAGGGTGGGGTGATGCTTTTCTGTGGGAATCTTAGGGTCATCCATGGTTATCTCTGAAATGAGTAGTTGAGAACCAGCACGAACTGAACTACTGTAGCTACTGTAATAAGATCAGAGAACATTGCGCTTGTCTCCGGAGGGGGAATTTGTGAAACAGTAAGGACCAGGCCAGGTACTTCTAAGGAATTAGGGGAGACTGTGCTAGTTTCTGAATTGGGTTTCTGAGAATCCCTAGTGAGGGCATCAGACTCTATGGGAGGCTCAGTGGCAAGGGTCTTGGAATCAATTAAAGAAATTGCAGGTATCACAAACTTAATAGGAGAAATACCTTGCAAAACAGGAATTTTAGCAAAGGTGATAGATATCTCACAGACTACAGGGGAGTCGGAGGGCAGACAGCCAGGCTTTACAGCAGGAGTTAGTGTGGAGGCAAGGGCTAACACAGGAGGTGCTGGAGAACTTTTAACTACAGTGAGAGGGGACTGCAGGCTTACAAAACCAGGGGTAGAGGGAGACTCAGATTCAAAAACCTGATCCTCCAAAAAGGAGGACCCTGACTGTACTTGTACTAAGGGAGCAACAACAGTTACGCTGATCTCTGAAGTGGTTGCTTGAGGAGAAGTGTCTGGGAAATCAGCAACGAAGGCAGAATCCATGAAAAGAGGGTTATACTCTGAAGCAGGGATTTCAGATCTCTGAGTAACAGAAGAGGTAAGAGAAATACCTGGGAGAGGGAATTCTGTGAACAAGTTTAAGGCTGAAACAGACTCATGAACAATACTCTTAACTGGGACCAGTATTTTAGTAAAAGTCTCAGGAGGCGCGGCAACGGGAACTTTAGCTGAGCCAGGGGTGTTACAGCAATGATCTCCAAGGGCTCAGCAACTAGAAATTTAGGGGATGCATTAAGTACAGCATCTGCTGTCAGACTTGGGGGCGGTGAACTCACAAGGGTTAAGTCAGGCTGTGCCTGAGAATCAGAAAAAGAGAAGTTAGCCACAGAAAGTGGGATCATAGGGGGTCCAGCCTCTGGCCCTAGGGACGTAACATTAGTTTGCAGAATACAAGGGTTAACAATGGGAACCTCACAGAGCAGACTAGCAGAGGTTAAGACAGAAATAACCTTGGGGACAGAGCTTAGGAATTCTGACTTAGAAAGTGAGGGCAGAAGGGGTTCATTCTCCGATGCTAGAGAAATAACTTTGGCTTGGGAAATATAAATATTCACAAAGGGGACCTCACAGAGCAGACAAGCAGGGGTTAAAATAGAAATAACCTCAGGGTCTGAACACAGGGAGGTTAACTCAGGACTAGGGTACGTGGCAGCTTCTTCCCTAGAGGGCAGCGACAGGAAGACGGGTTGGCAATTCTAAGGAGGGGGTGGTACCCCCACGGGTTTAGCAACAGGACTGGCAAAAAGAGGTTTGTGATTAGAAAGTGCATAGGCAGCGAGAAGAGGGTCACGCTCTCTAATGATTTGGTCAAAATCTAGGGACAACATATGGGAGGTATCTAGGACCTGAGCCAGTACCCTAGGATCCAGAGTCTTTTGATCAGCGGGGCTGAGGTGGGGTTATATAATCACGACCTTAGTCTGCGCAGGCTGATCTGGAGTGCGATATTCATAGTTAGACAAGCCAGGGTCAGGACTGGAGAAGACAGCGTAGTCGGTGGACGAGCCAGGGTCAGGATTGGAGATATCAGGGTAATCATAGTCCAAGCAGGGAATCGGCAACAGGAAATCAAGTAGGTTCTCCTGCTTCAGCGTAATCGTTGCAGAGCAGGATCTGCGCGAGTGTTGTCCGCGGCCCATGGTACCAGCCTCAGCTAGGGGAAAACTGACCGGAGTGGACACAACGCCAGGCAGCACTGGAAAACCAGTGCTTCAGCACAGAAGTTCAAGCAGGCCTCTGCGAAGGGAGAGAGAGAGCAGCAGACCACGGCATCCAAACAATAACCTCTGCTGGGGGTGAATGCAGCAGATACTAGAATCCAGGCAGTCAGAACATAGGCCTCTGTGAAGAGAGGAACAGCAGGTCTCTGGAAACCAGGAACACAGGCCTCATCAAAGTAGCTGCAGGCTACGAGGAAACAGGAACGAGTACAACATACTAGAACAATAATCAACAGAGATTAGTCATGAGAGATAACAAGCCAGGCGGCTTGTGTCAGAACACGGGTAACATTCACAAGGGAATTATGCTCGGCCCTGAGTCAGTGCGAAAGCCTAGTATATAGGGCGGAGATCTAATCACAGGGAGGAGGTGTGTGAGCATTTCTCCAATGATGGAGCACAGGGCTGAAGTACAGTAGCAATGAGAGGCAGCACATGTGCCATTGATTGCCAGAGGAAGCCTTTGAAAACTGCAAAGGTCTGCAAGGCTAGAATCAAAGCCAGAAGCGGATTCCTTAAACAAACGAATCTCTTCCGTATGATCCGTACCTGTCTCCAACCGCAACAGCATCGTCTCTAAGGAAATTAATGCTGGCTTTAGTGGCCTGCCATCAATAGCCTCTAATCCTACAGGGAATTCTTTCTTTACAACGGGATTTGATGTCTCTGCAAATCCCTGGTCGATGAAGTTGTCACCTGACCCGGAGTCCAGAAATGCCCTTGTCTTGACAGCTAAGATTTTCCAGGTTAACTTGATAGACAGAAGCACCCTAGTAGGTAGGCGAGAAGGAGAATGTTATAATACTCCCAGTGTGACTCTCAGAGATCTCACAGGGATTTAGCGTTTCCCGATTTATTGGGACAACATAGAGCCTGATGTCTGGCGATACCGCAATATATACAAAGACCGGAACTGCATCTGTGCTGCTTCTCGATGGCTGATAGGCTTTTACCACTGAGCTGCATTGCCTCTTCTGGGTCCGGGAAATTGTTGGTAATGAAAGCTGCTGAAAGAGTATGAAAAGAAGTATACCTCCTCTGCGCTGGGCCGTCTCCGCTCTTCTCTCTTGTAGACGCCGATCCATGCAGATGATAGAGCAATGAGATTCTCTAAATCTGCAGGATGTACCAGCGTGGCATGTTCGTCCTTGAGGTTTTCCGCAAGACCTTGCCAGAATACTGCTACCAGTGCTTCATTGTTCCATCCGGTCTCTCTGGCGAGAGTACAGAATTGAACTGCGTAGCGGGCCACCGTTCGACTGTCTTGGAATATATGCAGGAGAGTAGAGGATGCTGTTACCTTACGCCCTGGAATGTCAAAGACCTTTCGGAGCTCCTGTGTGAAGAGAGCTACGTTACTCGTGAGGTCCGGTCTTTGATCCCAGATAGGAGATTCCCACACCAAGGCGTGATCAGTGTGGCAGGACGGCCTGTAGCCGAGGTCAGGGAATAGTCCACACGGGTAGTTTTAGGTTAATGAAAACTTTGAGTGACTTTATTTTCTCCACATCATAACATAACAGGAGGGTATACTGTCCCTTTAATCACCAAAACAAAACCTGCTTCACATTGGGAGAACTGACTAACACTCCAGGCCTATATATCAGGCTGGCTGGCTAAACCATTTACCAAACCGTAAATATATATTAAGCAGTCAGGAAAACAAATTAACAATTCTTACTTTGGTCTAAAGCGTTAGTGGGGAATCCATCTGGCTAGCAGCTCAAATAGAAGAGTTCTGTGGTCAGAGGCAGCCAGCTACTACCAGTCACAACATCCTTATATACCCTGCTGGTTATCAGGTGTCTTCACCCTGTCACAATAAGTTAACAGTGACATTATATTTGCGACTTTTGAACGCTGCGAGCCAAATCGAAAAGGGGTAAGTTCAAATTGAATAAAACATTGATTTAGAAATCCACGACAGCTGAGGGGATCTCCACTATACGGATTAGGTGTAGAGAGTCGAGGTTCAGAGGCGGCCTGGGTAGAACTCGGTTCCAGGACAGCCGCTGCTGGGGGAGCAGAATTGAATGCTGCATGCTGTACCTGGTCTGCGGAGGATTGTACCGTGGCCTGGATCTGATACATGCGTTTGTTATTCTGATCTAGATACTGTTGTAGTTTGTCAAACATGTGACATGCAGGGCCAGGACTCGACCCATCTCAGTGGGATCCATGTTTGTGGGTCTGAGCATATTGTAATGGGTGCTCGCCACAAACTGGACTGAACCGCGATGCCGTGATGGAGATATAGAAACAACTACCTAGAGCCGCAAACAGGGACCACACTACGCAGTCAGCCGAGCACCCGTCGTCACGTCCGCTCCCCGCTGCGTGAGGTGACGTCATCACGCAGCGGGGAGCGGACGTGAAGACGAATGCTCGGCTGACTGCGGGGTTTTCCCTAACTTTGCATGGAGTGTGGTCCCTGTTTGAATTCAATGTAAGCTATGGTAACATCTAGCCATATCCCAGGATTTTTTTCATCATTAGACCAAGGGGCTTTGATTCAGGGACCCCCCGCTAGTGCATTGGTATTGCGGTATTGTGGGTTCATGTGAATCCTTATTTTATTAAGTGAATTTTACTATGCATTTTTACTAAGTTTGATATAAAGTTCATTATCTTTATTGACTGTGTTCTTTTCCTTTTTTGCACTTTCTTTTTTATTTGCATGAATTTATTATTAAAAACTTGTCTTGTCGTCTAGGAATAAACTTAGAAACCTACTCACAAGATTCTTCGTGTAATACAAATATGAGGGTTCCACGAGTGTCCCACAAGGGGTCTCGGATTGTACTGTGCTGAATACCAGCTTCAGGGCACCTCAACACATCTCTACAGCTGCCGGTTGTGTAGCAGCTGCTGCTGCAGCCCTGTGGCTTTGGGTCTCGACCTGTTCTCATGGCGGCATCTCTGGCTCCACCTCTCACTAACGCGTCATGTAATGATGTGGTTAGTGACGTGGGAACTTGATTTGAGTTTCTGATATTAACCCTACGTGTTTCATGATGGCTGTCCCTTCCTCAGGCGTTTCTGATACATATGATATATATAGTATCAGCCATCTGGGCTACAGCCGCGGCCCCGTTTATTCTCCAACATCTCCGAATTTTTTCGGGATTTTTCCCGAATGCCACGCACTTCACCGCACTTCACCACGTTCATGCCGCATTCATACCGCATTCATACCGCATTCATGTTGCATTCACACCTGCGGTTGATGTGTTTATTGATAATGGTTAAGATTTCCTTGGTTGCAATTCTTCGCGTATCTGCTTGATGGCAGATATTCATGAATTGTAATGTGCATGCGCTTCAGTAATGTGTCGACTTGCAGGTGTTTAAAAGAATACCACAGTGGTCCATTGTAAATTGGCCTTGGGACTGAAGAAGTTACAATAATGTATCAATTTAGGCATTTTCATATTAAAAAATACAAGCACAGTGTCTGGTCTTGTTTTATGTCCTGATAGTCCTGAGAGTCCCGACATGAGTGCACAACTGCAGTCCGTGTTCCAAAAACCCGACAGAACGTACGCTTATTTAATATGGGCCGCGATTAATGTGACAGATGATAAGATGGCCACAGTTGGTCAAATTTATCAGTATTTTATCGAAAACTATGACTTTTACAAATTTTCGCCAGATGGTCATGTGTGGAAGCGTGCAATAAGAAAAAGTTATGTATCGATCCATGTTTTTCTCGTATTGATCCCAATGTTATTGGAGGGTATTGGTGTGTATCACCGGGTTTTTCCCGTATCTATGATCATGGAGACTTCAAAAGGCGAAAGGTCATGTTAAAACCAACTAAGAAACGTCAGTCGCAGGCAAGCAAAATGCCAGCACCAGCACCGGCTTCCAATAACGGTCCGACCGTCAGTGAAAACCTGGTTACTGACAACCCTTGCTGTCTGTCCCCGCCCGGATACCTGCAGCCTGAGCCGGATTTCGTGTACAGATTCCAGCAAGCTTGCATGTACCTAAGCAATTTCCAGCCTCATCAGCTGACTACAGGTGTAGTAGTCCCGCTGTCACCTGTCAACTACGTGTATAATCAAGAATACGGGACTGGCAGTGGCTCAGCACCATCTGATTGGCAAAGTCTATGGTAAGTAATGTTGCCGTATTTTATTCTGTTTTTGAAATATCAATATCAATGCACAGTCAAGCGATTCTCCTGTAAGCAATATCATTGGCTGAGCAGCTTCTACAGTAGATACTGCAAAATTGGTGGAAAGCTAGGTGCATGCGCATTGGAACCTTCTTGAAATGCATATGCGTGTCATCACATCGCCAGTAGGCGCATGCGCAAGGGAACAGGAGATGCCCCCCGAGAAAATTATTGGTGGGACTGACTGTGGGAACTTCTTTAGGGGACTGACTGACCATTACAGTAAAACTTGTACTTTTGTTTTTCCTTAGAAAAGAAAACTTTGTCATCTCATGCGGAAAACGGCAAATGGAGGGATTTCGATGGATAATTTTGCTTTGTGTTACAATGGAAACAAAAAGAAAACAGCGCACAACGCCAAATAGTGAAGCAGGTAATAATATATATTATAATAATAAAGGGGTAATAAATCTGCGTACATCAAGTTGATAAAATATGTGCATTTAGTGTATACCACACTGGTTTACCACTCTGTAGCTGTGAACAGGAGGGTCTGGTACTTGGCTTTCTCTGCTGGAGCCTCTGTGATGGTTCTGGGGCATGGGATCCTTCCTGCACTCCTCATCTGGCAGGACATCACTCTCAAGGGGGTTCCCTTTAAGCAGCCTGGCTTCACTGCGGTTTCAGATGCTCTGTGGGACCGCTCCTCATCCGGCAATATGCTGCCTCCGGGGGAATTTCCCCTAGAATAACCCGTCTCTCCTGTAAGGATTCACTGCTAGTCACGGCCACTTGGATTTCAAAGCAGTCCAGAGCCGTTAGAATGGCTCAGCAAACAGTTCCGCTATGCGGACGCCAGACCGCAACTTGCAGGGGCTCACTCAGCGTGCCACGATGCCGCTCCGTCACGTGGTGTAACGTAATGACGTCACAGTCTCCGCAGCAGTGGAGAAAACGATAGGAGGGAGGGATAGAAGTCCCTTAGAGTCTCTCAATAGCTCAAACAGCTCAAATGGCACAAAAGCAGCATATAGAATACTGATAACAGTGCGGATCCAATGAATGAAAATTAGCAAATTAATGACATAGATTAATAACATCCAACGCGTTTCGTAGATCTAACTACTTCTTCCCTGAAAATAATGACATAGATTAATAACATCCAACGCGTTTCGTAGATCTAACTACTTCATCCCTGAAGAAGTAGTTAGATCTACGAAACGCGTTGGATGTTATTAATCTATGTCATTAATTTGCTAATTTTCATTCATTGGATCCGCACTGTTATCAGTATTCTATATGCTGAAAAATAAAAAGTATGCATTTATTATACATGTATTCCAGTACATATGTATATTCTAAACCCGTACAGCATGTATTGTTTTAATATTCTTGTGATGTATAGTACTGAGCATGCCTACAGTATACAGTACAGTACTGTACAGTATGCCTGAACAGTACTGTACAGTATGTTCTAGAAACACTGTATTTTGTTACAGTATAAAAGGAGACAATGGAACAATTTAAAACAAATCAACATTTTCTTTTATTGGTGGAGTAAGTACAAAAACATTTATTTACAAATACAATTTAAAAACATTTTAAGTGTACAGCAATTCAGAACATTAACAGGTGTATGGTTTACTGCTAGTGAAAACATTTATGTACAGAAAGTCAAAACATTTACAGTAGGATGGTGTACAGAACAGTCAGTCAGGTAGGCCTGCACAACTCCAGTCCTCGAGGGCCGCAAACAGGCCCAGTTTTAAGGATAACCTTGAAAACCGGGCCTGTTTACGGCCCTCGGGGACTGGAATTGTGCATGTCTTGTGTACAGTAAGTAAAAACATTTCTTTATTAATACAAGTTAAAACATGCAACATCTCCTTTATTAAAGTACAGAAAGTCAAAACATGTACAGCACAACAGTATGGTGTTATTAAAAAAAATTCTTTATTCATAAAATTTAAAAAATGCAACATCTCCTTTATTAAAGTACAGAAAGTCAAAACATGTACAGCACAACAGTATGGTGTTATTAAAAAAAAAAATCTTTATTTATAAAATTTAAAAAACGCAACATCTCCTTTATTAAAGTACAAAAAGTCAAAACATTTACAAAAACATTTACAAAAACATTTACAAAAAATAAACAACAGTTGAACAGTCACGCAAATTCGATCCCCACCAGATTGTCCTTCCAGGGCCGATGCCTTCTATGGCGCAAAATGCCATTAATGGAGTCTCGAACGATTTTCATTAAAGGATCTGAAATTGAAAAATAGCGCCGCAATTCCTCCACAATAGTTCTTCTTAAATTTTCAGGAAGCGCCCTTTTTTCACGATTTCCTTCGTAGTTGACATTTTTGGCCCACCCGCAGTACACCAAGTAGGACAAGTGGTGCTAAAAAATGAACATGCCATACTTCTGGGGTAAACCAGCACTCATCACCCTATACTTCTCCCTGAGTGCCGGTGGCAGCTCGCGCAGGATGATGTTGGGCACCGTATCGATGCAAGCGTATGTCGGTTGGGTTCTGGTAGCGGGTGTGCTTGTGGTGGCGGGCGAGGGTAGGTTGTCTGGGAGGAAGCTTTCCTCCTGTATTGGTCGCCGTGTTGTCTCCTGGCGTGGTCTTGACGGGGTTGTCATGTTATCCTCCTCAACGGCATACATTTACAAAAATTCTTCTGGTGGAGGCGGTGCGCTTGGTGTTGGAAGGCTATCGAAGGTCCCATTCATCACATCCATGCCACCCTCCTGCTCCGGCATTGGGGATACAGGGGTATGAACACCGAGCAAATTATGTATCCCAGCTATGTCAGTCTCTATCTTCTCCATCCGTCGATCCATCTCTCCATCCGTTGATTCATATTTAGCATGGTCTCTAAAAGCAGATATATCTTTACCAGCATAGTAGAGTTCCCGGGGATATCCACACTTAACCCATTCAGCATGCGGTCTAACGAGCTGGCTCTTGTGCATGGCGTGCTGTGGACATCTGGGTGGATGGGTGCTACGGAGGATGAGATGGGGGTTCCCTGGAGAGTAGCGGCAGCGTCGTCGAAGAAGGATGGAGGAGGTGACCTGTGGATTTCCAGGAGAGAAGCGGCAGCGTTGTCGAAGAGGGATGGAGAAAGTGACATGTGGATTTCCAGGCGAGAAGCGGCAGAGTCGTCTAAGAGTAATGGAGAAAGTGACCCGTGGATTTCAGGGACACCAGCGGCAGCATCGTCGAAGAGCAGTGGAGAAGATGGGCTGTGGGTTTCCGGGAGAGCGGCGGCAGTGTCGTGGACGAGTAGTGGAGTAGATGGGCTGTAGATTTCCGGGACAACAGCGGCAGAGACGTCGAAGCGTAATCGAGGAAGTGGCCTGCGGGTTCGATGGGTTGGCTGCCATTGGTTTTGCCTTGAGTGTACATCACCGAATTTCTTCTTGACATAATAAGGCTTATGTGTATTAAAACCATTAGCCTTTGGGGTCAGCAGAAGGTTTTCTTTATTAGTCTTAGACTGTCGCTTTGGCCTTGGCTTGGAAACGGCTGCCGCATTTCACTTTTTCTGTGTGAAAGGCACGGCAGAGGCGAGTGGATTCCTGCATCCTTAGAATCGGGGTTGATCCATGGAAGCAGATGGCACAATGCAGTATCTGGACAAGGGCAAGTTCAGATAAAGATCATCAAGTGGTGTGCTATGCAAAGTGTGTAACCCTTTATGCATGGTGATGAGGTACAGGTGTTGAAAGTGGGCATACTCTAATGTGAGTCATTAACGTATAAATACACCATCCATTTTGTGGATTTACTGCACATTAAATACACATCGACTAAACATTGAATATACATTCTTGTGTTTGTATTTCTTTCTACTCACAGCAATGCCTGTTAAAAAGATTTCAAAGGATCCCAGCATGAGAATTAAGGAGATGTACACGAGCGGACAACGAATTGCAGATATCCAATGCTGGTTAGCTGCATCAACCACCGTGTGCTATCATGCACACGGAAAAACCAAACAACGCACGAGGACACCAACTGTAACTAACCCGTAAGTATATTTATATAACTATATAATACAGTATATCTATTATTGTTTATATTGCTGCATATTAATAGAACTATATATTGTGTAGATCTATCTAATTTTATAGTTATTTCGGTATATTTATATAACTACAGTATATACTACAGTATATCTATTGTTAATATTGCTGCATATTAGTAGAACTATATATTGTGTAGATCTATCTGATTTTATACTATTTTTACTGTAAATGATGTGCTGACTTGTGGCCTACTGTACTGTAACTTACCGGATTGTTGTTTTTCTGTACACTGTAGGGAGACAACTCTTCTGGTTGACAAAATAAGTGAAGAGAATGATGAGAAGATTGCCTTAAGGGTCAAATACACTCTGCAGCAAAATCACAATCTCACTGTATCCGAGACCAGCATAAAGAAGATGAGACGCAGAATTGGATGGAAATATGGACGTGTGAGGTTAGTACTGGACAGTACATGAGGTTAAAGTGTTGTTTAAGAAACTGTACTGTACCTATAAAAGTATTCCTTGTCATTACAGAGCGTTCCCTATGATAAGGGACGTTAGCAAGATCAAGAGAGTGGTTCAGGCCCAGGCATGGATCGACAATGGAGAAACTTTCCAGGATTGCATCTTCACTGACGAGTCTACTGTTTCGCTGGAGAGATTTGCCACCTTTGCATTCCACAAAAAAGGTCGCCTATCTATGAAGCCGCGTCCAAAACACCCCGTGAAGATACATGTGTGGGGTGCCATCTCTAGGCGAGGACCAGGATCGTCATCTTTGAAGTACAGTAAAATATGTCACACGCTTTTGCCTTATGCACTGTACTGTACTAGTGTGCAGTTTTTTGAGCACTTTTCTTTTCTTGTTATAGGAATCATGAATAAAGCTTTTTTCCAAGAGCAAATTGTGCCTGAGATTGTGGAATACATCACACGTGAGTTCCTGGATGGTCACTGTTTCTACCAGGACAACGATCCGAAGCACACCGCATCAATAGCGCATATTCTTGAGCGCGGTATCAACTGGGTGAAGACGCCAGCGGAGTAAATGCGGTAACCATGTCTCATTTTTTCCCATTGTTTTTACTGTGTACTGTAGCTCTTAAACTAATTGTCCTTTTTTCCCCCACCAATGACAGATCACCAGACTTCAATCCTATCGAAATGGTCTGGCATCAGCTGAAGGACCATATCCGAAAAGTCGTGAAACCTTCCAAAAAGGATGAGTTGGTGCAAGGCATAATGAGTTTTTGAAACGATGTACTCAGTTTTTGGAACGATGTACTCACCGTGGAACGATGCAATAAATATATTGACCATATTGCGACTGTGTTGCCCATTGTGATCGCGCGTAATGGGCAAACATCAGGAAGGTAGTATGGTATAGTACTGTACTGTAGTATGGTAAGTACAGGCACACCAAGTACAGTACTGTATGATACAGGTAAGTATGGCACAGATTTTTTCTTACCTGAGAGAGCAGCACTAGCCATCTGGTTACAAATTATTTAACAGTAGTCACAGTATACAGTAGTTCCAGTTAAGACAAGTTTGACAGTACAAACTGCATACTGTAGTCCAATATGGAGTAGCCATACAGTAAACAATGCCATAATATGCACCAACTGCTCAATTATTTTTTTCCTGAGAGAGCAGCACTAGCCATCTGGTTGAAAAGTATTTAACAGTAGTTACAGTATACAGTAGTTCCAGTATAGATTAGTTTGACAGTACTGTACTATACAGTACACAATGCAATAATACAGTATGCACATAACTGCACTAATTTGTGCTTTTCTTGTCTTTTCAGAAAAAAAAGTATGGACTGGCGGGGGAGGGGGGGTATCATGTGTAAAGTTTGTGAACTGTGTGTACAGTTAAGTGTAGTTAAACTGCAGTCATGATTTACACAAAACCTCTCTCAATGAACTACTGTACTGTACACAGAATGAGGAAGAAGATAAAGACGGAAAATTTTATATTATTATATATATTATTATATATAATATATTATTAATTAATAATATTATCAATTTGCATTATTCATGATTATCCACCGGCCCTCAATTTTCAACTGACAGAAGAACTGAATAAAGACTGCAGTTTGTATTATTCATGATTATTTGTATATTTGTATTTTTTGTTCCTGATAAAATAAAATAAATATTTATTTACATTCATGATAATCATAATCATTGAACCCCCCCCCTACACCAAAGAAAAAGAAAGAATGACAAAAAGTGGTAATTTACTGCACCAAAAACATGAATCAGATTATGTTTTTTTTAACTCTCAATTTCACAGTGCTGTGCAAATCAGATTTACATATCAAATTCGAGAAGGGATTATCACAAGCGTTACCGTAAACAAAGCCTCAAAGGGTTGGGGGGGGTGGATGGGTGAATCATGCACAGTAATCATCAGCTAGCTCCCTTCCCAAAGAGGATTACAGAGAGGTGACTCAAAGCCAACAATAGGAAAATTAATGAATGGTTTTGAGGATTACACGCAGACGCAGAGAGGTGATGCTCGGCTAGGGACGGACGATTAAAAACACAATGAAAAGCTTTAGAAACGGAATGGTTCTGGAGAGGTGTCTGTCGATAAGAGGTTCAAATCCTTGAGCGAGCCTTGTGTGTGCGTGGGGGAGGAGGGTGCAGGGTACAGCTACATGAAGGATTAGCTGTACTGTAGTTCAAAGAAATGACTTATTTTCAATAGGCAGGTCATCATAATAATTTGATCCCTACCTCCCCAAATACATAAAAAGCACACAAATCAACCATGTGCAGTCAAACGCACAGTGTCGCAGTGAAAAGCTACAGCAAAGATTGAATATCGTAATATCAAGATGGTTTAGGCAGGCTTGTGGAGAAAATAAAAAATAAAAATGAGGAGAGAATTTTTTTTTTTTGTCACTCACTCTTGAACTTTGCAAACAAGCAGTGGTGAAGTTACAGACGCATGCACAGTAATCATCAGCTATGTACTGTAGCTCCCATCCCAAAGATGATTACACGCAGGTGCTGAGAGGTGATGCACAGCTAGGGACGGATGATTAAAAACACAATGACAAGCTTTAGAAACGGAATGGTTCTGGAGAGGTGTCTGTCGATAAGATGTTCAAATCCTTGAGCAAGCCTTGTGTGTGTGGGGGGGAGGGAGGTAGAGGGTTCAGCTGCATGAAGGATTAGCTGTACTGTAGTTCAAAGAAATTACTTATTTCCAAAAGGCAGGTTATCATAATAATTTGATCCCTACACCCCCAAATAAATAAAAACCACACAAATCAACCATGTGCAGTCAAACACACAGTGTCGCAGTCAAAAGCTACAGTACAGATTGAATATCGTAATATCATCAGATGGTTTAGGCAGGCTTGTGGAGAAAATATAAAATGAGGAGAAAAAAAATATTATTTTTTTTGGTCACTCACTCTTGAACTTCGCAAGCAAGCAGTGGTGAAGTTACAGACGCAGGCACAGTAATCATCAGCTATCAAGCAGGAATGTGATTGAAACCAGAAAGACACACATTCAAAGGAATTGTGTGGGAGAGGTGTACTGTACTGTAGATAAGATAAGAAGTTGAAATACTGCAGTGCAGTAAATTAGCCTGTGTGTGTGCGGGGGCGAGCGAGGGGAGAGCGCTGTATATGCCGAAATGTGATACTGTTACAGTACATGCCTATGCGTTTCAACAATTTTCAAACAAAATGAGACATACAGCACTGCACATGCATGTATAAATATGCAAATTTACAATTACTGCGCGCACACACGCAGACTGTGTACTGACGTAGGTTGAACTGCTAAAGTATTTGACTTTGAAGACAACAGCTCGCGAAGGACCCCCTGAGTTTTTAGACGGTATTGCAGTATTGCAGACAGCGCTAATAAAAGGCTAATATTACGAGCGCTAAAATACCGCAATATATTCCGGGGAAAAAAAAAACATACTGCATCTGCCCGCGGTTATCAGAGTTACGCCGCTACGGCTGCACTAGGATAAATACCCGGGCGCTATCTCTCTGTGGCTTGATACAAATATAGAGATGTCAAAAGAAGGGGGGTGTGATACTGCCTGATAATTGTATTCGTTTGATGTCCTTCTGTGACTCGAAACCCCAGCAGGATCTATCCAGGACCCTTGTTGGCAATGAATACAAAAAAGAATGGGGGAGCACAGTTATAGGAAACGGGCAGTGTATTGTGACTAGTAATCGTTATAGATAGAGCAGTTTACACGGCTGTAAAGGTGATAGTTCACGGGCGGATACCAAACTCAATATGTATACATACAATGGTGTGTATGTGTGGGTGGAAAGGTAAAAGAATATATAACTTACACGGCCTTGTGTAAGTTCAGTCGCATCAGGGTTTCTTTGGGTTTCCCGTCACCTTGGAATGATGTGATCTTCTACGATTTGTACTTCTTCTTCTTGGTGTATATTCAGCTTTCCTCGTTCATTCGATGTGCCCCTCCAGGGGGATTTCCTCTCATGTAAACAAAAAGAGGGTAAGGTTAACTCACATATATATAGAGGCGACAATGTGGGGAAGGATGGTATAGTGGAAGACCATTAAAATATAATGGTACGATCATGCACTCACATGGGCTAATGTGAGCCTTCTCTTATCTTGGTATCTTATTGTTGCCCGTTAGGGATAACTTTCAATTGGTTATAGGTGGTGATGAAGGGGGGAACAATAAGATTTAACACAATACTCACACGGGCCAGTGTGAGTACACACTCCTAGTGGTTTCTTGACACTTTTGTTCCTGTTCTTTATGCACCCCTAAAGCTGAAGATGGGGTGGACACAGATGAAATGACACTATGGTCTGCAGGGTAAAACTTTATTTTAATAAAAACATGGATATAAAAACAAGAAAAAAGAAACCAAAGGCTTCTATAATGATAAAAGCTAGGGGAGTAGTATGGTATATAGTGGTAGGGAATCTCTCCTTCCGCGTCCGGATGGGGAGCTACGACTGCACCTCTGCCTCCTCTAAAATAAGCTAAAAAATGTCCCAAAAATAAAGTTTTACCCTGCAGACCATAGTGTCATTTCATCTGTGTCCACCCCATCTTCAGCTTTAGGGGTGCATAAAGAACAGGAACAAAAGTGTCAAGAAACCACTAGGAGTGTGTACTCACACTGGCCCGTGTGAGTATTGTGTTATATCTTATTGTTCCCCCCTTCATCACCACCTATAACCAATTGAAAGTTATCCCTAACGGGCAACAATAAGATACCAAGATAAGAGAAGGCTCACATTAGCCCGTGTGAGTGCATGATCGTACCATTATATTTTAATGGTCTTCCACTATACCATCCTTCCCCACATTGTCGCCTCTATATATATGTGAGTTAACCTTACCCTCTTTTTGTTTACATGAGAGGAAATCCCCCTGGAGGGGCACATCGAATGAACGAGGAAAGCTGAATATACACCAAGAAGAAGAAGTACAAATCGTAGAAGATCACATCATTCCAAGGTGACGGGAAACCCAAAGAAACCCTGATGCGACTAAACTTACACAAGGCCGTGTAAGTTATATATTCTTTTACCTTTCCACCCACACATACACACCATTGTATGTATACATATTGAGTTTGGTATCCGCCCCGTGAACTATCACCTTTACAGCTGTGTAAACTGCTCTATCTATAACGATTACTAGTCACAATACACTGCCCGTTTCCTATAACTGTGCTCCCCCATTCTTTTTTGTATTCACTAAAAGGTGGATTGACTGGTTGCCAGTTGGATATTGAGGGGAAAAGCTGTCCAGAGGTGTGGGGCAGTGAATGAGAAGCTTTTGGCATTAGAGGACTTTAGATACAAAAGAAGTAGACAGAAGACATCCTTGTGCAGAACGCAAGTGTCATGCATGTGTATACCGAGAAATTAGGGCTAACATGTAAAAAGGGGTAGAAGAGTGTATAGCCTTAAAAGAGAGGAGGAGAATTTTGTAAGTAATACAGGATTTAATAGGAAGCCAGGAAAGGATTTCAGCAGAATAGAAGCTGAGACAGATTTAGGAAAGAGTAATGTGATTCTAGCAGCAGCATTTAGGATAGATTTAAGGGAGACATGTGAGAGGCAGGAAGGCTGGACTGTAGAAGGTTACAATAGTCAAGATGGAGAGAATGATGGCCCGCGTTAAAGTTTTAGCAGTAGAGGAAATTGGGTATCTTTGCAATGTTATGGAGAAAAAAAACTACAGGTTTTAGCTACATTGTGAATATGACAGGAGAATGTGAGGGAGGAGACACCTAGGCAGCGTGCTTATGATACTAGGTGTATGATAGTACTGCTAACAGTAATGTAGAAGGGACAGTAGGGCCAAGCTTTGGAGGAAGTATGAGGAGCTCCATCTTTGACATGTAAAGTTTGATTCTGTGTAGGGCCATCCTTGGTGATTATATAGCGGAGAGACAGTCAGAGACTTTAGTCTGCACAGGACATGTAAGGTCAGGGGTCGAAAGGTAAATGTGTGTGTCATCAGCATAGAGGTGATATTTGAACCCAAGAAATGTGATAAGGTCACCTAGGGAGTGTAAAGAGAAAAGAGAAGATGTCCCAGGACAGACCCCTGGGGTACACCCACAGAGAGATTGACGGAGGAGGAGGTGTTAGCAAACCAGACACTGAAAGTATGATGGGATAGGTAAGAGGAAATACATGATAGAGCTCTAGAACGGATACCAAAAGTAGCAAGAATGTGAAGGAGAAGAGGGTGGTTCACAGTATCAAAGGCTGCAGAGAGGTTGAGTAGTATGAGATTAGTGTATTGACATCTATGTTTGTAAAGTTTGCAGTGTGTGTCATTGAATGGTCGTGTGTCATTGAATGGTCTTGTGCCATTCTCATTCTCAGCACAAGACCATGCAACAACAAATGCTTCAAACTTTACAAGATCCCACAGCCATGATAATGCTCTTTGACACTAGAACAAGAGGACTTAATGCTGATGTAGGGTTTCTTACACACGTCATAATTTTTTGTAAAGTTTGTTCATGCCACTCTGTTTATTTTAAATGGGACCCTTTATTCCCCCCCCCTGCACTCACCCCCTCACTCTGCTGATGGATGTACAGTATAGTTCTTCATGTTTCACTATCCCTTTAATCCATGTATTACCCTGTCTGTTTATTGATGTACCTTATGTTTTAAAAGAAAACATGTATGCAATATGTTAGGCAGTAGAAGATTGAAAGTTACAAAACACTTTACTCTATTAAAAAAAAATATGTATTGTTACCTTTCAATACAAAGTATGACACATCTGGTTTTCTCATACTAGACTGAAGGAGGAGTTCAATTTGATGTTTTTCCTTTAAACGGGAGTCTATAGTCAGGTGTTTGTAAACGAACTTTTGCTGCTTATTCTAATTTGCTCCACCCCAGCAGGAAGTACAATTCGAACTCAAGTCTGCAGACAGCAATGTGTTATCATTCTTATCCTGTTACTCTCATTAAGCTATTTTAAATCCAGTGATGTTTAATAGCTCAAGTAAGGAAGAGCTTAGCAGTAATTTTGATTTACTTTTGGGAACAATTGTAAGTATAGATCACATAATTTAAAAATTAGTGAACAGAAAAAGCTATTCTAAACACTGAAAAAGATTATTTTCAACAGTGAATCCAATGTTTTTTCTAAAATAGTACCATACTTTTCCCCACGTCCATAGGAATTTTTTATGCTGGCTTAAATCAAATATATTTTCATTAATGTTTCCTGCATGCTTTTCTTTTCTCAACTACGGGTAGGTTACCACATACAATATTATAGTTAAATACTGTCAATGAAATATGGGTGCAAATTTACTAAATGTGCTATGTCATAATATAACTTAAGGGGGCTATTGACTGATTTATAGCATTCACACCTACATTCTGGCACATGCTGGTTAGTTAAATAGCCTAATCAGTGTGCTTGTCCCCAATTTATCTTGGAAATTATTAATGCAATCTTATCTATAAGTATTGGTGTGAATGTAATGTGACCGCAAGCAATCCTACTGTAATTGTAAGCTGTGGAGCGAATCACCTCAATGAAACAGAAGAGACCTAATAATTGCTCTATACATTGTTAGTGGTTTAATAGGGTGAACATTATATTAGAAAGTATATACAACAAAATTGCCAATAACAATATGAATTACTAATTTATAAGAAAAGTACAGTGTTTAAATATGCACAAAATAATTAGCAAAACATTTAGTTATACTAAATAAATTATAAATGTGTATAAATGTCAATTGCTGAAACAATTAGTGATATGTTTTATTTCTTCTCTAAACACATATCACTTTCTCTCTTTATGTACACAGGTATTTAAAGAAATATAGATATATATCTATTAAATGTAAATAGCCATGTTAGTCCTGATGTATATCTATATATTCATATAAAATCCTATATTTTTAATGTATATTATTTGTAAACTTAAATAAGTCTGTTAAATAAGTATTTTATACTTTAATCAAACAGTTTCTCCAGAAATGTTATAGAAAGTGTAGGCATTGCTTGATAATGAAACTATTTACCAAGATTGTAGCAAAGCTAATATTTAGAAGAACATTGACACACTATCGCCATCTCTGACGTGGCGGTAAAAAACCCAGAGATTTTAACTAATTAGTGAAGTTGGTTTTTTTACAGCTGTGTCAGGGCAACAGTAGAGACATGCCCCTAAACACGCCCCTTTTCTGTTACGTATGTAGCACCTGTTCCCCCCTGCCACGGAATATTTGGGGGAAAGGGTGGCTCAGTGAGTAACGACACTGACTGGCACTGAGTTTGAAGCATGTGAACCTGGTTCAATTCTCGATATCGGCTCCTTGTGACCTTGGGCAAGTCACTTTATCTCCCTGTGCCTCAGGCACCAAAAAACAAAGATTGTAAGCTCCACGGGGCAGGGACCTGTGCCTGCAAAATGTCTCTGTAAAGCGCTATGTAAAACTAGCAGCGCTATACAAGAACATGTTATTATTATTATTATTATTATTATTATTATCTGGCAACTACATGGTTATTGTCCCTGGTGCTGTAGCTCACCTGCTAGTTCAGAAGGTCTGAGTGGCTCCGCAGTTGTATTCTGGGAGCAGCAACAGGGCAGGCTTCCTCTTTGCTCTTTCTGTGCAGTGCCTCCATCCCATGAGGATCCTGTTGAATGCGGGATGGCCCCACAAGCAATACTCTGTTCCAATAATCACACACCATAGTTGGTCCAACGGCAGTTTTATTGCATAACAGCATGATCATCCTCCAGCCCTGGAGAACACAACAGGGACTTGAGGCCCCTAGAGCCCCTCCCAATCTCCTTGACCCTCTGGTAAGGAAAAGGGTATCACACTGTCCCATAATCAACCACCTCAAATTTAGCTTTTATACACATGGGAAGGGCTTGTAACCCCGCCCCATAACAGGGCAGGTCCAGATACTGACAGGCATACATATGACCCAGTCAGTACCCTCCCCAGGTATGACACTCTAACTGCCGGTTAAGGCCTGCCACTGGATAAGCAACATAGTACCCATCCAGGCTGCAACTGCAGGCTAGGCCCTGCGCAGGAGTTTAACCCCAACACTGCCTGTTCCAATCAAGACTTATAATGTTGAGGTCAGTAGAAGGCTATAGCCAGGGGCACTTGGCTACATGTATATAGGATTATGCTGCTAGGAGCGCTAGCTGTTGCCGAGCACGCTAACATGGAAGTTAGTACATTGTGAACACATTCTCAAATGTTGATCAGTGTACGCAAAAGTAAATCAAGGATTTTTGGACCAATTTCTAGGATTTTGGCCATCTATTACTTCCAAAAAAACAAAAAATAATCCAGCGCCAAAAATAAGTCCAAACACCAAATAAGTGAATCTGACCATACGTAATGTCCAGTCCTGTTGACCTTATGATCCTTCAGATGTATCTTGAAGGTTGTCTCACAATATGTGGAGATAAATACAAACAAACACAAAACCGTTCATAGTGTGTAACTATAAACTGTTAATAAGACAATACATACAATAACATAAAACATAAATATTGGCAACCACTCAAACCAACAAATGCTAACACAAAACTAGACAACACCTAATGATGAACTAAAAAAACAACTTATTTTATAAAATATAAAAGTAATAGTGTCGCATACACAGGGAGTGGAGACTTGAACAATCTGCTCCAGTGGGGGGGAAAGGGAATCCTACTTACAACAAGCACGGTTCAAACAAGCGTTGTGGATAGTCTCTGTCCTGTAGCACGTCTCAAAGCAGGGTGTCCGTGGTATTATCTCCAGAGTGTTGGAACTGCCGCATGTACCGCAGCATGTACCGCCACTCCAGTTTAACCACTGCAGGTTTCACCACCTCGGCAGAGATTCACTCACAGCAACCGCCGCCGTGTACACAAAATCCCACACACTTTCCTTGTGTGCTCCCCAGGCTGCGTGCACATACGCAGAAGTCCCTCTTACTTTCTGCTGGGCTCCATCTGCAGATCCATCTAAACTCCCAGAAATCACCCTACGCGTTTTGTGAAAGATTCACAGCTGGGCATATACACCTGAGGAAGAGAAGAAAGAGTTTCTTACAGAGTCACTCATTTGCTCTATCCTGGGGGAGTGGGTGATAGGCACCTGCGTCTATATGGACAGGGTAGAAGTCCACCAGGAAGTTGGTGTACCCAAAGTCTACTCCATATGGGTAGAGGATTATGATGGGCAGCCTGTTAAAAAGCAGGACCTAGGTATTACCATTAGGGTTATACATCTACTGCTGCGGCCAAGTTTATTCGAGCATTTGCCCGTTCTTGGCCGCAGCAGTAGCCTGGCGCGCGCCCGAGAGTGACGGGCGCGCGCCGAAGCAGCGGAAGAGCGCCCTCCGATCGGGGCGCTCTCCCTACCGCTGCCGGGTCCGCCGGGTCCCCCGGAACCCCTGCCGCTGTCCCGCGATCGCGGGACACCAGGGCTCCCTCGGGGAGCCCCTGGACGCGCGTGCAGGGGGCGCACGCTCCCGAAGACGCGTGACCGCGCGTCTATGACGCGCGGCACGCCGACGGGCGGCCACTAGCAAGCCGGGAAATCTCCCGGCTTGCGGTACCGGCCACACTTTAATAAAGTGTGTCGGTAGTGTAGTTATGTTAAAATAGTTATCATCATTGTTATCAATGAATGATAGGATTATGTATATTACTATACTGTTGTATATGTACTGATCTTGTGCAAATTTTGGCATTCTGCAGGTTTCAGGATGACAGATGGTGCAGCAAATTTGGACCCAAGCAAGGTCATTGGGAATTTAACCCAGGGGAGAGTATAACATCATACCTTTCTTTCCCCACATAGTATTTCTGCTATGTAAGTCCTGTTAAGTTCCAGGCAGTAGCAGGTTAATCTATGGGCCAGTGACTCCCCTTCTGCTTCCCCATGAAAGTGAAGGAAGAGAGGTGGTGACTCATGACCTGTGAACAGCCCATTAGAGGTGGGTACAGTCCATGAGCCCGCCCCTTCCAGAGTTTTCCAAGAAGGAGCATTACAGTTAGAGGAGTCTGCCTCTGCTCCCCAAGGAGAGAGGAAGGGCTGTCAGCCTCTCCCATCGCGAGGATGATCTGGCCCAATCTAGGTCCTAGAGGCCTAGAGAACATCAAGACTCAAGGCCCCAAACTACCAGGGCAGCGCCATCTAGAAGTCCTGGGACTTCGGAGAGACCATGCTGGTATGAAGAACTGCTGTAATTATATACCACAATAAATCTTGTTCAACTATACCTCTATGGAAACAAAGAAAAGACAGCGCAAAAAAACCATAGTGTAGTAAATTCAATTAATATTTATAAAGTGAAGGTGAGTATTGCACGTACATCAAAAAAAGGGGTTAATAGCATGACATGTTTAGGGACATGTTACCACTCAGCAAGAACAGCCAGACACCAATGCAGAAATCTTTACACGTTCACCCTCTTTGCTGCCAGCATCCAGGGAGACTCTGTGCTGCTCTGTGGTGGCGAGTCGTGTTGAAGGAGCTCCAGACAGTGGATCGGCAGAGATGATCTCAGCTCACTTTCGTGTTACTCCACGCTGGCGTGTGACGTCATCCGGCGGCGTCTCTCAGCCTCTCGCGTCTCACACGTGTGGATCGGGAGAGATGGTCTCAACTTGCTTCCTTGTTACTCCACGCTGGCGTGTGACGTCATCCGGCGGCGTCTTTCAGCCTGTCGCCTCTCAAACGTGTTGATCCTTTAGCGATATTCGTTCGAGTGGTGACAAATTGTCCCAAACAAGTCTCGCAGAGAACTAATGTCCAAATTAGTAGCCACAATGGGGATAATAGGAACGCGCTATCTCCTACGCGTTTCGTACTTCCGTACTTCGTCAGGGAATGAAAGACGAAGTACGGAAGTACGAAACGCGTAGGAGAGGGCGCGTTCCTATTATCCCCATTGTGGCTACTAATTTGGACATTAGTTCTCTGCGGGACTTGTTTGGGACAATTTGCCACCACTCGAACGAATATCGCTAAAGGATCAACACGTTTGAGACGCGACAGGCTGAAAGACGCCGCCGGATGACGTCACACGCCAGCGTGGAGTAACAAGGAAGCAAGTTGAGACCATCTCTCCCGATCCACACGTGTGAGACGCGAGAGGCTGAGAGACGCCGCCGGATGACATCACACGCCAGCGTGGAGTAACACGGAAGTGAGCTGAGATCATCTCTGCCGATCCACTGTCTGGAGCTCCTTCAACACGACTCGCCACCACAGAGCAGCACAGAGTCTCCCTGGATGCTGGCAGCAAAGAGGGTGAACGTGTAAAGATTTCTGCATTGGTGTCTGGCTGTTCCTGCTGAGTGGTAACATGTCCCTAAACATGTCATGCTATTAACCCCTTTTTTTGATGTACGTGCAATACTCACCTTCACTTTATAAATATTAATTGAATTTACTACACTATGGTTTTTTTGCGCTGTCTTTTCTTTGTTTCCATATAGCCTGGTGTTTGAGCCAATCCCATCAGACCAGCAGCATAAAACCACACTTTATCAGGTTGTATTGAATACCTTTATAATCATCACATATATATATATATCACAGGTCACTTATGAGCGCAATACTATCTGTTTCAACTATACCTCTGCCTGGCGTCAGTTCCTGGTCAGGAGGGATAAGGAGTGCAGTGATTGGGGCTGACACCCATACACCCTGGGTTCCATCACAGCTGGAGGCGCTGAAACACCAAGAGAAGAACACAGAGATGCACCTAATCCTGTCCTATCTCATTAACACCTAAGCAGATGACTGAGTACTCCTGCAGCCTACAGGTATAGAACCACACACCTGGTAATGCATGTAGATCCCCAGTACTGGTCCCTATATGAGATTGGGGGTGGGGTGGGGGGGAAACAGTGTTACATTTGTATTGTCTTATCAACAGTTTCTAGATACACACTATGATTGGTTTTGTGTTTGTATTTATCCCCACATATTGTGAGACAACCTTCAAGATACCTTCGAATGGGTTAAAGATTTAAACCTGTTCGCGAGAAAACTGTTACTACACAAACTCTTCAAGAGAAGGGATCTACGCATTACTACTAACCTGGGCATAGATCCTCTCACTGAACTTGATGTGGAAAATCTGAGGTTACTTACAGATCTAGCAGAAGAATCGGATCAGATAGAAGGTGAGGGTCCTTTCACCTCACTCAGACCTAGATCAAAATTCATGCCCCCTTTGGAAGAAAATTCCAACATAGCGGTATTTGTGGATCTAGTGACAAAAGAACTAGAAACATTTAGACACCCCCAGAAAACAGATAATTGCAATTTGACACTAGCTGAGGAATTGGCCCTCAAGGAACTGGAACAAGATAGCGAAATCATTATAAAACCCTCGGACAAGGGGGGTAATCTTGTTATTTTGAGGAATGAGGGTTATGTAACGGAGAACTTACGCCTACTATCTGACAGGACTTGTTATGAGGTACTTGCAAGTGATCCCACCCCAGAATACCAGAAAGCACTTCACAATATTCTGTCAGATGCTTTCCAAAGTAATTTAATAACGAAAAGTGAGATGGACTTTATCTTTGTTCAGTTCCCTAAAAATTGCGACCTTCTACTCATTACCCAAAATACATAAGAAACAGACCCCACCCCCTGGACGCCCTATTGTCTCTGGCATTGGGAACTTAACGGAAAAAGCCAGTAACTACATCGACCAGGTACTAAGACCGTTTGTAACAGCCCTCCCATCCCACCTCAGGGATACGAAGGATATCCTGAATAAGCTGAATGACATTGTGGTGACCCAAGATACTATCCTAGTGTCACTAGATGTGGAGGGCCTGTACACCTCTATACCACACACGAAGGGCCTAGAGGCTGTTACATACTTCCTGAGAGCGAGAGGGATGTCATTTAAGGATCATAGCACTTTTTTGGTTAAACTCCTAGAGTTTGTCCTCACCAAGAACTACTTCATTTTCAATAACAAACTGTACCACCAGACCCAGGGCACAGCGATGGGGACCAAATGTGCCCCGTCCTATGCCAATCTGTACCTGGGCTGGTGGGAGGTGGAAGTGGTTTTTGGTGAACAGAATGAGACTTTTGCAGACCATATTGAGATGTGGTACAGGTTCATCGATGATGTGTTCTTGATGTGAAGAGGACCGATAGATCTCCTCAAGACCTTCATCGATGGCCTGAACCAGAATACACATAATCTCAAATTGACATATGAGATTGGTCCTGACAGAATTAATTTTCTTGACCTAACAGTGCAAATTGGAGAAAATGGGATGATTGGCAGTACTATCTATAGAAAGAGCACTGCGACGAATAGTATACTAAGGGCCACTAGCCATCCCCCACCCAACCTCATTAAAGGCATCCCCGTAGGACAGTTCCTACGAATTAAACGGAACTGCACAGACAATACAGAATTTGAAAAACAGGCCTCACTGATGAGAGAGAGATTCCTCGAACGAGGGTATTCTAAAAATATGATCCACAAGGCATATAAAAGAGCCAAAAATACTCCAAGGGTGGACCAATTGAAAGAAAAAATGGAGATCACTTCTGAAAAAATGATCAGATTTATAGGCACGTATAACGAACAGTGGACCAAAGCAAGGAGTGCATTCAACAGACATTGGCACATCCTTAGAGCAGACGAGGACCTCAAGGAAGTGCTTAAACCATACCCAGAAATGACCAGCCGTCGGTCTAAGAACTTACGAGATAGGTTGGTTAATAGCCACTTTGAGGCCCCGGTCAACCAAACCTGGCTCCCTACGAGACCAGCAGGCAACTTCAGCTGCAAGAATTGCAAAGCCTGCTCGGTCATAGTAAATGCAAAAACATTCAAGAACTGGGATAACACACGTCAATTTAATATACGCAAGTTTATTAATTGCAAAACTCAAGGAGTCATCTATATGGCTGAGTGTGTTTGCTCTATGAAATACATAGGGAAAACCAGGCGCCCATTCAGGATGAGGGTCCTTGAACATTTGGGTAACATCAGAAATGGTGTGGACACCCCGGTGGCGAGGCACGTCAACGAGCAGCACCGGGGTGACCACACGGTACTTACCTTCAAGGGCATAGACCAACTGTCCATGGGCATCCGCAAAGGGAACTGGGACCAAGAGCTATTGAAAATAGAGTCCCGGTGAATCTACACCCTACAGACCCTGAGCCCAAGGGGTCTAAACGAGGGTTTTGTCTATAGCCCATTCATATAGAGTGTAGATGTAGCCCCTAGGTTCACAAGTGCCATGCTGTGAGGACATCTCCATAATTCAGTGATCATGCATTACATAGAATTACCCCAGACCCCTCTCCTGTCATCCCCCACATCCCTGAGTGTACTACAATTGCCAGCCTATGCAGCCCCACAAGCACGGTATATAGTCTATGAAGACAGAATAACTTACTCATGATATCCCAATACCGTCATGGACACTGGGGGCAGCAGTCTATTCAAACTTAGGACTCTGATCCTAACCCTCATCCTACGTACGCTAAGTACCTAACTGGTACACCAGAATAGGGAACAGAGTAACCTATCAGAGCTAACGCTCCTCAATAAAAGGTGGGGGCAGTACCTATGCCCCGCCCAGCCTTGAGAAAGCTTTTGCCTAAGCGAAACGTACGTCGGCAGTGACGTCATTACGTCAAGGGGGCGGGACTAACGCTTGTAATCGGAGCGCATCCTGCACCTATACTAACTCCCTAACAGAGAGCTAGCCTGAAGCATTATACTTATAACTAATCTATATGAGCAGAGACCGTGTGTTTACTGAGCAACGAAGCATTAGCCTATGTATGCACAGCTATTGAGCATTACCACGATCTCTACCCGTTTTTATGCGACCAGCCTCTCACGTTTTTATTGTTCAGAGTGTATGTAGACACTACTTGTGTACTACAATTTAAATTTTTTCTACCCAGTGGATCGACGGTTATTTTTCTGTAACAGATTTACTCTTCATGACATCTGTAACAAGGTAGTAGTTAGTGAGTGTGTGTGAGTGCTTTAAACATTGCTGCAGCACTTTGACTTAGCAGCACTACACAGGCAACACAGCAGCGATCTGCTGATCAGACCCGCCCTTATTATTGGGGATTACGGTTTGTCCCTGTGAGAGCACATAGGGTTAAATACTTACCTGATATGCTCATCTGTGTATACCGTATAAACACCAACCTGGTATACCTACCTGCGCACACCGTGTGGCCGGTATATATAATAACACTCACGACTACCTTGAGCTTCTAACTTGAATGGTCTACCCCTGTGAGAGCATAGAGGGAGATATACTTACCTGATACACTCCACCGTGTATACCGCATGTACACCAACCTGGTATACCTACTTGCGTATACCGTGTGACTGAGATTATAATCACACTCACTACTACTTAGAGCCTGTACTATGATAGCCATCAGTGGCTGTGCCTGTGTTAGAACATAACTATCACAGACTCCAGTGGGTTTCTGATACCACCCAGCTGTACCCTGCACATATCATCAGGGGTATTAGCCTACACTCCATACGTGAGACCTGGTATATATATTTTACTTTCGCTGCGCTTTTTTGGCTCATATGAGTCTCACTTATTTTGGTACTTAGCGGCCATATTTTAATATTGAGTTATGACTCCAATAAAGGTTTTTCTAACATGCACACTTCACACATCACTGCACACCCCCCTATTCCTGTCCCCTGTATATTGTGCATCTGCTGAGTGCTCTCCATTGGGGTTCTATTCTACCCACATTATTAACCTTCAAGATACATCTGAAGACTCATCAGGTCAACAGGACTGGACATTACGTATGGTCAGATTCCCTTATTTGGTGTTTGGACTTTTTTTTTGTGCTGTGTATGATCTGATGGTCGTTGTTTCCTGGCAGCCTATTTTATATAATATAAGACTTATTGGTATTCACCTTTAATGATTAATAAGTTGTTTTTTTAGTTCATCATTTGGTGTTGTCTAGATTTGTGTTAGCATTAGTTGGTTTGAGTGGTTGCTAATATTTGTGTTTTTGTGCTATATATGATCTGATTGGTCGTTTTTTCCTGCAAGCCTATCTTATATAATATAAGACTTATTGGTATTCACCTTTAGTGTTTAAGTAACACTAATTATTAAGTATTGCATTAGCGCTATTAGCACATTTTCCTTTTTTTCACTTTCATCTATTACTACCATACATAGCCTTGCAGGTGTCTTATGGAGTAGCAACTCTTAGGAAATTTACCTACAGTATAACCTTAAAGCAGTTCTTCATATTTATTTGAAAAAACAGAAAGTGAATCCCTGCGCTTCTCCCATTGGGCTAACAATAAATAGTGAAACCTAAGTCTGTAAGACAAATGAGACTTTTGGTTACATCCTTTGATCAAATAATGACAAGCCTGCTAACCAACCTCAAAGTAAGTCTCAATAGCAGGTCCATATGCTAAATGCATACAAATGTTCTGTGAAATATACCCTAAAGGGGTTAATACTCTAAACATAAGCTTATGTAACTTAGTGCAGTTAAAACCTGGTATATACCAGTAAAGATACTTACATGTAAGCAAGTAAAGTGGAAAGTGAATTTACAGGGACCTTACTGGGAGATTATATACCTTGGAGGTATATTATTTACTTCATGTGCCATGATATCCCACACACAGTACAATGGGTGTGAAAAATAATAACTATATAACGTACAATTACCAAATGATCACATACTAATTCAGCAAGTTATTGTGTTTGCAAAAAGTAACTCTTTTTTAAAATGTTTCCCTCCACGTTATTGAACTTTCTAATGCAGCTGTAAAATTGTATGTTTTCTGGATATTCTATTCACCTGATTTAAAAATGCAACATTGCTTTGAGGTATTTTGCTATATTTTATTTATTTATAAAATGTTTTACCAGGAAGTAATACATTGAGAGGTTGCTCTCTTTTTCAAGTATGTCCTGGACACAGTTATGATGACAGATACACGTTCACAAATACATGGTTACATTAGGTGAACAGGGTTATGCATTATACTGTATATAAAGACATTGCATGAACAGTTAAAGCTAAAATATGTTATAGGCATATTTAACAGTTACAGACCAGATTAAACTGTGAGACAGCTTTAGTTTTTAAATAATTTATAATGGCTGAAGCTTTGACAGTCTCAGTTAGATTGTTCCAGTTGTGGGGTGCATGGTAAGAGAAGGCGAAGCGTCCAGATACTTTGTTGAACCTTGGGAACGTGAACAGTCCCTTGGAGTCAGATCTCTAGTGATAAGTGCTGCTAGTGGTAGGGGTGAAGAGCTTGTTCAAATATAGGGTTAGCTTGCTGTGACAGTGGACGGGTAACCAGGCCATCAATAAAGGTAGTATGCCCGGCTAGTTACCTCTGAGCCCTATTTTAGGTTTTAGAGTGTCAGCTTTTCAACCTGTGTATTGTGCCTGCAATGAATGTAATTGTATGACAAAAAAGATGTTATGTGTGTTTCACCTTTCCAGGAGTGCTAACCAGTGGAAATTCTCAGGCTATGAGTTTCAAGGGGGGACTTTGCGGTAAAAGTGTTGTCAGATTGTGTCTAGGTATAAGGGGCCCAGAGTTTCTGGTTACCCCAAAAATGTATCCGGGAATCAGGTCAAATTGCCAGGGACATATAGACACATCACTCCAGTCAAAGTCCTCACTTGAAAACAGTTATGCGACTCACCGCTACAGTAGGTTTCCCTGCTTCAGCACAGACCAGAAAGGTAAATGAGGGCATAGTGATTCGTATATCCCGGGTACAGTCAAGGTTCCCTAAGTTAGTGAGGGTCCCCCAGTATATGCCCAGGTACCCCAGGATAAGTATAGAGGTTCTGGGGGGTTTCTCCAACTGTATATTAAGTTGCGAGAGGTTCTAAACTAAGTCCTAGTTTAAGTAAAGGAAAGAGATACAGCCCTGAGAGTGTGTCTATGCATTTTTTGGTTATAAAGAATTTTTTTGAAGCTAAGCGTCTTTTCATTTCACTGTGGGACAGAAGAAAAATTTGGAAAAAATGTTCATGTTTCATAAAATGTTTAATAGCCAATTTGGCTATAAGGTTTTTCAGTCTAAATCAGGTTTACAGTGCATGAGGGATATAATAATGATAATAACAGAACCACTCTGGCCTCGCAGGGCCATAACACCACACTGTGCCCCCAAAACCGTGTCCACACCCTGGTGGGGTTCACACCAAAGTACTGAGGTGCCCTTGGACACCCAACCACCCTTGTGTCTTCTGAGTCAACCCACCCAAAGTGTGTGTGAAAGTGCTGCCCACACCCGTGTGTTACTGTTGGTGCACTTGTAGAATGGGGACATACCTGCTGGGTGCTCCAACACCCAGTAGCACTAACTGAAGATAAGGGATACGCTAATCCAGCGACATTGTCCACGATGGCGTCCGCCTCCATGTGGGATTGTATCCGGTTGGAGTGTGCCACCGTGAAGATAGTCTCTGTGCCTGAGATGGTGGTCTGGTCCCAGACCACAAGCCACAACTGCTGCGCGGCATTCTGCTGTGTCCTGACACTAATAATGCTAAGCGGGGCAGTGTCCCTGTCTAAGGGCCTGTCCCAATAGCAGCCACAAGCTATGTGGGAGTCGGGGGCTAGCTGGGGCCTAACGGATGATCTCTGGCCTACTGACGCCCTGCACCTACACCCTTACCCTCTGATGTCCCAGCTCCGGCTTGCATGGTTTCAGCGCTTGAAATGTAACAATATCAGGGAGCAGGGTATTACTGCAGCTCTATTGGCTGGTTCGCGCCTTGTGACTTACAGCCCCTATGCACTATAGGGCTTGTAGTTTTGTTGTTCCCCTGCAGAGCATTTTGCGTAATGGCCGCCGCTCCTGGAGAGTACTGCTCATGCACGCCTTGGTCTAATGGCCGCCCGCTATTGTATTCCATTGCGCATCTGCGGGACGTACTGTGCATGTGCAGCTTCTTACACCGCCTGCACTGAGGAGCTCCGACAACCAGATTGCCGCTCCAGCCCCCACCACAACCCCCGGAACACTGGGCCTCTGTCCGCACCCGCAGTCGCAGCACCCGCAGTCGCAGCAGAGGTAAGGTGGCGGGTCCAACGGGGCCAAGTGGAACCCCAGAGGGGGACTTGGGCTATAGCTAGAAGGCTGTTAATCGAACAAATCACTGCACCATATTCGTGTGCGCTGCTGTACTCCATGCGGCATTAACGCCACCAATCGCCCCAGGCACCCGTGTTTATCGCGGTTGCTTTTTTGAATTTCATGGATTCTGTGCAATTAAATGCAATGACATGAATGAATAGTAATGTGTACAATACTGTGCTACTGTGCTACTGTGTCAATTTCAGGTGTTTAAAAGCCAGAACACTAAAATGCCATTTTCTGCACTCGCCTGCGCCGCGGAATGGTTGGAAGAAATTGCGCACCATCACATGGGTATTCCGAGATATACACCGCATGAAGTGTTTCAATAACGGCCGCTGCATCTGTATATTGTTGATGACCTTCCAGAAGTTAGCTGGATTTGATATAATGTGCTGAAGATTGTCAGTGTAGGTAAAACCGAATGTTTTAAAACAACTTTGCTGCACAGTTATTTTTTGAGGATGTTTGGATTTACAGTAATTTTATACCCTGTGTCAGCAGTAAGCAAATATGCAGCTAATGCTCATATTCTTACTGACATCTCTTATCCCATAATTTCACCACAGAAGAAATGAAATGACTTGAATTGTCTGTTTTGCAGCAGATAATACACATCTTGTACTGTAAGTAAGAAGAAAAATCAATTCAAATCAAAGTAGTTCTGATATTGAAACTTTATTCAATTTTCAGAACGCAAAAAGTACCTACTACAATCTACTTACATTTTAATCAGTAGCACATTTTTACATTTATTATCCCTGGTGGAGCATGTCATCTTATACCCATGACAAAATTGCAATTGTAGGATATATGTTTTTCTCCATGAAATACCCAGGGGTCAAGTTCCAGTTGTCTTAATCAAATGAAAAACACAAGAACACGGAACTCCAGTCTTTAATGGAAACACACATGCTTTGAAGAGAGGAGATGGTCGTGTTGCTTTCAAACGGAAGGAAAATCACACACTAATCTATATGTATTTACAATTGGTTCACATTATCCCAGATACATCAACCTGCAGTAAGCTAAAAATAAAGTAATATAGCGGGGAAAAAAATCTTTTATTTTTATAGTGCATCAACGTTGTACCGCAAACCATAACACACTTTTTATCGGATCCTTAAAGAATATTCAATCTGACAAAAAAGAGACTGAATACCAAATTTGTTGCTAATAAAGACTATTAATCATATTCCAATATATATTGGAACGGGATTAACAGCATAAAGATCGCTACTCCAGGCTAGCATTAGCCCTGTCTTTCTTATGTATATACTGTAATAACCAATATACTGGTCATTATATACATAGGTAAGATAAACTAAACCAACTTGAAATAGATTATAAAATAATAATTAAAATACATTATAGTACATTTTAACCCCTTAGTAGCCCACTAGTCAACTAGTCATGGGTTTTCATTACTAGCTGCCAGAAAGGCTACAAAGGTGTTAATATATGCATATGACTGTGCTACCTTGACCACTTTAGTGACAATTAAAGCATTGCCATGTAATGCTTTACTAACCACTAAGGTAACCAAGGGGTTAACCCTCTTGCAATCCCTCCAGGAGGCCTAACCACCCTCTCCAGGGCAAAACCCCCCTAGCCCCACCCCAAACAAACATACCCCCCCCCCCTTTAGACTAATGCACAATATTAGCCAAATGTGTTTGTTATGGGTTTGGCGCATAAACTAAAAAAAAAATTAAGCATGCAATAAAGCAGCATAATATTAAAAATACGTTTAAAATCTATTTCAACCGTACGAAAATTAATTGTGATGGTGGCTACCAAGTCTCTCTCAATGGGGACCTAGATAGCCAAATTGGCAATCAATAATAAGCTATAATGAAAAAAAAAATCAATTTGCAATTTGAAAACATATTACTTATCCCCCCCTCTTCATTACCTAAGTCGCTAACCGCTAAGGTAATGAAGGGGTTATCAACTTCTGCCAACCCCTTGGGAGGCCCAATCACCCACCACAGGGAAACTACCTTATCACTCACCCTCCTTCCCCCCAACAACAGTACCCCCCCCACACACACACACACAGAAATTGGCATAAGTCCTCTTAGCCAAGTGTTGCTAATTGGACTTCTGTCCATTGAAAAAGATAACACAATCCATTAATAAAAGATACATTAAAATAGATAATCAAATAATCAAGATTAAGCCATTAAATCCATTGATTGTCACTATGGCTACCAAGACCTTCAATGGGGGCCTAGGTATTCATATTGGCAATCAATGTATACCGTAAATAAATAAAAGTATTGTTTAACCCTGCCAGGTTAACCATCCTCCTCATCCTCAGTGGCACCCGTAGATTAATCCATTAAAGGGGCAATGCCCAACCATTAAAGTGAAACCATGAAATAATCCCTGCCTGATGGCCAATAAAATAAAATAAAAACCCATGTAAAATAATCCCATGCCCGATGGCGCAAAAATAAATAAAATAAAAAACAATCAGGATCTAAATATCGCTGCCCGATGGCACCAAAAAAAAAATATATAAAAAGCAATCCATGACCGATGGCACAAAAATAAACAAAAAGAGTCAACAAAGCCCAATAGCTTCTTTACAATCCAAATCCATCCTGGGTAAAGATTGATGGATGAATTTCTCTTTATTATTCTTTTGTTTATTACTTTAAAGATGTGTTCTTTCTTTCTTCTTTTTTCTCTTCCTTTTTTCCTTCTTTGTTGAATTGTCATCTTCTTGTGGTCAAATGAGATGTGCCATTCCTTATATAAGCCCTGTGACATCACATTATACCAGTCACACGGTATAGTACATCCACCATCCTATTGGTGATGTACAATGTTAGTATCCATCAATTTTGTCTGAGAATGACCTCTCATCCAAAATTGAGGAAATCACATAGTACATCAAGCAACCTGATTGGTTGATGTACCATGGGATTTCTTCCTTTTTGTTTGGTGATGTGATGCCACCTTTAAGGGAAAGAATCACATAGTACTTGATTAGTTGGTTTGTATCATGTGATTCCTTCCCTTTAAGGTGACCTCAAAACACCAAACATTTCAAGGAATCACATCAACCAGGTTGCTTGATGTATCATGTTATTTCCTCAATTTTGGCTGAGGTTAAATTCTCAGTCAAAAATAATGGATGATCACATGGTACATCAACCCATAAATTGGTGGCTGTACCATGTTATTGGTCTAATGTGTCGTCACAGGCCTTATGCAGTATACAGCATTCAGCCTGGTATGACTAATTTGACCACAAGAAGATGACGATTCAACATCAACTTTAACAGAGTTCGATGTATCCGGACCATTTAAGTCTGAAATGAAAACACAGCTTTCATAAAAAATCTCCTCCATATAAACATTTAAAGAGTGCTTTTGTTTGTAGAGGTGAAATTCTTGGAAACAGGTCAATTAATGGCAATACATTTTTAGGAAATAAAAATGTTGGACTGGTGTCCTTTTTAAAACTCAGGGCACCAATCTAACATTGTTGATGTTCGTACATGGTGACTGTAAGGAATCCACGCCTCAGTTTGCTGTTTGCCTTGCCTTCGAGACCTGTGCAGCCCTGGAATACTGCTCCTGATCTTTGCTGCAGCTCCACCCTGTGTTCACTCATTGAAGCAGTGCTGCCACACGTCCCTTCTGCTATTGGTTCACTGACCTTTAAAGACATCTTTCCCACAATGCTTCCCTGCCGAGCATAACCCTTCCTGGTTTTCACAAATGTTCTGCCACAAGCCCTATGGCTTGGCTCTGTTGTGTTCTAATCTCTCAAGTTCTATTCCTTAGTTCACGCAGAGGTCTGTTCCTGTCTCCTGTGCTGAAGCGGAGTACTCTCCTTGTTGACTTCAGCTCCCTGTTTCCTGAGACCGGCTGCTAGTCTCACGCAGCGGTCTGTTCCTGTCTCCTGTGCTGAAGCGGAGTACTCTCCTTTTTGACATCAGCTCCCTGTTTCCTGAGACCGGCTGCTAGTCTCACGCAGCGGTCTGTTCCTGTCTCCTGTACTGAAGTGGAGGTCCCCCCAGTGTTGTCTTCAGCTCCCTGGTTCCTGGGGCCTGCGGCTCATTCTCCATAGCAGAGGCCGTGTCCTGGTTCCTGCGCTGAAGCGGAGGATTCTCCAGCCCGCTCAGGACTCTTGCACTGAAGCACTGATTTACCAGTGCTGCCAGGCGGTGTGCCCACTCTGGTCTACCTACCCTTTCCTGAGACCAGTACCATGGGCCATGGTCGCCGCACGCGCAGAGTCCAACCCTGCGCTCATGCTCCTAAGCTAAAGCGGGGAACTCCTGACTACCTGTTGCTGAACTCCTGCTTGAACAACGATTACCCTGATGTCTCCAGTCCTGACCCTGGCTTGTCCACTGACGATGCTGCCTTCTCCAGTCCTGACCCTGCAAAGTTCGACTACGAACTGCGCAATCCGGATCAGCCTGCACGGTCTAAGGTCGGTGCTTTTACAACCCCACCTCAGCCACGCGGTCCGACCCAGGTTTGTGGCGAGCACAACCATGACAGTGACTGCCACATTAACATTCTATTAAATTATGTTAACAATACAGCAACCAATGAGGTTAACTTGCATTTTAAAATACTTATTTTACAGTGTCTCCTGTGAGATCATCTAGGATTGACCAGGTCTGTGATTTTTGGGGCAATAAAGCAATCAACAGATTAACTATGTTGACTGTGGGCTGACAACTGACAGAGCACAGAGGTATTCCTGCTAGGCTAATCTTCATGTCAATAATTTGAGTAACCTGTCCTTTCCATAAGGATAACACATTTGGCATATTTGATTTGGAAGGAAGTTTATAAAAAATGTGCTCAACCATACATACAATACGCATTAATTATGTACAATCAGAGAGGTAAATATTACATTGATGATGTTTGAAATGAAAAGAAGGCACACATGCGCAAGCTATTTAAGGTTTCTTATGTTTTTAGGGGCTTAGTATACCTTAATCTTTTTCTATAGCAGTCATGCTTTTGACATGGATGTAGCCAAGCATACGATACCTGTAATTTTGACATCTGTCTCTCATTACAGATTTGGCTCTCGTTTTCAGTTAAATCTGCAGTATAATGTTCTGACTTAGTTTCTGCAGCTTTAAATTTACAGTACAGCTTTACAGATGCAGCAGCCATTATTTTAAGAAATCACAGCGACGTTTTCATGTTCACAGCTGTACTCCATGCGTCATGAACGCTGCCAATCGCCCCAGACACATGTTTATTGCGGTAGCTTTGCTTGAATTTCATGGATTGTGTGCAATTAAATGCAATGAAATGAATGAATTATAATGTTTACGGTACTGTGCTACAGTGCTACTGTGTCAATTTCAGGTGTTTAAAAGCCACAACACTAAAATGCAATTTTATGCACACGCGTCTTAAGGCGGTAAGTTTGGAAGCAATCCCGCGCCATGACATGGGTATTCCGAGGTATACACTGAGTAATTTGTTAAAATAATGGCCGCTGCATCTGTAACAAAAAAACATTGGCGATTAGTCAGCTGTAATTCCCTAAAAATTGAGATAGTGAAAAAGCACAGCAGAAATATTTCGTTTTATACAGTAGTTCAAATGTCTTATGACTTTGTTTATAAAGCAATTTTGCCACCTACCTACAGTATTTGCACTTACTCATTATGGTTTATGTATAGTCTGCTAATAACTATACATCAATGACAATTGTCACTAATTCTTTGACAGTATTTAGTATCTATTTTTAAAGATATATTCCAGAAACAAAAAGAGACTAGAACATAATGATCAGTTGAGCAATCACATTGGGAAAAACTTTTGGCCTTCAATTAAATGGGATGTGGTATTAGGTCTTGGTTAGATGGCCTTATAATGCTGCTACAGTGCTGAAGTCAGTTATTTGTTAGTAAAAAGAGGAAATTCCTAAAGTTGCATGAGGGCAGAATCAGCTGCTAACATAAAATAGTTTCGAACACATTAAAAAAAAAAGTCACTCTAATAATATGAAATTTTGTTATTGTAATACTCTTCAATAACTCCTGTAATACAATATCAGCTTAATATACAATATATGTTATAGTGTTAAGATTTATTAACACAAACACACATATTCACTATATATATATATATATATATATATATATATATATATATATATATATATATATATATATATACTGTGTATATATATATACAGTGGTTGACAAATCACCAAAAAATCTACTCACCACACAAAAAAATCTACTCGCCACCTAGTACCAAACGTGTGCTGCTTGGGCCAATATTTACTCGCCCGGGGGTTAAATCCACTCGCAAATGTATAGGTTTGTCGAACACTGTCTCTGGTTTTAAATATATATTGCCATGCTCAGTAGCACTCCTCTGTGACACTCATATGCTTATATATATGTTGTGGTTATTTTGAGGGTTCAATAGGAGCTTGTTAGGTGTCCCGTATATTTCACAATTGTGTTTCAGCTAGTCCTGGCTGATTGGAGGTTGGCAACCTCCTACTTAATTTAAGCTCACCCCCTCCCACATTTAAATGGTTAAGGGCTCACTCCATAGCATCCTCCACACAGGGGAACTTGTTTGCTTGCTGGATGATTGTGACAACTCTAATACAGAGTGCTTTTCCTAGTAATGTACAGGTAAATAAAGGCTCCAATCAGACTTAGAACTAATATTGACAGATTTACTATAAATCATTCTTCCTGTTATTACACAGGTTATTAAGAATTTATATTAGCGTTAGGGACCCCTGAATTGTGGTCTGCCGTGAAGTTGGCTCAGGGGCTTACAACAATTTTGGCCAAAAAATGTCAAACTAAAAGACCATTTTACTTAATAGATATTTATACATATATATTTAGGCACTGTACCGTGTATGAGTTTCACTAGATGTGCTAAAACTGAGCTTTGTCTGTGTTTTATGTTCTGTCTCTGGTTTTAAATATATATTGCCATGCTCAGTAGCCCTCCTCTGTGACACTCATGTGCTTATATATATGTTGTGGTTATTTTGGGGGTTCAATAGGAGCTTGTTAGGTGTTAGGTGTCCAGTATATTTCACATATATATATATATATATATATATATATATATATATATCCACACACACACACACGTAGGTATGTACGTATGTATGTATGTATATATTCATCCCTGTGGGAGCGAAACGTTGGACTTCTGTGCTTTGTGTTTTAATACACTTACTGAATTTACCTGCCTGAGTGCTGTCTCCTTTTTGCCAGTTTCTGGTAATGTATGTTTTTATATATACATTTATATATACATATATATATTATATATACATATATAATATAGCATAATAATAATAATGCAGCCACTCCCATCCATACATGTGCCTGCCCCCTGAGGTATATAAGGCACAACACTGTCAAGTTAGAGTTGTTGTTGCTGAAGTGTTTGGCTCCTGTGAAAGGGATTGCAGGATAGCTTTGTGACCCTAGTGCTGTAACTAGTGGCACGAGTTTCCAGATCAAGCCTGTCAAGGCCACACTGTTTTCAGGGACCTGGCACAGGGGTGATCTCCCTACAGGGAGGGGGGATCCAACTCCAATTAGGAGGGCAGTACCTGGCAAAGGGACAGCACGGAGAAATGTGCGGCTAGAGCTGAAAGCTGCATGGGGCAGTCTACTACCTCCAGATCATCAATAAAGATGCCCTTGTTAAAGATACCCCCACTGTGTGAGTGTGAGATTACTCTACAGTGGCAGTCACCACCGAGAAGGAGTTCCTCACCAGGTCCATCTCCCTGCGGAAGCATAGATCCTGATGAGGTGGAGGCGCTGCACATGATGTAAGTTGGACTCGCACCCACTACCTCAGCTACCTGTCCTGATGACATCCCCTAATACCATCAAGCGAGAGACTCAGGAGTCCTGTCACTTGCAGGTGCACCACCATACACGATCACGTAATGGTGACCGGTTAGACCACACGGGCCAATGTGAGATTGGGTAGGTCAGACAGGAGGGAATACCCGTTACATATGTATGTATGTATGTGTGTATATATATATATATATATATATTTATATATATATATATATACAGTGGCGGCCGCCTTTATCCTAATGCGGCCGTATCGGCGCCACTCTGAATACCGCGGGCAGATGCAGTATTTTTTTTTTCCGGAATATGCTCCGGTATTGTAGCGCATGTGATATTGAATGCATGAACGTAAATGCGGTATGAATGCGGCATGAACACGATGAAGTGCGGTGAAGTGCGTAGCATTCGGAAAATATCCCCGAAAAAATTCGGAGATGTTGGAGAATAAAAGGGGCCGTGACAGTATATATATATATATATTTTTTTTTTTATATATAATCACTGTCCTCTAGGGGCTGAATAGGGCAGCTATAGGACTTTTGCAGTACATAGAGTTAATCCTCTCTGGAATAGCTGTTCACCCGCTGGCTAATTAATCAGGATGGACTCCCTCAGTTAATAAGGAAGTGTTTAAGGCAAACACAGTGTGATGCCATGCAGAGATAGAGAGATAGGCTGTTTTCCCCAGAGAAGGGGGGGGGGGGGGGTTACAAGCGCTTCCCAGCTGCGGAAACTGATACAGAGGAACCTACAGGGGGAATTTTCTCTGGGCTCATGTGGGACCGAGTTCCCCTGAGAAGGAAAGGATGACAAGGCCTGTGCTGAAGCAGTGACGTCTACTCTGGAGGACTTACAAACAGATAAGCAAAACCCTTTGTTATTGCCTTGTGCAAAGACTGTGTAGATTGTTGCATTTGCCAGGGCATGTATTATCAGGGAACTAGTATAGTTGGCCAGTGGTTTTTAGAGAGGGCTGAATAAAAGTCAGTTAGTTTCCCTAATTGGAATAGGGTTTTATTTTATTATTTTGTTTTCTTAAAGGGGCGGTGGGTCTATTGTATGATTTAATCCCTGTAAATAAACCCCTGCATAGAAAATACAATGTTTCCAGTCTTAATTTGGGACAAAAGAGACTGCAACGTGGTGTGGGCATCACAATATATATGTATATGTAGCACCTGTTACCACCCCCTCTCCACGGAAGATCTGGCCACTACATGGTTATTGTCCCCAGTACTGTTGCTCACCTGCTGGTTCAGGAGGTTTGAGTAGCTCCGCAGTTGTCGTTTGGGAGCAGAAACAGTGCAGGCTTTTCTCTCGGCTCTTACTGTGCAGCTCCTCCATCCCATGAGAATCCTGCTGGATTCCTGATGATCCTCACTGGCAATACTCTGTTCCAATAATCACACACCATAGTTGGTCCAACTGCAGTTATATAGTGTAACAGCATGATCGTCCTCCAGCCCTGGAGCAGACCCCAGGGACTTGAGGCCCCTAGAGCCCCTCCCAATATCCTTGACCCTCTGTAGGGAAAAGGGTATCACACTGTCCCATAATCAACCACCTCAATTTGATGGAGTGTCGGCTTTTATACCCAGGGGGAAGGGCGGGTAACCCCGCCCCATTTCAGGGCAGGTCCAGGTTCTGGATATCCAAAATAATCAGTGCACCTCGTTGATATTGAAAAAAGAAAAAAGAGCGCAATAAAAAAACGTTCACAACATATAGCTTTCATATATATTGATGGTGAGATATGCACTTACATTTCAGTGCCTGTACTCAGGCATATATTGGTATCTTTTTTGTCTTCACCTCCGCAAAGCCGTGAAATTTTCAAAGGGAACTTCTTTTCTTTAAAAGCTCAGCTTTATGTATGAAAAATCAGGAATAGATTTACACAAAAACAGTGTAAAAGCATAGGGACAGACCAGTGTGTGATTCTCCGCAACCTTCTCCGGTCTCCGCGACATCCACCGCTTATCCAGTCGGCGTTCTATGTTACTTCCGGTTTCTGGTGTTACAACGAAACTGGTCCTCCCGGCAACCCTACGCGTTTCAAAGGTAGTCATTCTTTGTCAGAGGTAGTATGGTATGTTCTGGTATCCCTTCCTTTTATATCCCTCTCCCGCAATGTTACATAACTTTCTTTAATAATAACTTATGGCATAGATAAAGAACATATATCAATTTATGAATAATATAAAATATAAAATAACTATTTCCTAATAATAAAATAAACAATTATATTATTAATGTCATAAAACATACCATAAAAAAACAACATCATTGTATTAGGTTCGCAGCAATTCCAGATACTTTGGAAACAATTCCCTTATATTTATATGATATACATATGAAAAAAAAGATATGAATAACCTTTAAATCACCTAAATAGACATATAATTCAATCTATGTGAGGACGTTAGCTCTCAGAAAACATTATACTCGATGGATATTTTTAGTGCCCTTCAAGAAAAATACTGGGATATACGCTTATGATATAAATGTATTAGTATTCTGGATATAACAGATTATATAAATCCCAATATATATTCAATTTGAAGTGATATTTTTTAGTGATAATTTTTATGTGCTTAACTTAATTGTGTAAATTTTGTTGTGTATATTTTTAATCTTACTCTCTCTACAGCCGCGGCCCCTTTTATTCTCCGACATCTCCGAATTTGTTTGGGGATTTTTTCCGAATGCCACGCACTTCACCGCGTTCATGCCGCATTCATGTTGCATTCATGCCTCTGTCACCCATGGTTGATGTGTTTATTGATTTGTTTATTGATAATGGTTCGGATTTAATTGGTTGCAATTCTTCGCGTATCTGACAGGTGGCAGATATTCATGAATTGTAATGTGCATGCGCTTCAGTAATGTGTCGACATGCAGGTGTTTAAAAAAATACCACAGTGGTCCATTGTAAATTGACCTTGGTACTGAAGAAGTTACAATAATGTATCAATTTAGGCTTTCATATTAAAAACTAAATGCGCAGTGTCTGGTGTTCTATTGTCCTGAGAGTTCTGAGATGAGTGCACCACTGCAGTCCGTGTTCCAAAAACCCGACATAATGTATGCTTATTTAATATGGGCTGCGATTAATGAAACAGATGATAAGATGGCAACAGTTGGTCAAATTTATCAGTATTTTATCAAAAACTATGACTTTGACAAATTTTCACCAGATGCTCATGTGTAGAAGCGTGCAATAAGGAAAAAGTTATGTATCGATCCGTGATTTTTTCGTATTGATCCCGCACACGGTGTTAAAGGAGGGTATTCGTGTGTAGCACCAGATTTTTCCTGTATCTTTGATCATGGAGACTTCAAAAGGCGAAAGGTCATGTTAAAACCAACTAAGAAACATCAGTAGCAGGCAAGCAATGCAATGCACCGGCTTCCAATAACGGTCCGACCATCAGTGAAAACCTGGTGACCGGCAACCCTTGTTGTCTGTCCCCACCCGGACACTTGCAACCTGAGCCGGATTTAGCATACAGATTCCAGCAAGCTTGCATGTACCAAAACGATTTCCAGCCTCATTAGCTGACTACAGGTGTAGTAGTCCCGCTGTCACCTGTCAACTACGTGGATAATCAAGAATACGGGCATGGCAGTGGCTCGGCACCAGCTGATTGGGAAAGTCTATGGTGAGTAATGTTGCCGTATTTTATTCTGTTTTTTTTTTATTTTGAAAATATCAATATCAGTGCGATTCAAAAGTCAAGCGATTCTCCTGTAAGCAATATCATTGGCTGAGCGGCTTCTACAGTAGATACTGCACAATTGGTGAAAAGCTAGACGCATGCGCATTGGAATCTTCTTGAAACGCATATGCGTGTCATCACATCGACGGTTGGCCCATGCGCATGGGAACAGGAGACGCCCCCCCCAGAAAATTATTGATGGGACTGACTGTGGGATCTTCTTTAGGGGACTGACTGACCATTACAGTAAAACTTGTACTTTTGTTTTTCCTCAGAAAAGAAAACTTTGTCATATCATTCTGAAAAGGCAAATGGAGGGATTTCGATGGATAACATCGCTTTGTGTAACAATGACTGCACATTGCTGAATCGGATTTAAAAAACCACGTACCGGAGTCAACAGTTTAGTGGCCGTTGTTATTGATTAGGATAGAATAACTGAGAGCTTCATAGAAAACCTGAAACAGTATGCTGTTGTTTTCAGACCGTATACAATACATTTTTTATATATACACTGGCGACACACTTTATTCGAGCTCGGCTAGTCCCACGAATTCGGGTATACCCGGGTGTATTGAGGTATGTGACTGTTTTCTGCCCGAGTGCATTGGGTTATTTTCCAAGCAGGGATTGAAGCATTTTATTCCCGCTGGCTGCAATACTGCACAGTATATATATATATACTGCATTACAATTCATGAATTTATGCCATCTGGTAGACACGCGAAGCATTGCAGCCTATTAAATCCTAATCATTATCATTTAACAGATCAGCCGCCCGTCAGCCAGGCATGAACCCAGGCTGGGAAGGCAAACGCAACGGGGCTTGTCAGAGGTGAGGAGCGGCGCATTCCAGGTATCTGCCAGGTACATACTGGGTATTTGCTCGAATAAAGTGTGTCGGTGCAGTACTGCACCGACACACTTTATTCGAGCAAATACCCAGTATGTACCTGGCAGATACCTGGAATGCGCCGCTCCTCACCTCTGACAAGCCCCGTTGCGTTTGCCTTCCCAGCCTGGGTTCATGCCTGGCTGACGGGCGGCTGATCTGTTAAATGATAATGATTAGGATTTAATAGGCTGCAATGCTTCGCGTGTCTACCAGATGGCATAAATTCATGAATTGTAATGCAGTATATATATATATACTGTGCAGTATTGCAGCCAGCGGGAATAAAATGCTTCAATCCTTGCTGGAAAATAACCCAATGCACTCGGGCAGAAAACAGTCACAAACCTCAATACACCCGGGTATACCCGAATTCGTGGGACTAGCCGAGCTCGAATAAAGTGTGTCGCCAGTGTATACTGTATAATAAACCCGAAAAATAAAAAGTATGCATTTATTCAACATGTATTCCAGTACATATGTGTATCCTCTTGTGATGTACAGTACTGAGCATGCCTACAGTATACAGTACAGTATGCCTGGACAGTATTGTACAGTACAGTATGTTCTAGAAACACTGTATTTTGTTACATTATAAAAGGAGACAACGGAACAATTTAAAACAAATCAACATTTTCTTTTATTGGTGGAGTAAGTACAAAAACATTTATTTACAAATACAATTTAAAAACATTTAAAGTGTACAGCAATTCAAAACATTTACAGGTGTATGGTGTACTGCTAGTAAAAAAAATTATGTACAGAAAGTCAAAATATTTACAGTAGGATGGTGTACAGTACAGTAAGTCAGGCCTGCACAACACCAGTCCTCGAGGGCCGCAAACAGGCCCGGTTTTCACCTGAAAACGGGCCTGTTTGCGGCCCTCGAGGACTGGAGTTGTGCAGGTCTAGTGTAAGTAAAAACATTTCTTTATTAATCAAATTTAAAACACACAACATCTCCTTTATTAAAGTACAGAAAGTCAAAACATTTACAGCACAACAGTATGGTGTTAGTAAAAACATTTCTTTATTAATACAAGTTAAAACAAGCAACAAGTCAAAAAATAAACAACATTTGAACAGTCACGCAAATTCGATCCCCACCAGATTGTCCTTCCAGGGCCGATGCCTTATATGACGCAAAATGCCATTAATGGCGTCTCTCACGATTTTCATTAGAAGATCTGTAATTGAAAAATAGCGCCGCAATTCCTCCACAATAGTCCTTAAATTTTCAGGAAGCGCCCTTTTTTCGCGATTTCATTCGTAGTTTACGTTGTTGGCCCACCCGCAGTACCCCAAGTAGGACACGTGGTGCTTGAAAATTAACATGCCATACTTCTGGGGTAAACCAGCACTCATCACCCTATACTTCTCCCTGAGTGGATTGGGCAGCTCACACAGGATGATGTCAGGCACCGTATTGATGCAAGCGTATGTCGGTTGGATACTGGGATCGGGTGTTCTTCTGGGAGCGGGTGTGCTTGTGGTGGCGGGTGAGGGTAGGTTGTCTGGAGGATGCTTTCCTCCTGTCTTGGTCGCCGTGTTGTCTCCTGGCGTGGTCTTGACGGGGTTGTCATGTCATCCTTGTCAACGGCATACATGTACACATATTCTTCTGGTGGAGGGAGTGCGCTTGGTGATGGAAGGCGGTCGAAGGTCCCATTCATCCCATTCATGCCACCCTCCTGCTCCGGCATCGGAGATACAGGGGCATGAACTCCGAGCAAATTATGTATCCCCGCTATGTCAGTCTCTATCTTCTCCATCCGTTGATCCATCTTCTCCATCCGTTGATCCATCTTCTCCATCCGTTGATCCATCTTCTCCAACCGTTGATCCATATTTAGCATGGTCTCTAAAAGAATATCTATGTTTACCAGCATAGTAGAGTTCCTGGGGATATCGACACTTAACCCATTCAGCATGCGGTCTAACGAGCTGGATCTTGTGCATGGGGTGCTGTGGACATCTGGGTGGATGGGTGCTACGGAGGATGAGATGGGGGTTCCCTGGAGAGAAGCGGCAGAGTTGTCAAAGAAGGATGGAGGAGGTGACTGGGGGATTTCCGGGAGAGAAGCGGCAGCGTCGTCGAAGAGGGATGGAGAAAGTGACCCGTGGATTTCCAGGAGAGAAGCGGCAGAGTCGTCTAAGCGTAATGGAGAAAGTGACACATTGATTTCCAGGAGAGCAGCGGCAGCGTCGTGGACAAGTAGTGGAGAAGATGGGCTGTGGATTTCCGGGAGAGCAGCGGCAGAGTCGTTGAAGCGTAGTCGAGGAAGTAGCCTGCGGGTTCGATGGGTTGGCTGCCATTTGTTTGCTTTGAGTGTACATCACCAAATTTCTTCTTGACATAATAAGGCTTACGTGTATTAAAACCCTTAGACTTTGGGGTCAGCAGAAGGTTTTCTTTATTAGCCATAGCCTTTCTCTTTGGCCTTGGCTTGGAAACGGCTGCCGCATTTCGCTTTTTCTACATGACAGGCACGACAGAGGTAAGTGGGTTCCTGCGTCCGTAGAATCGGGGTTGATCCATGGAAGCAGATGGCACAATGCAGTATCTGGACAAGGGAAAGTTCAGATACAGATCATCGAGTGGTGGGCTATGCAAAGTGTGTAACCTTTTATGCATGGCGACGAGGTACAGGTGTTAAAAGTGGGCGTACTCTAATGTGAGTCATTAACGTATAAATATACCATTCATTTTGTGGATTCACTGCACATTGAATACACATCGACTAAACATTGAATATACATTCTTGTGCTTGTATTTCTTTCTACTCGCAGCAATGCCTGTTAAAAAGATTTCAAAGAATCTCAGCATGAGAATTAAGGAGATGTACACGAGCGGACAACGAAATGCAGATATCCAACGTTGGTTAGCTGCTTCTGGCCTCGTTGTACCAACAACCACCGTTTGCTATCATGCACACGGTAAGACCAAATAACGCACAAGGACACCAACGGTAACTAACGCGTAAGTATATTTATATAACTATATAATACAGTATATCTATCTATTATTGTTAATACAGTATTGCTGCATATTAATATTACTATATAGTATAGATCTATCTAATATTATAGTAATTTCTGTTTATTTATAATACTATATAATACAGTATATCTATCTATTATTGTTTATATTGCTGCATATTAATATAACTATATAGTATAGATCTATCTAATATTATAGTTATTTCTGTTTATTTATATTACTATATAATACAGTATATCTATCTATTATTGTTTACTGTAGATGATGTGCTGTACTTGTGGCCTGCTGCACTGTAACTTACAGGATTGTTTTTTTTCTGTACACTGTAGGGAGACAACTCTTCTGGTCGACAAAATAAGTTAAGAGAATGATGAGAAGAGTGCCTTAAGGGTCAAATACTCTCTGCTGCAAAATCACAATCTCACTGTATCCGAGACCAGCATCAAGAAGATGAGACGCAGAATTGGATGAAAATATGGACGTGTGAGGTTAGTACTGGACAGTACAGGAGGTTAAAGTGTTGTTTAAGAAACTGTACTGTACCTATAAAATTATTCCTAGTCATTACAGAGCGTACCCTATGATAAGGGATGTTAACAAGATCAAGAGAGTGGTCCAGGCCCAGGCATGGATCGACAGTGGAGAAACTTTCCAGGATTTTATCTTCACTGACGAGTCTACTGTATCGCTGGAGAGATTTGCCACCTTTGCATTCCACAAAAAAGGTCGCATATCTATGAAGCCACGTCCAAAACACCCGGTGAAGATGCATGTGTGGGGTGCCATCTCTAGGCGTGGACCAGGATGCATTGTCATCTTTGAAGGTAAAATAAGTCACACGCTTTTGCCTTATGCACTGTACTAGTGTGCAGTTTTTTGAGCACTTTTCTTTTCATGTTATTGGAATCATGAATAAAGTTTTTTCCAAGAGCAAATTGTGCCTGAGATTGTGGAATACCTCACACGTGAGTTACCAGATGGTCACCGTTTCTACCAGGACAACGATACGAAGCACACCGCGTCAACAGCGCATATTCTTGAGCGCGGTATCAACTGGGTGAGTAAGTGCGGTAACCGTGTCTCATTTTTTCCCACTGTTTTTACTGTGTATCTCTTTAACTAATTGTCCTTTTTTTCCCCCTCCAATGACAGATCGCCAGACTTCAATCCTATCGAATTGGTTTGGCATCAGCTGAAGGATCATATCCTAAAAGTCATGAAACCCTCCAAAAAAGATTAGTTGGCGCATGGCATAATGAGTTTTTGGAACGATGTACTCACCGTGGAACGATGCAATACATATATTGACCATATTGCGACTGTGTTGCCCATTGTGATCGAGCGTAATGGGCAAGCATCAGGAAGGTAGTATGGTATAGTACTGTACTGTAGTATGGTAAGTACAGGCACACCAAGTACAGTATTATACAGGTAAGTATGGCACAGATTTTTTCTTTCCTGAGAGAGCAGCACTAGCCATCTGGTTACAAAGTATTTAACAGTAGTTACAGTATACAGTAGTTCCAGTATAGACTAGTTTGACAGTACTATCTGCATACTGTAGTCCAATATGGAGTAGCTATACAGAACACAATGCCATAATACAGTATGCACATAACTGCACTAATTTTTTCTTTTCTTGTCTTTTCAGAGAAAAAAGAATGGACAGGGGGAGGGGGGTATCATGTGTAAATTTTGTGAACTGTGTGTACAGTTAAGTGTATCTAAACTGCAGTCATGATTTACACAAAACCTCTCCTCTCTCAATGAACTACACAGAATGAGGAAGAAGATAAAGACGGAAAATTTGTATTACTGTTTTTATTATTATCAATTTATCAATTTATCAATTAGCAATTTATCAATAATTTATCAATTATCATTTTCAACTGTGCTATACTATTTTGTTATTTGTCTTCTGCATACTTCAATAGTGTATCTACAGTCATGATTCACACAAATGAATATTTGTATTTTTCTTTCCTGATAAAATAAAATACATATTTAATTACATTAAGATTTTATTTCTTTGAACTTTAAATTCACTATGAATGTGTGTGTTGGGGATTCTTCAAGAAGACATACAGTTTAAATAATTGGTTAGCTTTTTAATAATTGGTTACATAATCAGATTAACATAAGGGAAAGCCAACAATAGGAAAATTAACGAATGGTCTGAGAGAGATTTAAAAGCACAAAGACAAGCTTTTGAAAATGAATGGTTTTGGAGAGGTGTCGATAAGAGGTTGAAATTCTTGAGCGAGCCTTGTGTGTGTCTGCGGGGGGAGGGGGGTAAAGCTGCATGAAGGATTAGCTGTACTGTAGTTCAAAGACATGACATATTTTCAACAGGCAGTTCATCATAATAATTTGATCCCCACACACTCAAATACATAATAATCACACAAATCAATCATGTGCAGTCAAACGCACAGTGTCGCAGTCAAAAGCTACAGAACAGATTGAATATCATAATATCAAGATGGTTGAGAAGGCACATATTCATGTTGAGAAAACAAAAATAAAAAATGATGAGAAAAAAAAATATTTATTTCTTTTTGGTCACTCTTGAACTTTGCAAGCAGTGGTGAAGTTATAGATGCATGCGCAGTAATCATCCGCTAGCTCCCTTCCCAAAGAGGATTACACGCAGGCGCAGAGAGGTGATTCTTGGCTCAGGACGATTAAAAGCACAAATACAAGCTTTTGAAAATGAATGGTTTTGGAGAGGTGTCGATAAGAGGTTGAAATCCTTGAGCAAGCCTTGTGTGTGTCTGCGGGGGGAGGAGGGTAAAGCTGCATGATGGATTAGCTGTACTGTAGTTCAAAGACATGACATATTTTCAATAGGCAGGTCATAATAATAATTTGATCCCCACACCCCCAAATACATAAAAATCACACAAATCAATCATGTGCAGTCAAACACACAGTGTCGCGGTCAAAAGCTACAGCACAGATTGAATATCGTAATATCAAGATGGTTGAGGCAGGCACATGTTCATGTTGGGAAAATAAAAATAAAAAATGACGAGAAAAAGGTCACTCACTCTTGAACTTTTTTTTCCCCCAATGAGCATTAATAATCAACACAGAATAAATCAAACCAGGCTCTGCACTGCACTGGACAAAGTAATGCACTTACTGCACCGACACACTTTATTCGAGCAAATACCCAGTATGTACCTGGCAGATACCTGGAATGCGCCGCTCCTCACCTCTGACAAGCCCCGTTGCGTTTGCCTTCCCAGCCTGGGTTCATGCCTGGCTGACGGGCGGCTGATCTGTTAAATGATAATGATTAGGATTTAATAGGCTGCAATGCTTCGCGTGTCTACCAGATGGCATAAATTCATGAATTGTAATGCATTATATATATATATACTGTGCAGTTTTGCAGCCAGCGGGAATAAAATGCTTCAATCCCTGCTTGGAAAATACCTCAATGCACTCGGGCAGAAAACAGTCACAAACCTCAATACACCCGGGTATACCCGAATTCGTGGGACTAGCCGAGCTCGAATAAAGTGTGTCGCCAGTGTACATAAGTGTCTTTGAGGTAAGCATTCAGACCACCCTAGGTCACAACACAGGAGCTGGACAGACAGCACTCCCAAAACAGCCCTAGATCCTGCTGCACGGCCAATAGGCAGTCACTAGGCTGAGTAAATTGAACCTATTCTAGGCTGACGTCCACTAACGGTGAGTGAATTCCCCCCAAAGTCTCTGTACTGCAAGACGTCACGGCGCTCTCCGATGTCCGACGCGTCATCACGCATTGACGTTCCTGACGTCACAACGTTGCCTGTGGTTGTAAACATCCCGAGCATGATCCTCTGCGATTTCCTCACAGCAGTGTTTGTTGTTTACAATGGTGTCATAGAAACCATCACTAGCCTCTGAACTGTCACCAGTGTGTTACTTCATTATGCAATCACAGTCATACATGAGGCTACTGAACTACCAATAAGCATAGACTCATCCATACTTAAGTAATACAGTCTAAATTATACACACATATAACAAACATCACTTAGATATTTAACATTTACTACAACATAGTAAACAAATCATTAAATTAAAATCTGCTACTCTATTACACTTTAGATAATAATAGCATCTAAAACACAAAAAAATAAATGTTAGAACATAGTAGATGCCATATTTAAAATTAAAATTATTATTGAAATGTTTAATATAAATACCGAGAACCCACTGTCATTGATTTATATAGACATATATATATATCTTGTCTATATTAGCTACAGATGCAGCGGCCATTATTTTAATAAATCACACGGTGTATACCTCGGAATACCCATGTTATGGCGCGGGATTGCTTCCAACCGTACTGCCTTAAGACTGAAGCTGGTAGTCAGACGGGGCAAGGGAGCAATCATTGTTGACAGGTGGGGTCAGGTTGCAAGGATTTTAATCAGGCGGGTTAACAAGGTTTTCAGTGACATTAGTGACGATCGGCCCATATTTACATGCCGGGGCAGGGACGGGAAATAGGAATCTTAAATGGATTAAACCCGACCTTTCTCCTTTTCAAGTTGCCATTTGCAAACATACTGGCAAAACCTGAACATGCACTGACCAATAACCCCTGCTAGCTCCCTCAGGAGGGGCAGTGTGAAAAAGACAATCCTCATTAGTTAAAATTTGCCTTATCGAATTCTTTCACCAACGATGGTTAGGTGAAAATTTGAAATAATCGTAGTTCTCAATGATATGATGATATCTCTCTGCTAAAGTCGCCTTCTTATATGTTCCAGCATTAATTGCAGAAAATATTAGATATGCGTAACTGAGATTCGGTTTTGAATAAAGACTTGGCATGATGTTGAGTGTACAGGTTCGGTCTATTCAGCAATTTTGCGTGCATTGCAATTGAGAATAATGTACCCAACATTGTGTTTAGATACTGAAATTATGAAAACGCCTGCTGTGTACGTCGAAATGTGTCAGGGTACGTCACCACGCATGGACATTACGTCGTCACGCAGGTGCGCGATCAGCCAGGTCGCGGACGGAGCAGATTCGTGACTTTACAATACAGGAGGCTTCATTGCTGTTCCAAACGAACTTCTGCGTATATTTCAGAGGTGTCTTCAGCTTCTCAGCAGACCGCTGCTTTTCCAGTCCAAGGAATAAGACTCTGACTGTGGACTACAGATGCTGAGATACCTGGCTGGTGGTGATATTTATTCACAAACTGCATTAATTTTGGTTATACCTTGACGTGGTATGCAGGCTTATGACGCTTTGGCCAAAGGGTTTAACTAAATTACCAAGTATATATTATTATCATGGAAGTATTTAAACTTTATACTTATTACTTTATATGTTTTTATGTTTTATCAATTGGATGTAGCATTGGGCACCCCTATCTTTTGTTGTGTGTATATATATATATATATATATATATATATATATATATATATATATATATATATATATTATATGGTGGGTTTTGGAGTTTGAGCTTACTGGCAATGTTTGTGTTAGAAAAAAAAAACCTTTAATATTTTCGTCTGAAAGTACTGTAGTACAGTAATTTTTAGGCTCGAATCTAATTGTAAAGAAAACAAGTAAACAAAAAAATGCATTTGGAAATGCAACAAGCTTATGCAACTACTGTAATACAGTAATTACAGATTGAAAACAAAAATACTTACTCTGTTGTGACTGGGGCACCATGATTTACACTTTTTGCCTTACCATGAGCATGATAGCTGACAGTGTGTTTTGCTAAACCGAGGCCCGAAGTAACTAACCAGCATTGGATCTGTAAAATTCCATGTGCTTTCTTGTACATATCTTGTATTCTCATGCTGAAATCCTTTGAAATCCGTTTTCTCTGAATCGTTGCTTTGGAAAATAAATCAAGCACAGGGGAATGTATATTCAATGTTTATTCGATGTATATTCAATTTGCATTGAATCAACAGAAGTGATGGTGTATTTATAATGTAATGGACCTCGCTCGACAGGTTTAGTATACAGTACACCCACTTTTAACACCTGCAGCTCGTGTCCATGCCCGCCAAACAATTCAAATAAGGACACAGTGCTTAAAAGGTGACACAAATTGCATTGCCTCCCACACGCTGATCTCTACCTGAACGAGCTCTTGTTCAGATACTGTATTGTGCATTTTTCCATCTGCATCCATGAATCAACCCCGATTCTACGGATGCAGAACCTGCTTTCTTCTGGTGTGCCGACTAAGAGAAAGCGAAAGTCAAAGGTGCATAAAGCCAAAGTCAAAGGTGCATAAAGAAAAGTTTCCGAAGGCTCCCAAGGCAAAGAAGCCTGGCTCTTTGTATGTGAAGAAGAAAATGGCCAAAATCGACCAAGATCAAGTTCATTGGCCAGGCCCCAGAAGTCCCCCTGGAGCCATCTAATCTGAATTCGACGTTCCGGATTTTTCACTGCCATCAACCAGAAGTGCCGATGTTTGTCTCAAAGTCTCCTGCTTACTTCCACCAGGCCATGCCTAAGTTCTTCCCGAAGTCCCCTGCTCATCTTCTCAAGCATCCAGTGAAGCCAAATTTGATGTCCCAGACTTTTCACTGCCATGAACCAGCCATGCCGATACTCATCCCGAAGTCCCCTGCTCACTTCCGCCAGCACCCAGCCACGCCGATGTTCAGCCCAAAGTCCCCTGCCACGCTGATGTCCTTCTGGCTGACACATCACTCCTTACACAAGATCCAGCTCTGTTGCTCGCTTGCTGTATGTTTTTAGTGCTAAATGACTGACCACTCCATAGAGCAATAGAGGGGCAGAATTGAAGCCAAGATGGATCATCTTTTGGAGCGCATGGAGAATATGGATAGGTGCATGGGTGTTCGTCTGGATAAGATTGAGCGGAATATCGCAGGGCTCTATACTTTACTTAGAGTCCACTCCCCTTTATGTCCGACGCAGGAGCAGGAGGGTGACCAGGTGGCGCCTTATTCTCCTATGAAGGAACTGCATACATCCTACCCCCCCCCCCGGTGCACCCTCTCAATCCCTCGATTTGATCTTCACGCTTCCAGGATACACACATACCCTTCTGTTTGAGCCGATGACAACCCCGCTAAGGCCACGACAGGAGGAAAGCATACTCCCAGACCATCTGCCCCTGCCCGCTGCAAGAAGCACACCTGCTCCAGCACCCAGGATTGTACTGGTCGCAGACATCATGCTGAGAGCGTGAAAAAAAGTGGTTTTTGGCACTCCTGTACAGAGTGTGCAATAGTGATAAAATTAAAATAACAAAAATACAATCACTAAGGTATAAACAGTGCACTAATTAACGTATATAAGTGAAAGTACAAATGTGAAATAAATAAAGTAAAAAACTCACAGCTCAACCCTATGAAGAAAAGTTCCAAATTTTCCTCTAGACGATTGCGTAGGTAGCTTTGGGGAGTGCAATTATCACCATATATGGAATGAAGAAAATAATCTACATAGTGTAATATGTTTCAGAGATGTTTATAATTTCAAGGATTCAGTAAAATGGGGACTCACACTTTCTCAAATAAAAGACAGCATTTTTCACACAGATCCAAACTTCTATGCTCAGGTGGGTGGATAGCAGTGGTCTCAATTTGATGTTTCCTCAATAGAACACTTTAGTGCAATATTGTTTGTGCAATAAAGAAGTGTATTAAACAAATGATATTACACACACATGGGTAAGATGTAGCATGGACACATAAGACTAAAGTTGAGTGGCTTTTCGGCAACTTTGTACAGTAGCTCGCAGTCAAATCTCCGAATCTGCTGGGCTCTCTGTGTGCGTCTCGTCATTTCTGGCTGGCGGGCCGCGTCTCTTCCTGGTGCAATCGATACCGATATTGTGGCGGTGAACGGGCAGCAGTCAATTCGGCAAGGAGGATACCAGTGGAGCCTACTCACATCAGACTCTACACGTTTGCTTGGCACAGCTTCTTCAGGAGTCCTATTTGCAGCATCTTGTGAATTCATATATATAGACCCTACTTGGCTCTAATTGGAAGTTGGAACATTTCTAGAATTCTTATTGGTTACTTAAGTGCGCTCAGATTGGCTGAAGGGATGAACTAATTCTAAATATAAACATCATACACATTGCCTAACAGCTAATACAATAAGATAACAGATAACTTGAATACATCATACAATGACAATGACAAAAAATAAAATTTTATATAAATACATAAATTAACACTTAATAACAATAGTAAATTCATAGTAAAACGAGGGAATACAATTCTATCAGATATAATATTTAACTGATACTACGAGCATGACAATCAGCTAATTGATAGTTATACCTAACTGTGATTTGGCATAGATCATGAGAGGAAGAGAGATGGGAGAGAAGGAATAAAAGTGTACAATCAGTGTTGACACATTCCACATTGAATAAATAAATACATATCTAAATATATTCAACTGTTTGTCCACATGTTGTTTCAAGTTAGGTTTAAGGGGATATATTTATTGCAGTTGGGACATCTAAAATACAGTAGGTTTCTCTCCTCTCCCTCATGTGTTGTATCATATTGACCACACAGCACTGCTAACTTGACATGGTGCTAAGCCTACTCAAATGAGATTACTAAGGCGGTGGCCAGGGTGAATGAGAGCGTGCAGGAGCTCAAGCTCAGCACTCATTTTGCTGGGAGGATTTGTGTCCTACTAGTTGCGCGTGTAGGGGGGGCGTGTCAGGGGGCATGTCCATGACATCACGGAGCTGGTTCACTCTCATTTGGCGAACCGCTCACGTGACACACCAGCGAGCGGCAAATCAAATTGATTTGTCTCGCCAAGTAGCTGAGCGATGTGTGCTTACGGACCCTCGCACGTACGCACTCACGCTGGACAAACACAATGTAGCAATGTGTTTGATCGTGATGAGCGCTAGCGCCCACTCATCGTCACCCTGGGCGAGGCCTAACAGTCTGTTACAGATTTTGATAACATGACGTTATGAGCCCTTAACTAACGGATCTTTGTGGATCTGGCCCTCTATATTTTATAGTTCAAAAGTAGCAAATGTATTGGCTTGTCGAAACTATAAATAGTTTTTTTTTTAGCATGTGCACATCTGAAAAATTTACTTTTATGGCCTTCAAATGTCAAGCACAGGTTATATGTATAAAGAATTCTCATGTTGATCAATAAAAAGGTTTGCTCCCTACAAAATAATCCTTGAATCTCTGCAAATGGAAAACTGATTTATGGAACAGATGTTGACACTTTTAGGGAACTTTACTTAACAAAAAGTAATGTACATCATTTGATCATTGAAATTATGTGATGAGGACATTTTTTTTAAGGATTTAACACAATGTATATATTGGTATCTTTCAAACTGAATTAAAGGCTAGAAATAAATTGCAATATTTAATTTAAATCTAGAAGAATTGCTTACAATGTAAAAATGATGTACAGTTAAGGCACGCATTGTTTCATCACAAGCAACACCATAATTGGTGCCATAAAATCTATTGAACAGATCAGCAATTCAAAATAACCTTTTCAAGCTAAATTTAAATATTTGTGTAATTGAGCAGAAACTGACATTTGATGTTGAATACTGCTTTGGAAAGATCATTTGTAATATGATCTATAAAAACTACAATTTAATACACGGGATCTTCACAAATATACAAATCATTTGCTTGTGATAGAGATAGCATATTAAAGCAACCTATATTTACACTTTGATGAGTATGTGCATATCTATTAAAGGTACAGTCTCACAACAGTCAACTTATGCCAATAACATATTTACCGGTTTGCATTTTGTAATTGATGTCCTTTTTATAAACTTTAGAAACCTTTTAATAATTATAAAGATTACTCTAAATTTGGAGGACATTTTCTTTTTAGATACTAAATTGTGTGATGTTTCTGTGTGTTTACTGGGTGTTAAATTGCCTATATTTCCACAGGAACTGTGATCTTTACAGAGCCCTCTCAAACGCCCCAATTTTGCATTTTGGACCTAATAGAGGTTTCACGTTAATACTAATAAAATATTAAATATTTTAATTATATAGAACACACAAGGTTAAAGTCAGCTGGAATTAAAGTGACATTTTAAAAGTGCTTGTTAATCCTCTTGCTCATATAGTAGAGGTTATCAGAAGTCGAATATGGATGTGGGAGGTAAGAACGCACCTACAAAAGGTGGGGCTCATCTTTGTGACTGTGGCACAGTTAAGATAAAAACCATTAATTTGTAATATGGCAGTAATAAGCTTATAGCGGTCCATATTAAAATGGCTGAGAAGTAAAGAGTGACTCACTGTGAGGTGTTAATTTGCATGTCCTTTCCCAGAATACCTGGCTGCAGTGGAAGTATTTTTTGGTAAGCGATAATGAGGAAAGACGGGGTTGCAAGTCTGTTTGAGACTACAAATGGTATTTTTATTTACTGTTTTATGAAATTAGAATTCAACATAGAAGGTATGTTTTGCAAATACATACTCCTACAGTATTTTCAACTTCAAGCCCCTTTGTAGGATCTGATATTGTTATGTTGTAACGTATCTAGATTTTCTGTTCTGTTTTATCCAATTATTTTCTGAAAGTATTTGAATTTCTATATTGTAAGTTTGGTGTAATAATCTTTTTTTGTATGCAAGCACTGTAAATTAAATCTAAAATGTAATAAGTACAGCTCAACCCCGTTATAGCGTGATTCGCTATAACGCAGATCGGCTTATAACGCGGTATGAGCATGGACCCCGGATATTTTTTTTTTTAAATGCCAAACTACACACACACACACACCACTCTGGTGGTGCTGGGGATCATGGTGGTGCTGCTGGGGCATTGTGGTGGGGCTGCTGGGGGGAAGTGCTGTGGCTGCCGGGGGATCTTGGGGGGCTGCTGGGGGATCGTGTGGGGCTGCTGGGGGAAGTGCTGTGGCTGCTGGGGGATTGTGTGGGGCTGCTGGGGGAAGTACTGGGGCTGCCGGCACCTCACTCTTGCCTACTCCCTCCTCCCCCCTCCTCCCGATCGGGCACGCGGCGGCCATTTTTTTAAAATTAGTGCGACCCCGGTTATAGCGCGGTCAGATCGGTTGGCCCCCAAGGACTGCGTTATAATGGGGTTGAGCTGTACTGTCTTTGGGCTCTAAATGAATCTAATTGGCATATTCACTAAACTTCAATAATTTCAGTGCATAGCCGAGCGGGTTTGTATTTTCTTACTGCACTATAAAAAAATGTGTCAAAACGGTATTCACCAAGAAAAGTCGCAAATTTTTAAAAGTTCGTTAAAAAAATGCAAAATTGCACTAATTTTGGTTAAACTGCCTGGAAGAACTTCACGGAGAGAGCTGAATCTCCATGCACAGCTTACATGAAATTGTGCAGTTTTAATGTTAGTCTTAATAACATAGTATTGTAGCAGGGGGTCTCCTGAGTTGCACAGTATTAATTTCAGGGCTTGGGACACTCTACTTCCCAAGTTACAGGCCACGGTATGGGGTGCCGGTATCTCCTGTGCATTAACATGTTCCGGTCATGTGACAGGGATATTTAAACAATGCAGGGAGATACCAGCACTCCAAACCGGGGCCTGTAAGTCGGGAAGCAGGGGGTCTCCGTGGCTGAAATTAATGCAATACAGCTCAGGAGATTAATAAATATTATGTTATTAAAATTAACATTAAACTAGCTTCATCACCTTAGGAGCTAGCTCCTAAGTCAATGAAGGGGATAAGCCACAGTAGCTGTTTTATTGGGGTAGAGGGGGTGGGTGAATGGGTGTACTGTCCCAGGGTGGGTGGTTAGGCCTACCAGGAAGGCTGTAGGAGGAGTAAACCCCTCCATTACATAACAATAGTAACTGCTATGGTAATGAAAGGGCTATCCCCTCCCGCTATCCACCCGGTAGGCCTAACTACACACACTGGGCCATGTACCCCAATTCACCCACCCCCTCTACCTTCAATAAATATTAAAATACAACAACCATAGTACCCACACCCACTACCCGCAACCCCCCCCCTTGTTGCCCATCAAGTACAATAATGGGCACAATTCCTATTATTCAGATATGGACAATAGCGCATTTTGCCCATTAAAATTAAAACATTACCAATCCAGCATAAAGTTAATTAAAGTTCTACTTACCCCTGTCAGGATGAAGGCACTGTACATAATACCTATAGAAGTTTGCTGCTGGTAAAAAGATAGGCCTTACATATAGAAAAATAAAAAGAATGATTCCTGCGCTCCTACCAATTAGGCTAAAATAAAATAATAATCTCATGAAAAGGGTACTTTTGTTAAACCCTTTGGAAAGCATTTATAAGCCTGCATGCCACGACAAGGCAGCCCTCGTCCTCATCACCATCCTCCTTGTCCTCCATGTGCAGCAATATTACAATAAAAAAAACACTAAACCTTTAATCACCTTAGCGGCTAGTAACCGCTATATTAATTAAGGGGTTAACCCACCTCCCCTGCTTCCCACCCTGGAGATATAACAATCCTTCCTGGGGCAACTATCCCCACCCTCCACCCCATCCACCCAATAATTATCACAGTGGAAACCATGCCCATAAAATGAGCATGGATTGCCACAATGGCAATGAATGAGCAAGCTAAAAAAAAAGACAGACAGAAAATAAAACACAACATTAAAGTAAAAACAAGCATTTTGACATTAGAAGACATTAATTATTGCTGTTGTAAACCATGCCCAGAATATGGACATGGGTTGCCACAATGACAATGAATGGGCAACCTAAAAAAAACACATAACAAAAAAAAACTACATTACAATGAAATAAAAACAAACATTTGCCTAAAAATGAATTGCTTTACACTGTACTAATCTATACCCAGAAAGGGGAATAGACTCTTGGAGACTCCTTGAAACCCAGAGACCCCCGGTATCAATCCTATGCAGTAAAAGAAAAGAAACTACTTGTTATGCATATTGCAATTCTGATCTCGCCACCCTTTAGCTGAAGAATGCAATTTTTTACTGCATATCGGAGATTAGTGAATAGCAGTTGCTGGCAAAAAAAAATTAGTTTGGGCATTTTTTCAGCTACCGTACAACTTGTTACAGCCAGAGTGCTATAGCTTGGTAAAATGTCATTTTATTGCGGTATTTCCCTGTTATCTGAGCTTTGTGAATAGCTAAACATGCAATATCATTTTAAAAGGGCATTTATAGTGCAATAACGCACTTATCAAAGTTTAGTGAATAGGCCCCTAAAGAGATTAAGATTAATTTTAGGACACATATTTCTACATTGAGTTTTGTGTTAAATTACCTGTTTTTCCTACTAAATCGAGACCAAGGTAAAACTTTAAACTATCCATGGTAGTGGCAGCGAATTGAGGTGTACCCTTCAAGACAAGAGGAATTCAAATATTATATATTACTGTATGTTCATTTGCATGTCTTAGACAGGTCTGCAACCCTGTCTTTCCCCATTGTCACCCAGCTTACAGCGCTTCCACTGCAGCAAGGGATTCTGGGAAATGACATGCAAATGAGCACTCAGTGCCACCTTTTGTCTCAAGCTCGTATTACACAAGCCAATCCTCAAGCCAATGCATGCTGTTTTAAACACAGCTTTTATATATATATATATAAAAGCTGTGTTTAAAACAGCATGCATTGGCTTGAGGATTGGCTTGTGTAATACGAGCTTGAGACAAAAGGTGGCACTGAGTGCTCATTTGCATGTCATTTCCCAGAATCCCTTGCTGCAGTGGAAGCGCTGTAAGCTGGGTGACAATGGGGAAAGACAGGGTTGCAGACCTGTCTAAGACATGCAAATGAACATACAGTAATATTTACAGTTGCTTTATGCTTTACTGTGGAGGGTTTTTGTCACTTTTTTTACCCACCATAACCTAAATGACAGTGGTGATTACCTAGTTTAGTCTCAAACCTGCTAGCCATTAAGACCAGCCTCACACTGATGATACCCATCAAGGTTGAAACATGTATGTGAGTGGGTCTAATGGCTTTGCATCTCATCCCAGCCTCTGTCTAAAAGCTGTGTTTAAAACAGCATGCATTGGCTTGAGGATTGGCTTGTGTAATACGAGCTTGAGACAAAAGGTGGCACTGAGTGCTCATTTGCATGTCATTTCCCAGAATCCCTTGCTGCAGTGGAAGCGCTGTAAGCTGGGTGACAATGGGGAAAGACAGGGTTGCAGACCTGTCTAAGACATGCAAATGAACATACAGTAATATTTACAGTTGCTTTATGCTTTACTGTGGAGGGTTTTTGTCACTTTTTTTACCCACCATAACCTAAATGACAGTGGTGATTACCTAGTCTAGTCTCAAACCTGCTAGTCATTAAGACCAGCCTCACACTGATGATACCCATCAAGGTTGAAACATGTATGTGAGTGGGTCTAATGGCTTTGCATCTCATCCCAGCCTCTGTCTAAAAGCTGTGTTTAAAACAGCATGCATTGGCTTGAGGATTGGCTTGTGTAATACGAGCTTGAGACAAAAGGTGGCACTGAGTGCTCATTTGCATGTCATTTCCCAGAATCTCTTGCTGCAGTGGAAGTGCTGTAAGCTGGGTGACAATGGGGAAAGACAGGGTTGCAGACCTGTCTAAGACATGCAAATGAACATACAGTAATATTTACAGTTGCTATATATATATATATATATATATATATATATATATATATATATATAAACAAAAAAAGTCAGCGCCCGATCCTAGTGTAATATGAAAAATACACTTTTAATACAAATATTAGGTCCAACAAATTTACACTCACAAACATAAGTATAATAAAAGCATGTAATGAGTATACTCATTCGCCACCTGCACGATGATATTGCTCTGCTTACACGCCACTCTTTTCTTCCGTGAAGTCCCAGCTCCTCTAAGCCACCGTCCAGCAGGGGTTTGGAGACAGCGCAACCTCTCCCGATGTACCCCGGAAGTCCACCACTCTCACAGCAGTACCGGATTGGAGGAAATGGCACTGTGACCCCATAGAGGTAAATACAGGCGCGATTAAAACACCAGCGTATAGCAGAGTTCATGGAGTCCCCGCAGATAATGCGACAAAGTATTCACCACTGTCAGTAGCTCACACTAACTTCCCAACGCGTTTCTTCACACTCTCGGTGATTGATTGATATCCCCTGATGATAACGCGACATGGGCTCTATAAAGATGGCGTCCACACTGGCACCGATGCCCCAAACCGGGCCTGTAACTCGGGAAGCAGGGGGTCTTTGAGGCAGAAATCAATGCGGTTCTGCTCAGGGGACCAAAGAAAAAATAAAATAACTGCGCCAACCGTATAAAAATGGGTTCAGAGTTTCAGTCCCTCATAGAGTGTAGTCCTGCTGCCAGAGTTTCGTTCAGAGGTGATTCACCAACCTCTGTATTAGTCACTGAATGGAGAAGGGGGGGGATCCTCCGGCGCTGTGCTTCACTCAGATTTCCAGGACACATGCAATATAAGACAGACAAGGGACCGCAATCAGGAAGGGTTAAATCACAGTAGAGTGCTAGGAGTGAGATATACAGCAGGCACACTTACTGCACCGACACACTTTATTCGAGCAAATGCCCGATTTGTACCTGGCAGATACTTTGAATCCGCCGCTGCTCACCTCTTGCATGCTGCGTTGCGTTTGCCTTCCCAGCCACGGTTCATGCCTGGCTGACGGGGGATCTGATCTGTTAAATGATAACAGAAGAATTTACTAGGCGGCAATGTTTCGTTTGTCCACCAGATGGCATAAACTCATGACTTAAGTAATGTGTGGACTTTGCAAGTTGTTTCGTTTACTATACCAAAAAAGATACTTTATCCCAGTACAGTATGCTACAGTATTGTAACTTGTCCTTGAGACTGAAGGAAGAGTTGCAAAAAATGTATCAATTTAGGCTTTACATACAGTACTGTATTAAATAAAGACAAAGATCATTTTCGCTTACACTATTCTACAGAGACATGAGTGTTCAAGTGGAGCCCGCTTTCCAAAAACCTGACAGAAGTTATGCTTATTTGATATGGGCCGCTATTAATGCAACAGAGGATAAGATGGCAACAGTTGTTCAAATTTATCAGTATTTTATCGAAAATTATGACTTTTACAGATTTTCGCCAACTCCTCATTTGTGGAAGCGCGCAATAAGGAAAAGGTTATGTAGTGACCCCTGTTTTCACCGTATTGAGCCCCAATTTGTTGGAGGGTATTGGTGTGTGGCACCGAGTTTTTCCCGTATCTATGATAATGGAGGCGGCAAAAGGCAAAGGGTCGTGTTAAAACGAAATAAGAAGCGACAGTCCCTGCCAAGCAATGCGCCAGAACCAGAACCAGAACCAGCAGCAGCACCAGCTTATCATGATGCCATCTCCATCGGTGACAACTCTGAAATGGATTTCGCAGCCAGTTTTGATGAAGCTTGCATGTACCTAAGCGATTTCCCGCTGACTACAGGTGGGCTAGTCCCTCTGCAAACTATCGACGTGGGTGATGATGAAAGCTGGACTGGAAGTGGGCCGGCGCCGGCGCAAGCTGAATGGGAAATTCAGTAATACAGTATGGTGAGTACTATTATTTTGGTGGGGCTGGCTGGGTACTTCTTTAGGGGGCTGACCATTACTGTACATTAAAACTTTTCATTTTGTTTTTCCTCAGAAAAGAAAAGAAAACGGCTAATGGGGGGATTTCGATGGATACAGTAATATTGTGCTGTACAGTATGCTGATGTTTTCCAGCCGAACAGTATACTGTGTAATAAACCCGAATAAATAAAACTATGCATTTATTCTACAGTACATGTTCAGTAAATTACTGCACATACTGTACTGGGGGCGAGATGTGTTTGCAGCAGAGAGAGATTTAATAATATTGTACAGTGAGCAGGGGGCTCCCTGAGCCAGAAATTAATGCTCAGGGAGCCCCCCCCCCTGCTCCTGATCAATATTATTAAAAAAATACACACAGCAGCCGCCAAAAAATAAATAAATAAATGACAATAAATACATTTGAAATACATTTTTATTGATAGTGTAGATGTGCAGGGGGTCTGCGGAGCTGAACCGCATTGGTTTTAGGTCTGGGGACCCCGTGCCCCCCGAGATACAGGCCCCTTTAGGGGGTGCCGGTATCCCTCTGCGTTTAAAGATCCCGATCACGTGACCGCGGCCTGTAAACCAAGCAGAGCAGAGGGATACCGGCACCCCCTAAAGGGGCCTGTATCTCGGGGGGCACGGGGTCCCCAGACCTGAAACCTGTGCGCTTCTGCTCTGGAGACCCTCTGCACATGTACACTATCAATAAAACACATACAATATACAGTATAAATAAACACTCGTTCTTTACCTTAGCGTCTATGCGCTATGGTAAAGAAGCATTATTTTAATAATATTGTAAAGTGAGCAGGGGGTTCCCTGAGCCAGAAATTAATGCTCAGGGAACCCCCCCCCCCCCTGCTCCTGATCAATATTATTAAAAATACGGAAAATGCTGCGTCATTACCATAGCGGATAGCCGCTAAGGCAATGAAGGGGTTAACCCACCGTGCCCGCTTTATTGTGTGTAGTGGGGATTGGTGAGGGGGGTATTTGGCCCTTGGTGTGAGTTTAGGACTTGCAGGAGGGGGGGGGGGTTGCGGGTGCACTTAACCCCTTCACGACCGTAGCAGTTAATACCGCTACGGTCATGAAGGGGTTAAGCCCTCCCGCTACCCCCCCCCCCCCCCGCAAGCCCTCCCCAACCATCGTTGGGGCGAATACCCCATTCACCCACCCTCCCGCAACCCACAACAATAAAATACACACAGCAGCCGCCAAAAAATAAATAAATAAATGACAATAAATACATTTGAAATACATTTTTATTGATAGTGTAGATGTGCAGGGGGTCTGCGGAGCTGAACCGCGTTGGTTTTAGGTCTGGGGACCCCGTGCCCCCCGAGATACAGGCCCCTTTAGGGGGTGCCGGTATCCCTCTGCGTTTAAAGATCCCGATCACGTGACCGCGGCCTGTAAACCAAGCAGAGCAGAGGGATACCGGCACCCCCTAAAGGGGCCTGTATCTCGGGGGGCACGGGGTCCCCAGACCTGAAACCTGTGCGCTTCTGCTCTGGAGACCCTCTGCACATGTACACTATCAATAAAACACATACAATATACAGTATAAATAAACACTCGTTCTTTACCTTAGCGTCTATGCGCTATGGTAAAGAAGCATTATTTTAATAATATTATAAAGTGAGCAGGGGGTTCCCTGAGCCAGAAATTAATGCTCAGGGAACCCCCCCCCCCTGCTCCTGATCAATATTATTAAAAATACGGAAAATGCTTCACGTCTGTGTTAAAACTCCCTGCCTTCTCTCTAATCTATGTAAAACCCCCTCCCCCTATTCTCGCTTTTAAAACGCCCTGCCTTCTCTCTAATCTATGTAAAAACCCCTCCCCCTATCCCCCTATTGTGTGTGTGCGTTAAGCTTCCCTGCAAGCTATGTAAAAAAACCTCCCCCTATTGTGTGTGTGTGTTAAATCTGCCTGGCCTGTGTTTCTGATTGCTGAGTGCTCTGCGTTTAAAGGTCCCGATCACGTGATCCCGGCCTGTAAACCAAGCAGAGCAGAGGGATACCCGCACCCCCTAAAGGGGCCTGTATCTCGGGGGGCACGGGGTCCCCAGACCTGAAACCTGTGAGCTTCTGCTCTGGAGACCCCCTGCACATGTACACTATCAATAAAAATGTATTTCAAATGTATTTATTGTCATTTATTTATTTATTTAGATTTATTTATTAATTGTGCTGCTGCTGCTGCTGCAAGTCGTAAACTCACACCAAGGGCCAAACACCCCCCTCACCCCCAATAAAAAAAAATTCACGCACAGCAGCCCCACAATTAATAAATAAATCTAAATAAATAAATAAATAAAGACATGAAGAGAAATAAATATATACTGTACAGTATATACTTTGTATATATACTGTACAGTATATACACTGTATATATATATATATACAGTATACTGTACATATATACACTGTGTATATATATATATATATATATATCTATATATATATATATATATATATATATAGATATATATATATATATATATATACAGTATTTATATATATATATATATATATATATATATATATATATATATATATATATATATATATATATATATATATATATATATATATATATATATATATATATATCATACAGCTATATTTGTATTTATATATATATATATATATATATATATATACAGTATATACAGTATATATATATATATATATATATATATATATATATATACATACATACTGTATGTGAGTGAAAAGAGAAAAAAGTAACCCGTATGGGAGCACTCAGGTATGCAATTGATATATTTGTTTATTTATTTGACACAGTGCAAAAAGGGATGAATAAACAGTACATGATTTAAAAACACTTAAAAAAGAGGCATGGACCCTTAAACACTAATGAACAGCACTAGGGAACGACACACACTGTCGACCCTAAACATGAAAAGGATAGTGACTCAAAAAACACTAGGGAGAATCAAAGTGAATCACAATAGGTTACTGGGTTCAAAGGCACCTACAGTATACAACGCTAAGGATAATGCACACTACACACCAAAAGGTAGACTTGTCAAAGTATAAATGACAGTCTCAAAGCATCACACATCTGCATTAGCAGACAGTGATATAACCAATGCCTACAGCACAAATCATGTGTAGGAAAGGTGGTAAGGTGGAATGAAATCCCTAGATGTGTAGAGCAATGAAGTTAATGAATAGCATACAGTATAAAACATAACATTACAATCCACACAGTACATTGCATTTACAGTACATTGTATACTGTAAATGATGCATAGCATTAAATCTATGCACCATATACAGTACTGTACATTCTGCAAATGAATGTTAACAATATAATTGCAAGCTACTCTACCAGTAAATACTGTACAAACACTTCCAAACAAGTCAACTACAGTATTTTAACCAATCAATTAAACCAAAATCAATATATACTGTAAGTACCAACCAGAAAAGACAATTTAAAACCAAACTAACCCTTACAATACCAAGGATTACATCTATCTAATTGTAAAAAACCTTATACATTATACATTATACACAGCATTGTTTAAAGCCCCCTCCCCCCTAATGTTTCTGTTAAGCAGATTACACTGAAGGGAGAGAGATATAAAGGCCTAAAGCCCCTTCCCCCCTAATGTTTCTGTTAAGCAGATTACAATGAAGGGAGAGAGATATAAAGGCCTAAAGCCCCTTCCCCCCTAATGTTTCTGTTAAGCAGATTACAATGAAGGGAGAGAGATATAAAGGCCTAAAGCCCCTTCCCCCCTAATGTTTCTGTTAAGAAGATTACAATGAAGGGAGAGAGATATAAAGGCCTAAAGCCCCTTCCCCCCTAATGTTTCTGTTAAGCAGATTACACTGAAGGGAGAGAGATATAAAGGCCTAAAGCCTTACCTGCATTGGTAAACCCTCCCTGCATTGGTAAACCCTCCCTGCATTGATGTCGTGCAGTGTACAGTATGTAAATGTGGGGAGGGGGGGGGCCCAATGTGCATAATGTAGTGTGAGGTCTAACCACCCTCACCCCCTACCCACATACTGTACCGTTACCCCCCCCCCCCCATCCTGGCCATGGCCCCTCACGCACAGCAGCTCCACAATTAATAAATAAATCTAAATAAATACATGAAGAGAAATAAATATATAATTTATATATAAATGTGAGTTTATAAATAAAATAAAGAATATTATTTCTAGGGGCCCTAGAACAGAAGTTCCCACGCCAATTTCACGCTCATTGCTCTTTTTTTGCTCTTTTTTTACAATGTTGCTCGTCTTGCGGCTTTGCAGTCTGCAAGCAAAAAGCGCAAAGTGTACAGTATGAAGTCTGGGTGAGCGCTTTCCACATTTGATGCCTACGGCACCTTCCCATTTCTACACACTTCAATACCTGCACAGTTGGTAGCGCTTTCCATCCCAGCTACCATTCTGGATATTAACCTCTCACAGGCCATTCTTGCCCGAGTCTGTCCTATCAGACAGGGGCATTAACCTGTATCCACACCACCTGGACAATTTCTCTCTGTCAGAGACTTGTGCTATTTATTTTATATATTTTTGTGTAATTATTCATGCAAATTTATGCTCATTTCATACTGTATGTGGTTTTCAACATAAAGTGGCTGCTGGGCCTGATCCTAACTCATACAGTATAGCGCTTCCCTGTTTGTTTATTGCAAGCAAAAAGCAGTTTGTAGTACTGAGTGTGAGATAAATTACTGTATTTATCAGTGTTGATCAAAGAGAGTTGATCAGAAGGATTCCCCTTATATACAGTACGTAGAATTAATAAAATTGTATTATTTTCCGATATCCGCAGTGATTCTGGTCAACCTGACAGATTTTTAGTAATACAGTATACTGTACTGCAAGACCATGTGTTGTCTACCTTTTACTACAGTATACTGTACTGTATGAATGACAATAGAGTGCTGTATACTTTATAAGGGGAATCCTTCTGATCAACTCTCTTTGATCAATACTGATAAATACAGTATCATATTTATACCCCTTTAGCACCTGTCGTTCCATCCTATGCACCCATTTACTGTACAATGGTGATTGCGGTCGTATTCACGTACTTTATGTGAGATAAATTAACCAGTTCTTTTATTGCTGAAGTCGCCACAAAATACTTTTATTTACAAATACAGTACAATACAATGGTGAAACTTTTCAAGTTAACAGCAATTCAAAACATCAACACACAATAATACATACTTTACAGTACTGTACAGTATACTGTACTAGTATATTTGGGCCTTGTCTTTGGGGGTTTATTCATGCAATTATTAGGGTGACCTGGCGTTGGAAATACTGACACAGTACAATCCTACAGCTACACCACCCACCCCCTCCCTTAGAGTTTTTAATCCCTCCCTGGCCAAGCATCAATCGTCTGGCTAATCCAATCCAAGCCATTGTTTTGTTAATCTGGCCCTGGGCTGTTCAGAACAGCCACTGCTTCTAAATTACTGAAAATATACAGGATAAATATACAGTGATGTGAAATAATCCTTTCTGTGTGTCTGAGAGGGTTGAAAGTCACCAGGTCCTCATCTAGTAGAGTACATTCTCGAATACCTTTAGAATAAAAATACAGTATATATAAATATACAGTATAAATATTGCACAGTATGCTGTAATGTTAAATAACCCATCCTGTTCTTTTTCCCTTCATACTGTAACAGTATCCTCATTGTGTCTGCGGTACAGTAGTTCATTGAGAGAGGAGAGGTTTTGTGTACATCATTACTGCTGTTTATATACTGTACATTTGACTGCACAAGCAGATTTGACGAACACAAGGCCCCCCCTCCCCCCTGGTGCACCCTTTTTCCTGGAACGACAAGAAAACAAAAACTTTGTTCAGTTACTGTACTGTACTGTATGTGCGTACTGTATTATGGTAGAACTACTGTACAGAAGGTGGCTGGTGCAGCTTTCTCTGGAAAGAAAAAAATGGAGCAGTTAGTAGGCACTTACTGTAGTATGTCAAACTAGTCTACTGTACTGTATACTGGAACTACTGTATACTCTGACTATTGGGAAAGCTAAAATCTGTGCCATACTTACCTGTATCATACTGTACCTACTGTACAATACTACAGCACTGTACTACTTTCCTGATGCTTGTCCATTGCGCGCGATGACAATGGGCAACACAGTGGCAATATGGTCTATATATTTATTGCATCGTTCCTCGGTGAGTACATCGTTCCAAAAACTCATTATGGTTGTATACATCTCGTCCTTCTTGGAGGGTTTCGCCACTTTACGGATGTGGTCCTTCAGCTGATGCCAGACCATTTCGATCGGATTAAAGTCTGGCGATCTGTGTTTGGAAAGAAAGGACAATTAGTTTAAGAGATACAGTACACAGTACAAACAGTGGGGAACATAAATGGGACACGGTCTACTGCACTTACTCCGCTGGCGTCTTCACCCAGTTGATGCCGCGCTCAAGGATATGCGCCGTCGACGCGGTGTGCTTGGGATCATTGTCCTGGTAAAAGCGATGACCATTGGGTAAGTCTTGTGTGATGTATCGCACTATCACGGGCACAATGTTGTCTTGGAAGAAATCTTTATTCATGATTCCTATAGCAAGAAAAGAAAAGTGCTCAATAGTACAGTACAGTGCATACGGTAAGGCAACACTAGTCAAGTACAGTGCATTAGGCGGCATTATATTTGAGAAATTGTACCTTCAAAGACGACAATGCATCCCGGTCGACGCCTAGAGATGGCACCCCACACATGCAGCTTCACAGGGTGTTTTGGCCGCGGCTTCAAAGTTATGCGGCCTTTTTTGTGGAACGCAAATCTTGCAAATCTCTCCAGCGACACAGTAGACTCATCAGTGAAGATGCAATCCTGGAAAGTCTCACCGCTGTCGATCCATGCCTGGGCCTGGAGCACTCTTTTGATTTTGTTTGCGTCCCGTATCATGGGGTATGCTCTGTAATGACAATGAATAAAAAATGTTAGCGTCACAGCGCAGTACAGTTTGCAAAACAACACTTTTACTTTACAGTACAGTACCTCCTGTACTGTCCACTACTAACCTCACATGTCCATATTTCCATCCAATTCTGCGTCTCATCTTCTTTATGCTGCTCTCGGATACAGTCAGATTGTGGTTTTCCTGAAGAGTGTTTTTAACCCTTAATGCGCTCCTCTCATCATTCTCCTCACTTATTCTGTCCACCAGAAGAGTAGTCTCCCTACAATGCAAAGAAATTATATTGTGTTATTAATATGCAGCAATATAAAATGTATACTGTATACTGTACATGTAATGTTGTAATATACAGTAAATATAAATATACAAAAAATGTATACTGCTGTACTATAAATATAAATAGACAAAATATACAGTATACAGTACTGTTGTAATATAAATATACTATATAAATATACTGTTATTATATCATAATAAATACACATCATACTGTATACTGTATATTCCGTTGTCAGATGAATTGCAATATACCAAAAGTGTATACTGCTGCACAAAAAATATAAATTGACCACACATACAGTACACTACAGTATATACTGTTGTAATATAATAAATATACTATATAAAAACGGTATACTGTTGTTATATCATAATAAATACACATCATATACTGTATATTCGTTGTCAGATGAATTGCAATATACCAAAAGTGTATACTGCTGCACAAAAAATATAAATTGACCACACATACAGTACACTACAGTATATACTGTTGTAATATAATAAATATACTATATAAAAACGGTATACTGTTGTTATATCATAATAAATACACATCATACTGTATACTGTATATTCCGTTGTCAGATGAATTGCAATATACCAAAAGTGTATACTGCTGCACAAAAAATATAAATTGACCACACATACAGTACACTACAGTATATACTGTTGTAATATAATAAATATACTATATAAAAACGGTATACTGTCGTTATATCATAATAAATACACATCATATACTGTATATTCGTTGTCAGATGAATTGCAATATACCAAAAGTGTATACTGCTGCACAAAAAATATAAATTGACCACACATACAGTACACTACAGTATATACTGTTGTAATATAATAAATATACTATATAAATACGGTATACTGTAGATGTACACTACAGTTTTCTATATTTTTTTTGGTTAAGTTTTATAAATACAGTATACTTACGCATTTGTTATCTTTGGTGCCTTTTTGCGGTCTCTGTTTTTTCCTTGTGCATGATAGCACACGGTGCTTGATGGCACAACGAGGCCAGAAGCAGTTAACCAGCGCTGGATATCTGCAATTCGTTTTCCGCTCGTGTACATGTCCTTCATTCTCATGCTGAGATCCTTTGAAATCTTCTTAACAGGCATTGCTGCGAGTACTGTAGAAAGAAATACAAACACAAGAATGTATATTCGATGTTTAGTCGATGTGTATTCAATGTGCAGTGAATCCACAAAATGGATGGTGTATTTATATGTTAATGACTCACATAACAGACCACCCACTTTCAACACCTGTACCTGGCAGCCATGCATAAAAGGTTGTACACGTTGCATAGCCCACCACTTGCTGATCTTTATCTGAGCCATTGTCCAGATACTGCATTGTGTCTCCCGCTTACATGGAGCAGCCCCGGTTCTATGGACGAAAGAATCATCTCACCTCTGCTGTGCCTGCCACACTGAAAAAGAGAAAGGCAGTTACCGTTTCCAAGCCAAAGGCAAAGCGACAGGCTAAGGCCAACAAAGAAAACCTTCTGCTGACCCCAAAGGCTAAGGCTTTTAAAACACGTCAGCCTTATTATGTGAAGAAGAAATACGGTACTGTGCTCGGTACGCAAGACGCATGGCTGCCAACTCACCGAATCCGCAGACCACTTCCCATAAGCTTCGACGACTCTGCTGTAGCTGTCCCGGAAATCTTCAGCCCGGCTTCTCCACCCCCATCTTCTCCGGTTCCATCTGAAGATGCTGCTGCCTCTGAAATCAACGGGTCACTGTCTCCTTTGCTCTTGGACGACTCTGCTTCTCGCCCGGAAATCCAGCGGTCACCTTCTCCATCCCTCTTCCACCACGCTGCAGCTTCTCCTGTACCGGGCATCCCCAGGTCACCTCTTCCACTCTCCATCGATGCCGCTTCTCTCCAGGGAACCCCCATCTCATCCTCCGTTGCACCCATCCCCCCAGATCTCCAGATGCCATGCACAAGCAGCTCGTTGGACCGGATCCTGAATGGGCTAAGTGTGGATCTCCCCGGGAATTCTAGTGTGCTGGCAAAGCTAGATCTGCTTCTGGAGTCGGTGCTATATATGGAGCAAGGGATGCTACAAATGGAGCAGCGGCTGGATCAACGGATGCTACATATGGAGCAACGTATGGATCAACGGATGCACAAGATAGAGGCAGACATAGCGGGCATACATTATTTGCTCGGTGTTAATGCCCCTGTTTCCCCGACGCTGGAGCAGGGGGGTGACATGGATGTGATGCATGGTACCTTCGACCCCCTTCCATCACCAAGCACACCCCCTCCGCCACAAGATACAGTGTACTATGCTATTGAGGAGGACATGACAACTCCGTCAAGACCACGCCAGGAGACAACCCGGCGACCACTACCGGAGGAAAGCTTCCTCCCAGACACCCTACCATTGCCCATCGCCTCAAGTACACCCGCTCCCAAAAGACTTCCTACACCCGCTCGCATACAAAAAGTGCCCGACATCTCCCTGTGCGATCTGCCACCGGCGCTGAGGGAGAAGTATAGGGTGAGGAGTGCTGGTATACCACACAAGTATACCTTGATCATATTTAAACACCATGTTCCCTACACATTGTACTGCGAGTGGGTGTTCAAAGTGAACTATGATGGGAATCGCCAAAAATATGCCCTTCCTGCCAATTTAAGGAAAAAGATTGTGGAAGAAATGCAGCGCTATTACCCTGTTACAGATCCTGTAATGAGAGGCGTTAGAGACTGCATTAATGGCGTTTTGCGCCATGCAAGGCATCGGCCATGGCTGGAAAATGGGGAGAACTTTCAGTGAAACCATACTGTAATATTGTGCTGTACTGTACAGTACATGTTTTACCCTATAGTACCTGCTGTACTTAAACAAAGGATACTGAATGTTGTTGTGTGTTGCACGGTTTTTGTACTGTATTTGTAAATAAAAGTTTTTGGTGGCGACTTCAGCAATAAAAGAACTGGTTACTTTATCTCACACTCAGTACTACAAACTACTTTTTGCTGCCAGACTGCAAACCAGCAAGACCAGCAACATTGTAAAAAAAGAGCAATGAGCGCGCAATTGGCGTGGGAACTTCTGTTCTAAGGCCCCTATAAATAATATTCTTTATTTTATTTATAAACTCACATTTATAAACCCCGTCACCCACCCCCGCTAAACACAATAAAAAATAATCACACACAGCATCCCCGCTATAAATAAATAAATAAATACAAATAAATACATTTGAAATACATTTTTATTTATAGTGTAGATGTGCAGGGGGTCTCTGGAGCTGAATCGCACTGGTTTCAGGTCGGGGGACCCCGTGCCCCCCGAGATACAGGCCCCTTTAGGGGGTGCCGGTATCCCTCTGCGTTGAAAGCCCCGATCACGTGACCGCGGCCTGTAAACCAAGCAGAGCAGAGGGACACCGGCACTCCCTAAAGGGGCCTGTATCTCGGGGGGCACGGGGTCCCCAGACCTGAAACCTGTGCGCTTCAGCTCCGGAGACCCCCTGCACATGTACACTGTGAATAAAACACACACATCATTAAAGAATCATTCTTTAGCTTAGCGGCTATGCGCTATGGTAAAGAAGCAGCATTTCTGTCTTTTTAATAATATTGTACAGTACAGTGAGCAGGGGGTTCCCTGAGACAGAAATCTAATCTCAGTGGACCCCCTGCTCCTGCACAATATTATTAAAAGTTCAGAAACGAGGCTTCATTAGCATAGCGTATAGCCGCTAAGGTAATGAAGGGGTTAAGGCATAATAACCAATAAATACATTCAATACACTACCCACTACCCATGGCAACCTCCGCTGCTGTACAGTAAAACAGAGAAAAAAAATAACACTTTCAAAGTAATGTCCCCTAACCCCTTAATCACATAGCGGTTATTAACCGCTACAGTCATGAAGGGGTTAACCCACCCTCACCACTCGGGATGCCTACATACCCTCCCACACTAACCCCCCCCACCCGTGAGGCCTAACCACCCAGTCAGTACCCACAAGGGAGGCCTACCCACATACCGTTTTGGAAACACCCCACCCCCACCCCAGTACCCACAATAAAAACAGTACAATGACCCACAATAAACAGCATTCTATTTATTAAATACATTACCCACCCCCTGTGCCCCCCCCATAAATACAAGATTTATTCTTTTACATTCAGGGTCCATAACGCAGCCCCACGCTAGTCCCCGGTGGGCTAGCAGGGCACCTGGACAGACCTACAGTTTACCAGCAGCATTCCACAGGTTCTGGAGGCCTGCTGGTGGATCCTGCCAGCACCATGGCGCCCAGGTGGTCTCCTTGGGTCACCGTGAGCCACAATTGGGTCCACACGGTAGGCCCAAGGATGTCTGGGAGCCCCGGGTCAAACCCACAGGTGTCTGCGGGGCCTCGGGTGGTTCCCATGGGGGTCTGGGGAACTCACGGGTGCTCACTACGGGTCCGCGGTGCCCCCACAGAAGTGGGACCACACATCATCATCCCCGCACCTACGGGTCGGAGGTGCCCCCACAGAAGTGGGACCACACATCGTCATGCCCGCAGACTACGGGTCCGCGGTGCCCCCACAGAAGTGGGACCACACATCATCATCCCCGCATGTGTCACCCGTGGAACCACCAGCCTGCTACCCTTTAGGATACCCGAGGATTCCCCGCGGGTGGTCTCCAGAGGTCCCACGCAAAACCACGGAAGTAACCCTGAATGTAAAAAAAATAAACCTGGCCTATACATTCAATACATACACCCTCCCCCCCAACACCTACAGTACAATAATGTGCAAAATAACTATTATCCAGATATGGATAATAGATTAATTGCCCATTATTAAAAACATTAACTAGCATATACAAATAAATAAAGTACTACTGACCTCATCAATACGAAGTGTCCGACGCCAGCGCCTTCCTTCTCTTGCCCACACAAAACATAGCCAAAACCAAGCCAATACATTGCAATTACATTCAGATATCAATTAACCCCTTAAACACCTTATCGGATAATAACCGCAAAGGTAATTAAGGGGTTAAGCCACACAGGCACGATACCCACCCTTCACCCATGAATTTGTACTGTGGCTTCATCATGCAACTATATATATATATACACTGTATATATATATACAGAGAGACAGAGAGAAAGAGAGAGAGAGAGATATATATACAGTATGTATATATATATATATATATATATATATATATATATATATATATATATACACACACGTTATATACACACCCATGATAAACCAATATACAGTACAAATAAATGTAGAAGGGTTATCAAAAGCATACTGCCCTACAACCAAACACGTCTCCATACAGACACTACATTAAAATCAATTTCCTTTAAAAATCCTAACTGATCTCACAATCTACTGTACTGTATATGATCACAAACCAATGAAAAAAGTCACATTCCAAAATGCATAAAATCTATGCACCATACTGTATACATTCTGCAAATTAATCAACGTAAACAAAAATCAATTAGCAATCATTATTTAGATCTCTAAACCTTTCACACTCAATCATGAACAATGAAACCATTAACAGATTCACGCCTAGAGCAGAACAATTAAGCCTTTGAAAAAATATAAGTACCGACAAAAATACAACCTTTACAGTACAACCAAGGCTATCTATCCCTGACCTTCCTCAAACACACAATACAATACCAAGGAATAATACATCTATCTAATTTTAAAATACTTTAAACTCACAAAATAATTAAAAACACATCTAATCCAGCTTTTAAAACATCATCATTTCTTACCCTGAATGTATACTGTACAGTATATCTCTCTAGACATATATATTGTACATACATACATACAGTGGCAAGAAATGATATACCACAAAAAAAAAAAAATACACAGGTTAAAAAACCTTTTGAAAAAATTAACAAGTTAAATAAAATACATTTCTTTACTGTAGTTCACTTACCATTACTTGCCCCCACCGACTCCCGTTGCCCAGCTTACTCACGAACCAATCCACGATCAGGAACCCATAAAATAATAAACCATTGAAAATAATAAACATTAAACTAAAAATCCAAACCAATCCACGGGTCTTCTACTTGTAATACATCTTCATCTGTATTCTTCTTTCTTCTATCTCCTTCCGGGCGGGGCAGGGCGTGGTCTTCTTTCCATCATCGGCCACGCCCTTGTCTTTTTTCTTCTCCGGAGGTCCTTCCTCCGCGGCGTCTGGCTGCAAAATGAGACGACATAGGCTTTTAAAGACCTATGACGTCACATTTTGCGTCATGGTTCCCACGGTCCTGATTGGGCCGTGAAAACCATGTGTTTTGGCCGATAATAAAAAAATGATGACGTCACTTAAAGGGAATGAAAGCACAGCCAATCAGAATGGCTTTGCTTCAATTGCCTTTAAGTTGACGTCATGAAAAGGCACATGGCCGTGCACACATGGTACTAGAGCCAATCAGAGCGTGGGAACTTTATCCCTACTCTGATTGGCTCTGGTATACCATGTGTCAGGGGCTTGGGGGAGAAAGGATGTGACGTCAATGAAAACCTGTCACGTGGTACGGTAGCCAATCAGAGCGTGGGAACTTTATCCTTATTGACGTCACATCCTTTCTCCCCCAAGCCCCTGACACATGGTATACCAGAGCCAATCAGAGTAGGGATAAAGTTCCCACGCTCTGATTGGCTCTAGTATCATGTGTGCACGGCCATGTGCCTTTTCATGACGTCAACTTAAAGGCAATTGAAGCAAAGCCATTCTGATTGGCTGTGCTTTCATTCCCTTTAAGTGACGTCATCATTTTTTTTTTATCGGCCAAAACACATGGTTTTCACGGCCCAATCAGGACCGTGGGAACCATGACAAAAAATGTGACGTCATAGGCCTTTAAAAGCCTATGTCGTCTCATTTTGCAACCAGACGCCGCGGAGGAAGGACCTCCGGAGAAGAAAAAAGACAAGGGCGTGGCCGATGATGGAAAGAAAACCACGCCCCGCCCCGCCCGGAAGGAGATAGAAGAATACAGATGAAGATGTATTACAAGTAGAAGACCCGTGGATTGGTTTGGATTTTTAGTTTAATGTTTATTATTTTCAATGGTTTATTATTTTATGGGTTCCTGATCGTGGATTGGTTCGTGAGTAAGCTGGGCAACGGGAGTCGGTGGGGGCAAGTAATGGTAAGTGAACTACAGTAAAGAATTGTATTTTATTTAACTTGTTAATTATGTCAAAAGGTTTTTTAACATGTGTATTTTTTTTTTTTTGTGGTATATCATTTCTTGCCACTGTATGTATGTATGTACAATATATATGTCTAGAGAGATATACTGTACAGTATACATTCAGGGTAAGAAATGATGATGTTTTAAAAGCTGGATTGGATGTGTTTTTAATTATTTTGTGAGTTTAAAGTATTTTAAAATTAGATAGATGTATTATTACTTGGTATTGTATTGTGTGTTTGAGGAAGGTCAGGGATAGATAGCCTTGGTTGTACTGTAAAGGTTGTATTTTTGTCGGTACTTATATTTTTTCAAAGGCTTAATTGTTCTGCTCTAGGCGTGAATTTGTTAATGATTTTATTGTTCAGGATCTAGTGTGAATTGTTTAGGGATGTAAATAATGATTGCTAATTGAGTTTTGTTTACTTGGTTGATTACAGTAATTTGCAGAATGTATATGGTGCATACAGTAGATATTTAGGCATAATTTATATTGGAATGTAAGTTGTTTAAATGGCTTTTCAGAGGTTTAGTGATGATTTACAGTAGATTGAGAGATCAGTTATGAATATTAAAGGAAATTAATTTTAATTTAGTGTGTATGTATGGAGAAGAGTTTGGTTGTAGGACAGTGCTTTTGATAACCCTTCTACATTTATTTGTACTGTACAGTATATTGGTTTATCATGGGTGTGTATATAACGTGTGTATATATATATACTGTATATCTCTCTCTCTCTCTCTCTCTTTCTCTCTGTCTCTCTGTATGTATATATATACAGTATATATATATAGTTGCATGATGAAGCCACAGTACAAATTCATGGGTGAAGGGTGGGTATCGTGCCTGTGTGGCTTAACCCCTTAATTACCTTTGCGGTTATTATCCGATAAGGTGTTTAAGGGGTTAATTGATATCTGAATGTAATTGCAATGTATTGGCTTGGTTTTGGCTATGTTTTGTGTGGGCAAGAGAAGGAAGGCGCTGGCATCGGACACTTCGTATTGATGAGGTCAGTAGTACTTTATTTATTTGTATATGCTAGTTAATGTTTTTAATAATGGGCAATTAATCTATTATCCATATCTGGATAATAGTTATTTTGCACATTATTGTACTGTAGGTGTTGGGGGGGAGGGTGTATGTATTGAATGTATAGGCCAGGTTTATTTTTTTTACATTCAGGGTTTGATTCCGTGGTTTTGCGTGGGGCCTATGGAGACCACCTGTGGGTATCCTCGGGTATCCTAAAGGGTAGCAGGCTGGTGGTTCCACGGGTGACACATGCGGGGATGACGATGTGTGGTCCCACTTCTGTGGGGGCACCTCCGACCCGTAGTCTGCGGGCATGACGATGTGTGGTCCCACTTCTGTGGGGGCACCTCCGACCCGTAGGTGCGGTGATGATGATGTGTGGTCCCACTTCTGTGGGGGCACCGCGGACCCGTAGTGAGCACCCGTGAGTTCCCCAGACCCCCATGGGAACCACCCGAGGCCCCGCAGACACCTGTGGGTTTGACCCGGGGCTCCCAGACATCCTTGGGCCTACCGTGTGGACCCAATTGTGGCTCACGGTGACCCAAGGAGACCACCTGGGCGCCATGGTGCTGGCAGGATCCACCAGCAGGCCTCCAGAACCTGTGGAATGCTGCTGGTAAACTGTAGGTCTGTCCAGGTGCCCTGCCAGCCCACCGGGACTAGCGTGGGGCTGCGTTATGGACCCTGAATGTAAAAGAATAAATCTTGTATTTATGGGGGGGGGGCACAGGGGGTGGGTAATGTATTTAATAAATAGAATGCTGTTTATTGTGGGTCATTGTACTGTTTTTATTGTGGGTACTGGGGTGGGGGTGGGGTGTTTCCCCAACGGTATGTGGGTAGGCCTCCCTTGTGGGTACTGACTGGGTGGTTAGGCCTCACAGGTGGGGGGGGGTTAGTGTGGGAGGGTATGTAGGCATCCCGAGTGGTGGGTGGGTGAGGGTGGGTTAACCCCTTCATGACTGTAGCGGTAAATAACCGCTATGGTGATTAAGGGGTTAGGGGACATTACTTTGAAAGTGTTATTTTTTTTCTCTGTTTTACTGTACAGCAGCGGAGGTTGCCATGGGTAGTGGGTAGTGTATTGAATGTATTTATTGGTTATTATGCCTTAACCCCTTCATTACCTTAGCGGCTATACGCTATGCTAATGAAGCCTCGTTTCTGAACTTTTAATAATATTGTGCAGGAGCAGGGGGTCCACTGAGATTAGATTTCTGTCTCAGGGAACCCCCTGCTCACTGTACTGTACAATATTATTAAAAAGACAGAAATGCTGCTTCTTTACCATAGCGCATAGCCGCTAAGCTAAAGAATGATTCTTTAATGATGTGTGTGTTTTATTCACAGTGTACATGTGCAGGGGGTCTCCGGAGCTGAAGCGCACAGGTTTCAGGTCTGGGGACCCCGTGCCCCCCGAGATACAGGCCCCTTTAGGGGGTGCGGGTATCCCTCTGCTCTGCTTGGTTTACAGGCCGCGATCACGTGATCGGGACCTTTAAACGCAGAGCACTCAGCAATCAGAAACACAGGCCAGGCAGATTTAACACACACACACAATAGGGGGAGGTTTTTTTACATAGCTTGCAGGGAAGCTTAACGCACACACACAATAGGGGGATAGGGGGAGGGGTTTTTACATAGATTAGAGAGAAGGCAGGGCGTTTTAAAAGCGAGAATAGGGGGAGGGGGTTTTACATAGATTAGAGAGAAGGCAGGGAGTTTTAACACAGACGTGAAGCATTTTCCGTATTTTTAATAATATTGATCAGGAGCAGGGGGGGGGGGGTTCCCTGAGCATTAATTTCTGGCTCAGGGAACCCCCTGCTCACTTTACAATATTACTAAAATAATGCTTCTTTACCATAGCGCATAGACGCTAAGGTAAAGAACGAGTGTTTATTTATACTGTATATTGTATGTGTTTTATTGATAGTGTACATGTGCAGAGGGTCTCCAGAGCAGAAGCGCACAGGTTTCAGGTCTGGGGACCCCGTGCCCCCCGAGATACAGGCCCCTTTAGGGGGTGCCGGTATCCCTCTGCTCTGCTTGGTTTACAGGCCGCGGTCACGTGATCGGGATCTTTAAACGCAGAGGGATACCGGCACCCCCTAAAGGGGCCTGTATCTCGGGGGGCACGGGGTCCCCAGACCTAAAACCAACGCGGTTCAGCTCCGCAGACCCCCTGCACATCTACACTATCAATAAAAATGTATTTCAAATGTATTTATTGTCATTTATTTATTTATTTTTTGGCGGCTGCTGTGTGTATTTTATTGTTGTGGGTTGCGGGAGGGTGGGTGAATGGGGTATTCGCCCCAACGATGGTTGGGGAGGGCTTGCGGGGGGGGTGGGGGGGGGGGTAGTGGGAGGGCTTAACCCCTTCATGACCGTAGCGGTATTAACTGCTACGGTCGTGAAGGGGTTAAGTGCACCCGCAACCCCCCCCCCCCCTCCCGCAAGTCCTAAACTCACACCAAGGGCCAAATACCCCCCTCACCAATCCCCACTACACACAATAAAGCGGGCACGGTGGGTTAACCCCTTCATTGCCTTAGCGGCTTTCCGCTATGGTAATGACGCAGCATTTTCCGTATTTTTAATAATATTGATCAGGAGCAGGGGGGGGGGGGTTCCCTGAGCATTAATTTCTGGCTCAGGGAACCCCCTGCTCACTTTACAATATTATTAAAATAATGCTTCTTTACCATAGCGCATAGACGCTAAGGTAAAGAACGAGTGTTTATTTATACTGTATATTGTATGTGTTTTATTGATAGTGTACATGTGCAGAGGGTCTCCAGAGCAGAAGCGCACAGGTTTCAGGTCTGGGGACCCCGTGCCCCCCGAGATACAGGCCCCTTTAGGGGGTGCCGGTATCCCTCTGCTCTGCTTGGTTTACAGGCCGCGGTCACGTGATCGGGATCTTTAAACGCAGAGGGATACCGGCACCCCCTAAAGGGGCCTGTATCTCGGGGGGCACGGGGTCCCCAGACCTAAAACCAACGCGGTTCAGCTCCGCAGACCCCCTGCACATCTACACTATCAATAAAAATGTATTTCAAATGTATTTATTGTCATTTATTTATTTATTTTTTGGCGGCTGCTGTGTGTATTTTATTGTTGTGGGTTGCGGGAGGGTGGGTGAATGGGGTATTCGCCCCAACGATGGTTGGGGAGGGCTTGCGGGGGGGGGGGGGGCGGGGTAGCGGGAGGGCTTAACCCCTTCATGACCGTAGCGGTCTTAACTGCCACGGTCGTGAAGGGGTTAAGTGCACCCGCAACCCCCCCCCCCCTCCCGCAAGTCCTAAACTCACACCAAGGGCCAAATACTCCCCTCACCAATCCCCACTACACACAATAAAGCGGGCACGGTGGGTTAACCCCTTCATTGCCTTAGCGGCTATCCGCTATGGTAATAACGCAGCATTTTCCGTATTTTTAATAATATTGATCAGGAGCAGGGGGGGGGGGGGTTCCCTGAGCATTAATTTCTGGCTCAGGGAACCCCCTGCTCACTTTACAATATTATTAAAATAATGCTTCTTTACCATAGCGCATAGACGCTAAGTTAAAGAACGAGTGTTTATTTATACTGTATATTGTATGTGTTTTATTGATAGTGTACATGTGCAGAGGGTCTCCAGAGCAGAAGCGCACAGGTTTCAGGTCTGGGGACCCCGTGCCCCCCGAGATACAGGCCCCTTTAGGGGGTGCCGGTATCCCTCTGCTCTGCTTGGTTTACAGGCCGCGGTCACGTGATCGGGATCTTTAAACGCAGAGGGATACCGGCACCCCCTAAAGGGGCCTGTATCTCGGGGGGCACGGGGTCCCCAGACCTAAAACCAACGCGGTTCAGCTCCGCAGACCCCCTGCACATCTACACTATCAATAAAAATGTATTTCAAATAATTTTTAATGTGCGGATGTTTGCGCAGAGAGAGAGCAGCGGATCTCTCTCTGCTGCAAACACATCTCGCCCCCGCCGCCCATACAGTAGTATCATTTATGTATGTGCATATACAGTACAGTACAGTACTGTACAGTACTGTATGTTAGGGCTTACAGGGGTTGTTGTTATACAGTATATACAGTATATAGTATACAGTATACAGTATACTGCATTACAATTCATTATAGGGGACGGCTTCACAGAGAATAGCTCGCAAGCGCCACCATGTGTATTTTGACGGCATTGCAGTATTGTAACCAGCCGGAATAAAAAGCTTAAATTCCGACCGGAAAATAACGCAATGTACTCTGGCAGAAAACTATCAGAAACCTGAATACACCCGAGTATTCCCGAATTCGCGGGACTAGCCGTGCTCGAATAAAGTGTGTCGCCAGTGTACATTGAAACACTAGATTCCCCCTTAAGTGCAGTGTATACTTCTTAGTATGACCTCAGGGAAAGGGAGAAAACAGAGAAAACATAGTATAACACTGTTTATTGAACAAAATTGATTTAAAAAAGAGATTGCCAACTCACAAGCCACCATTAAAAAATGGCATAGAAAGGAGAAGTTTTCAGTCTCTGCCAGACTTCCTCCCAGGTGGTTTGGTGTCCGCGTGGAGTCTGTCCCAGTCGATAAGATGGTAGTGCAGGGATGTGGATGAAAATCGGGTGATTTGCCCAGACTTGTGCACAGCCTGGTCTTTCTCCCGTCAGTCAGCCTCCTTGCTGTTGCTTCCACGTCCCGCGCATGCGCATGTGCTCCGGTGGTAGTGTTTATCAAAATGGGATTCTGCTTCACTTCTCTGTACGGTGGCTTGCGAGGACCAAAAGACCGTCAGACGCGTTTCGCTAAAAGCTTCCTCAGTGACGTAGAAAGAAGTAGATTTCATGTATTTGACCTCGCATACACCTCCAGGCCCCGCTGCTGGCTGCCTCGTAGATACATGAGTAGTACCATGTGACAGGCTTTCAATAACGTCACATCCGTTCTCCCCAAAGCCTCTGTCACATGGTCTACTTGAGCCAATCAGAGTTGGGATGGAGTTCCCACGCTCTGATTGGCTACAGTACCATGTGAGGCCGGACATCTTTCTTTTCATGACGTCATCTTAAAGGCAATTGAAGCACAGCCAATTCTGATTGGCTGTGCTTTCATTACCTTTAAATGACGTCATAATTTTTTTTCCCAGCCAAAACACATGGTTTTCACGGCCCAATCAGGACCGTGAGAAACATATGACGAAAATGTGACGTCATAGGCCTTTAAAAGACTAAGTCATCTCATTTTCAGGCTTGACGCCGAGTAGGAAAGACCTCCTATGAAGAAAGAAGACCAGGGCGTGGTGGATGAAGATAAGAAGACCCCGGAAGAAGACAGAAGACCCCAGAAGAAGACAGAAGAAGATGGAGAAGACCCCCACTATGGATTACAAATAGAAAAAAGAAGATAAATACATTTGTGGATTGTAATGGTTTTTTTATTGTATGCATACCTGGTTCCTGTTGTTGGATTAGCTCCTCCAGTGCTTCCGGTTCCCCTTGATTGCTGTGACAGGCTCATCTAATGGTAAGTAAAAAAAGAAAATTTATTTTATTTTTATTTTACAGGTTTTTTGGCATTTTTTTCCTGACGTCCATTTTTTTTATGTCCATTTATTTGGCCTGAATGTATGTATGTCACTATGGGTATACATACGTACAGGACAAATCAGTGGTTGTATTGTATGTTCATTTTTATTGTGTTTCAATTGTTTTTCATGCTCTTTTATTGCACCTGTATTTATGTCTGTAAACTATAGATGGACATACATACAGGTATAATAAAAACTTGTTGGCTTGCCTTGTTTGGATGTTTTTTTGAATTGTAAATGGCTGCTTTGTGTAAAAATTTGTTGCTAATGTACATTTCATGTTTGCAAATGTTTAGTTAAAGGCTTGTTGCTATAGATTATTTTATTGGCTTATTTTTTGAAGATAGATTTATTTTGATGGTTACTTTGGCATAGATTATTGTTCACAATGGTTTGTTTGTTGGACTTGAAGTGTGTAATTGATTTGTATTGTAATTGATTGGTGATTTGATTAATTGATGGTAAATTAATTGTGTTGATGCTTTGTTTTTCTTTAATGATTGTATGTGAATCTTGTTTGGATTAGTGTATTTGATTTGGAGCATTGTTTGACATAGTATATATGATTCTAATATATATATTCTAATATATTTATATATATATATCTATATATATATATAGATAGAGAGAGAGAGAGAGAGAGAGAGAGAGAGAGAGATATATATACACATGATGAAGCCACTGTACAAATAAATGGGTGAAGGGTGGGTATCGGGTCAGGGTTGCTTAACCCCTAAATGACTGTAGCGGTTAATAACCGCTTTGGTCATTAAGGGGTTAGGGGACATTAGTTTGGCACTTTTTATTAATTTGTATATTTTTCGGCACCCCAGTGTATGGACGGGGAGGAAGATGCGGGTATCCTTCATCGTGGATGCCAGACAAGGGTGAGTACAAAATGTATTTAATGTATTTATGTATTAATGTATATTTAATGGGCAAATGCATTATTATCCATATGTGGATAATAGTAATTTTGCACATTAATGTACTGTATGTGTTAGGGGACGGGGCTATTTTTTTAGAGTATTGTTTAATTTTTGGGGGCACACCATTGGTACCAGGGACCCCCGGACACCCCCGGACGCCCGCGGGGACCCCCGAACACCCCCGCGGGGACCCACGGTCACCTCCGCGGACCTGTTGTATGGATGGTGTGCCAGCAAAAAGGTAAACAATTAAATTTTTTCTAAGTCCAGCTCCTTTTGCGCCTGAGTTTTGCTGGCGCGTTTGTTTGGCGTGTTTTTTTAAGGCCGATTCACTTAGCGCTGCTTAGTGAATCAATAGTACAGGGCAAAAATCAGCGCAATAGGCTGACCGTGTGCATTTTGCGCCGAGGGCAAAGAAAAGCACTTTTAAGACCGATAAAGCGCAGTTATCACTGCTTAGTGAATCGCACTGCAGCCTTATCGGGCTTAAAGTGTACTTTGTGCTCGTAAAGCCACTTAACGGAGCTTAGTGAATCGGCCCCACTGACTGACACACATACACACACACTGACTGACACAAACACATACACACACTGACTAACACACATACACACACACACACACACTGACTGACACACATACACACACACTGACTGACACACATACACACACACTGACTGACACACATACACACAGACTGACTGACACACATACACACACACATACACACTCACTGACTGACACACACATACACACAGTGACTGACACACATACACACACACACAGACTGACACACACAGACTGGCACAGACTGACACACAAACACACACGCACAGACTGATACACACAAATGCACAGACAGACACACACACACACACGCACAGACTGACACACGCACGCACAGACTGACACGCATGCACAGAGTGACACACGCACGCATGCACAGGCTGACAAACGCATGCACACTGACACACGCATGCACACCCTAACACACGCACGCACGCACCCCCCCACTGATTCCAATAAACATGACCCCGCCAATCAAATTTACTCATGCTCTAAGCAGTAATATTATCATTGTTACTTTATATGTTGCTGACAACACACAAAGAAGTTTCATTTACTATGCGCGTGCACAGCACAAAGTTTTTTTAAATTGATTCAATAATAATACTTCTTGCTTTTTTCTGTCTTTTAAATACAGCTGAACCCTGTTATAATGCGGTGCTTGGTGTCCACATTATGTGACCGTGTTATAATGAGGATCGTGAAAAAAATGGCCGTCGCGATCAGGGGTTCCGCGTCTGCCGCTCTCCTTTGCCTAATGTATCTCTCTGACCCTCTCCTCTGAGAGGTGTGTCCCTATGGCCCTCTCTTTTGCCCTGTGTGCCTCTATGGCCCTCTCTTTTGCTCTGTGTTCTGTCTCTCTGCCCCTTTGGTTTGTCTCTCTCCACTCCTCTTACCTGCTCAGCTTCTCTCTCTCTGCCTCTGTCTGAGCGGTGAGACTGGGGGGAGAGCGCGGTGAGATCGGGGGGGAGAACGTGGTGAGAATAGGTGTGGGGAGAGCACAGTGAGACTGGGTGGGGGAGAGCGCGGTGAGACCGGGGATGGGAGGAGAGCGCGGTGAGACCAGTGGTGGGATGAGTGCGTGGTGAGACCTGGGGTGGGAGGAGAACGTGGTGAGTCATGGGGTGGGAGTAGAGTGTGGTGAGACCAGGGAGAACGCAGTGAGTCGGGGGGGAGGGGGTAGGATAGAGGGACAGACTCCGCAGTGGTGCTCCTGTGCTGTGAGGGAGAATTGTATACCAATTAGAGCCACGGGTTGGGGGGGGGGTGAGGGTTTTCTGCACCTTGAGCATGGGTAAGTGTAGAGGGAGAGGGGGTTGGCCCGGTATTAAAGGGGTTGCACCCCATATGGCCACCCCCTGACCTCACCAGGGAGGCAAGGGGTTAATTGGACTGTGGTCCAGGAATGTGGCTTACACCTTGTCATGTCAGGAAAATGTATGTTCCCCTGTTCCCATGTTTCATTATAATCCTGTATTTTAAAAATGTTTTAAAGTGCATTTCTGTATCTCTGGTTCTGGAGGTCGCAGGGAGTTCATATTTTGGCCAATATGTAGAGTCACTTTAGGCATTAAAAACTGGCAAATTTCGACCCACTGGGCCCACCAGAACGGAACTTATTAATATGTGAAGATATTAAAGTGTATATGGTATTTTGGATCTGCTCTGAAAATGCAGACTCCATCTGCTATGCTAATAATTCAGGAAGGGCAGCCGGATGATTTAGCATAAGCCCTGTGATCAAAAGTTAACTGCCCTGATTGTTTACAATACGAACCAAGTACTGATCAAAAGACTCTGCCACTCTAACTGTTTACCTGAGGGCGGAGAAGCATCAAACAGGAGTGGTTTGTAAGTGTTATATCTACACCTACAAACAATGAAGATCCTGCCAGATACTTCATTTGGTAGACTGGTCGTCACCCCTGATTTAATTATGGGGATACAGAAATAAGACCCTCAGAGTCCCAGTACGCATGGGCTAACTAGCTGGGGGGGCATGGGTTAAACTGTGTCTCCACGTTAGGGATTGGATACAGATAATTGATCACCAATAGTCTTTATTCAATGTTATGAATAGGGTTACAAAGGTATATAAACTGTGTCAACCCTACAGTTTTTTTTTTGTTCTTCTGATTTCATCTTGAATGTCACCGGATTGCTGGAGAATTGCTAGCTGATACTTCTCCATTCCCCAACCCTAAGTAAGTGTTACCTTCTTGCCTGTTAATTGTACTATATTGCTGTGTTCACCTTTTTAAGGAATAAATATATTTTATTATATCTAAGCCTCGTTCAGTTCAACCAAGATATTTAGTGTTTATTATATCTTGTCATAACTTACCGTGACAAGCTCTAGAATTAACTGGTGGCAGCGGCAGAATTGAACTGAACCTGTATTACAGTGTACTGCGGGACCCTGTAATATAGTGGGAACTTGAAGGGAATTGCGAGTTCCTGGGACTAAAGATATTGAACACACAGTAGTGCAACAGTTAACACAAGTTGTAACACCACCTCACTGCTGCGACCGTGAACCATGAACGAGGCTGAAGGCTCATCCAACATGACGACCCGAGCTCAGCTGAAGGACAAGTGCCGTGAATATGGACTGCCCCATGAGAACCAGGAGGTCGCAGACATGGTTGACGCAATCGGTGACTGTGAAGCCAGGATACGGCTCAGCTTGCCCTTATACAGCCACCCGGAGATCAGTGAAGGAACCCAGTGCCGGGGCGCCAAAATCTCGGGGAGGGAACGAGTGCACCTCCCGGGAGCAGTGCAACAGGAGGGGTACTTGTTGCTGCGGCTACCAGTCCGTTCACCCCTGAAATGTTGGCACTGATTACTGCGTTGGGTGACAGAGGGACACCGGAGGACCGGCTGCAGTTTATCACTATGGCAGTGAACAGACCCGCTTATTGCCCCCCTGTCCAACCCAACAAAGATGAACTCAAACTGGATCAGCACAGTCTCACCAAGTTCGTGGAACGTACTGATCAGATCGACAGTTTTCTAAAGAACTTTGAGACACAGAGTTGGCGGTACAAAGTGCTTCCCCAGCATAGGGTTGCACGTTTTGACCCCTTACTGTCCGGCTTGGCTAAGCAGACGATGATGGCACTTCCAGATGAGTATGCTGATGGCTATGACCACCTGAAAGAACTGTTACTGTTTCAGTACGGTTTTACCCCTGAAGCCTACCGGGGTAAATTCCGTCAGGAAGAGAGGCAGCCCCAGGGGTCCTATTTTACCTACATGACCCGCATGGCTTTGTACGGGATACGCTGGGTGGAGGGCTATGAGGCACGGAATTACCAACGCCTGCTGGACCTCATCTTTCAGGAGCAGCTCATGCAGCAGTGCCTGCCGGCGGTGAGGGCTTGGGTGTACGACAAGAAGCCCAAGACTTACCAGGAGGCGGCGAGGCTTGCAGATGACTATGTGGCCAGCCGAGCCCTGTTGCATGCCAAAGCAGTAGCCAAGGCGGCGGCGGTGGTGGCGGCACCAGCCAGAAAGTCTGCCAATACCCCCCAATGGACTCAGAGGCCACCTGCGGGCAGCAGTCCACCGAAGGCGGGGGAGCTCCGGCACAAGCGCCGGTGCTACAATTGCAACCGCCCTGGTCATATCAGACCAGATTGCCCGGAACCCCTGCGTTCCGGCGTACCCCACCAGGGGCAACGCACCCCAGCTGCAAAGCCAGTAGCCCGCGTGCGGGTGGCTTCCACCAAAGACTCCGGACTGGTCATGGAACCAACACCCAGCGAGACGTCCCATGCAACGCCTGTCCCGGTTTCATCGGTGCCTACAGCCAGGAGCGGAGGACATCTCAGCGTGGACCTGCAGCAGACGGACGGCTGGAGCAGACATCTCACCCCGGTCACAGTCGGTGACCGGCAAGCGGTCGGCTTGCTGTATTCAGGAACTGCAGTGACCCTGGTCCAACATGATATGGTCCGGCCAGAGGAATTGCTCCCAGGCCCTGGGATACAGATCACTGTGGCCGATGGAGAGCCATGTTTCCTGCAAGTTGCCAGAATCTTTTTGAATTGGGGGGAGGGACAGGATGTGCGGGAGGTGGGGGTTTTACCTGGTTTGGATTCTGAGGTTCTTCTTGGCAACGATCTGGGTCCGATGACCTGCACCTACGACCGATTGCCCAAACCCGCTGCAGTGACAGCGGTTACCCAGAGCCAGACAGTGGCAATGGTGGCGGCGCCAGTCCCCCAGCCTTTGGGACCATCGTTAGCGGAGAACGCAGAGGAGCCCGGGGAGGTAAGCCAGGATCAGTTGCAACCGCAGACTGACTTACTGTTCCCCCTCACCCTTCCCCATTCTCCGGACAATGACATGACTGGGGGGTGGCCAGAATTAGGAGCCCAGTTTATGGAGGCAGTGAAGACAGACCCTACCCTGGACGGCGTGAGACTTTGGACGTCCGAAACTCAGGCAGGGGAAGGCACTGAGCACTGCCTATGGACTCCTGTATAGAGAAGAAGGGAACCCAGGGATAGAGGAGGGATTGACCGGTAAGCGACAGCTAGTAGTGCCCCAGTGGTACCGACAGCAACTGTTACGGGAAGCTCACTCTATTCCGTTAGCGGGACATCAGGGGGTCAACAGAACGCGAGCCTGGTTATTACAGCAATACTACTGACCGGGGGCATCTCGAGATGTGGGCACTTTCTGTCGCTCTTGTGATGCCTGCCAGCGAGTGGGTAAGGTGGGTGATCGTGTGAAGGCACCCCTGAAACCCCTACCGATAATAGGGGAACCCTTTCAGAAAGTAACGATGGATCTTGTAGGACCCCTTATGATTCCTAGCAGGTCAGGGAAGCGCTACATCTTCACGGTGGTGGAATTTGCCACCCGGTACCCTGAGGTGGTAGCGCTTGGCACCATAGATGCCAAGACAGTGGCAGCAGCTTTGCTGAACATTTTTTCTAGGGTAGGTTTCCCTAGTGAGATCCTAACTGATCAGGGGTCGCAGTTCATGAGTGAACTGTTACATTGTCTCTGGGATGCATGCGGTGTACAGCACCGGCGCACTACCCCTTACCATCCCCAGACAAACGGATTATGTGAGAGGTTTAACGGTACCCTGAAGTAGATGCTTCGGACCTTTATAGAGGCAGAGGGAAAAGACTTGGAGATTCATTTAGAGCACTTGCTGTTAGCCTACCGAGAGGTACCGCAGAAATCTACAGGCTTCTCCCCCTTCGAGCTACTATATGGCCGCAGGGTACGTGGACCACTGGACCTATTCCATGAGGGATGGGAAGGGGAGGCTACTGCTACTGATGCTTCAGTGATCCAGTATGTGGTAGATCTCCGATACCGGTTAGAGATGCTCATGGAGGTGGCCCAGGACCACCTCAGGGCCGCTCAGACCAAGCAAAAGCAATGGTATGACCGGAGTTCCCGTAGCAGGGAATTCAACCCAGGACAGCAGGTGCTTGTTCTCAAACCCACTCGGGAGAACAAGTTGATGGCTGCCTGGTTGGGACCGTACCCGGTTATCCGAAAGGTGAATGAGTACAACTATGTTGTACAGGTAGAGCCTGAGAGGCAAAAGACATACCACGTCAATATGCTGAAAGAATACAGAGCACCGAGTATGGGAGCAGTGATGGCCATTTGTAGCCCACTGCTGGAAGATCCAGCGAGCAATGCTCTGCTTGATCTCCTAGGGGAGGCTAGGCAGGGAAACACTGTGGAACAGGTAGAGATAGGGGCACAATTGAGTGCTAGGCAGCAGGTAGAAGCCAGGGACATGCTATCTAAGTTTAGGGCCCTCTTCACTGACATGCCATGGACCACACATCTCACAAAACACCCAGTGCACACAGGGGATCTGCAGCCTCTGCATAAGCACGCTAATAGAGTTTCAGCAGAGGTCAAGACCAGTATGGAAAGGGAGATAGAGGAGATGCTGACCCTAGGGGTAATTACTCCATCCCAGAGTCCTTGGGCAAGCCCGGTAGTTGTAGTCCCTAAGAAGGACAAGACCACCCGGTTTTGTGTGGACTACTGCTTGCTCAACGCTGGGATGGTGTCAGATGCCTACCCCATGCACCGCATGGATGAGTTACTGGATGAACTCGCAGGGGCAAAGTATCTGACCACTATGGATTTGAGCAAAGGCTATTGGCAAATCCCACTGACCCTGGAGGCTAGGGAGAAATCAGCATTCATCACTCCAAGTGGCCTCTATGAGTTTTTGGTGATCCCATTTGGGATGAAGAATGTCCCGGCTACCTTCCAACGCCTGGTCAATAGGTTACTGGAAGGGATGCAGAGCTATGCCAGGGCTTACTTAGATGACATTGCTATCTTCAGTAATTCCTGGGACTCCCACTTAGGACATGTAGCTGCAGTGCTGGATAGGATCAGGGAAGCTGGGATTACCTTGAAACCCACTAAGTGTATGGTAGGGATGGCAGAGGTCCTGTACTTAGGGCACAGGGTGGGTGGAGGGCACCTCAAACCAGAGCCAGCCAAGGTAGAAGCCATAGTTCAGTGGGCTGTTCCAAAAACCAAGAAACAGGTCATGGCATTTTTGGGCACCGCAGGGTACTATAGGAAGTTTGTCCCACAGTACAGCACTGTGGCCAAACCCCTGACTAATTTGACTAAGAAGCAACTGCCTGTGCTTATCACCTGGACTCCTGCCTGTGAGACTGCTTTCCAGGCACTGAAAACTGCGCTTGCTGAGGCCCCCATACTGGCTGCCCCGGACTATACCAAACATTTCCTCATACAGACTGATGCCTTGGACTATGGCATTGGGGCTGTGTTGAGCCAGGTGGGGGACGATGGTAGAGAGCACCTTGTGTTGTACCTCAGCCGAAAACTACTCCCCAGAGAAGTGACCTATGCCACCATTGAGAAAGAGTGCTTGGCCATTGTGTGGGCACTCCAAAAATTCCAGCCCTATGTGTATGGAAGGGCTTTCACGGTCCTCACAAACCACAACCCCCTGAGTTGGCTGCAGAGGGCATCAGGGGAGAATGCCAAGTTGCTAAGGTGGGGCTTGGCCTTGCAAGAGTTTGAGTTTACTATTTAGCACAAAAAGGGTAGTGAAAACAGCAATGCTGATGGACTTTCACGTCAGGACTATCCCTCTGAGACTGAGTTCATTAAGGGTGCCAGCAGTGCCCCACTCCCCGTTAGGGTCAGTGGGCCACAGTTCATCCATTAAGAAGGGGAGGTGTAGAGGGAGAGGGGGGTTGGCCCGATATTAAAGGGGTTGCACCCCATATGGCCACCCCCTGACCTCACCAGGGAGGCAAGGGGTTAACTGGACTGCGGTCCAGGAATGTGGCTTACACCTTGTCATGTCAGGAAAATGTATGTTCCCCTGTTCCCATGTTTCATTATAATCCTGTATTTTAAAAATGTTTTGAAGTGCATTTCTGTATCTCTGGTTCTGGAGGTCGCAGAGAGTTGAAATTTAGCCAATATGTAGAGTCACTGTAGGCATTAAAAACTGGCAAATTTCGACCCATTGGGCCCACCACAACGGAACTTATTAATATGTGAAGATATTAAAGTGTATATGGTATTTTGGATCTGCTCTGAAAATGCAGACTCCATCTGCTATGCTAATAGATCAGGAAGGGCAGCCGGATGATTTAGCATAAGCCCTGTGATAAAAAGTTAACTGCCCTGATTGTTTACAATACGAACCAAGTACTGATCAAAAGACTCTGCCACTCTAACTGTTTACCTGAGTGCGGAGAAGCATCAAACTGGAGGGGTTTGTAAGTGTTATATCTACACCTACAAACAATGAAGATCCTGCCAGATACTTCATTTGGTAGACTGGTCGTCACCCCTGATTTAATTATGGGGCTACAGAAATAAGACTCTCAGAGTCCCAGTACGCATGGGCTAACTAGCTGGGGGGCATGGGTTAAACTGTGTCTCCACGTTAGGGATTGGATACAGATAATTGTTCACCAATAGTCTGTATTCAATGTTAAGAATAGGGTTATAAAGGTATATAAACTGTGTCAACCGTACGTTTTTTTTTTTGTTCTTCTGATTTCATCTTGAATGTCACCGGATTGCTGGAGAATTGCTAGCTGATATTTCTCCATTCCCCAACCCTAAGTAAGTGTTACCTTCTTGCCTGTTAATTGTACTACAGTGACAGCCGAGCTGAGTCTAATGCGGCTGCCACCGCAGTTTTAAAATAGCGCGGGCGGCGCGCGGGCTGTCTCCGGCCGAAACCAGGCCGGTTTCGGACGGTTTTCCCGCGCATCGGGCGCTTTCAATACTAAGCGCCATTAGCGCTTATCTATTGAAGCGGCCGCTGCGCGGGAAACTCCGTTTTTAAACGGAGAACGGACCCGCGGCTAGCCCGCTACAATTCCGGCCAGCTCCCGGCAAGCTTTAGACTCAGCTTAGCCGGGACAGTATATTGCTGTGTTCACCTTTTTAAGGAATAAATATATTTTATTATATCTAAGCCTCGTTCAGTTCAACCCAGATATTTGGTGTTTATTATATCTTGTCATAAGTTACCGTGACAGTAAGCAAACAGAAATAGTTTCTTTCATCACCACGGAAGGAACATAAGCAAGCCACAACACAAACTCACATGAGAATGGCACGAAGTACAGGTAGAAGATGAGTTCTGTAGAGCTCAGGGAAACATGCAGAATAAAAGTATTGGGGAAGCCTTATTAAATCAGCAGATCAAGGAAAAGTCCTAGCAAGAGCTGCATTGTCTGCGTCGGTTTTGTTCACCCTTGCTGATGCTACGTGCTTTTGTCAACTAAATAATCAAATACACTTTCACAAACATACAATAATGTCACTGTGTTGCAACATCAGCAGACGTTTGTCAACACGGTGATACCGGGGAGAGAGCACAGTGAGACCAGGGGGGAGAGCGGGGACAGGGTGCACATGGTGCTCTGTGCTGTGAGGAAGATGCGTGCACAAATCAGAGCCATGGAGCGGGAGGGGGAGAGGAGAGTTTTCTGCCCCTCGACCAATCAGAGCCACAGTGAGGAGGGTTTGAATGTACATGTGTGTGATTGTATTGGGAGCCACGCACACACCGCGTTATAAGTGGATCTGTGTTGTATCAAATCGCGCTGTAACGGGGTTGAGCTATATTTGGGAATATAAGTGTAGCCGAGACCCCTCTTATCTTCGGTGCAAGGGGGGGGGGGGGACTGATGGACTCTTGGGTTGTTTCGCATGCACTGTATGATGCGGTGCTCATGCGCAGAGAGATAGGAGTGTGGCAGCCATCTTAGGTGGCTCTGCAAGATGCCTTGCGGGACTACAAATCCCAGGAGCCTCGGGGGCGGAGGAAAACCCACGTGGGGCTGTTAAAGCCAATAGGGCTTACGCAAAGAGGGGAAGCAGGATATCCTTCATGTTGGAGGACACGCGCCAGTTGGACGGAGGGCAGCAAGAGGGTAGGTAGTATCTAGGAAGCGGTGCTTTCCTGGACTAGGCCTAGTCTTGCCCCTTAGGCCCCAGCAAGGCCCTGAGTCACCTCAGCTGAGTATTGCAGGGCAGGCCCCAGATAGGGACGCTTCCCCATTAGTACCTAGAGGTACTGTTGCACCGGTAAAACAAAAAACAAATACAGATAAAGTGCGCAAATTACTATTTCTAATGTTTTAACCCTTCACCCCCTTTGTGATAAATAAATAATAGTTATACAACCTCTAAATCAATTGACAGTGGTCTGCAGCTATAAGAATAGGGATAAAAACCCCTAAGGAAACTGTAACACAAAAAAGACAACAGCGCAAACGCACATAGTGAAGTATGTACGCAGATATCTTACCTTTCAAATATACACATATATATTTTTACAAACTTCACTATGTGCGTTTGCGCTGTTGTCTTTTTTGTGTTACTGTTGCACCGGTGACTGGATGGCCATGCAGTGTACTGTGGTCTGGGACCAGGCTACAGGCCATATAGACATTAGGTGAGACACTCCAGCTGGAGCTCATAAGGAGTGAAAGGATTGTTTTTGGAGGCCCCACGTCGTGGGACCTGACTGATCCTTTGACCAACTGCGAAACCTGCGTACAGGACGTATATAAGTGCACCAACGAACCACACAGGGGTAGCGTGACTTCACACTTTAGGTGGGACTGTTCTAAGGACACCGGGTGTTTAGGTGCCTAGGGCACCCTCAGTACTTTGGGGGAACCACACCAGGATGTTGGGTATTGTATTGTGATATTGTATTGTGGGTGGGATATTGTTATTGTGTGAGTAGTAAAGAAGTTATATTATACTCTGTTTATAGTGGTTATTGAGTCTGATGTGGGACTATCTCACTTGGCTGGGATCCCACATAGGTGAAGGCACTGCACAGAAAGAAAAGAAAGAGATCACACGAGGCTCACAGAAGTGGAGGCTTAGGCCTCCTGCATGCCAACAGGTGTAGTTCCTAGTCCTAGGGAAAGGGGGCCACATAAGGTGAATTGTTTTAGCAGTATATGTCATAAATGATAAGTTTTAGTATATTTTTTTCCACTGTGGTGTAAAAGTACTTACCTAAAGTAAGTAAACTGTTTTTTGGTATAACTCTTTTATATTTTATTGAATCTGTTTGTTATGCTTTAAATAAGTAAAGTAAACAGTTTAATTAGAAACATTTTAATGATTCATTCTTATAAACTGAATATATAAATATTAAGAACAAGAATGAGTATTTAATATTTTTGAAGACACATACAGTAAACATTTTGATTAAAGATGTAATGTTTGTCCTTATAATAATGTAATTTAATGTTAAATATACTCATGATCTAAAAAAGGGGAATAAACATACTTTACTGACATGCAGTAAGACAAACAATAAGACAGACAATACATTAACTAAAACAATTCTCAAGCCTCAATTTACTATGCTTGCAATAAACAATTTAAAAAAATTATTCCAAATACTTTTGTTCCTGCGTTGGATTAAAAACATTCAATCAAAGTCTCAGTGGGAATAGTAATTTAAATCTAATACTATTTTATTTACAAATAGAAATCAATATTAGACATTCATTCCAGGGCCACAATTGGGGGGTTACTGCTAGAAAAACCCAGAAGTTGGTCCTGACAGGAATCTTCTGAGTTGCCCTCTCTTGTCTGCTGGGCCCACAGGAGAAACAGGGGAGTCCCCCCCCCTCCTTCTCGACAGGCTACCTTGACCTGCAGCCTGACATTGCAGGCTCCTGACTTAATCTGACCCCAGGTCCCTGCCCAGGGTAGTTACCAAATGACCCCCTGGGCCCTCAACTGAATCCCATGCATCTGCCCAAACTCAGCAGGCCTCTATCAGATTGACTTCCCATCCATGCCCCCACCCCAACCCAGCAGGTATATGATGGACCCAAAAGAATACTCAGTCCACTACTGGCTTCATATACCCCCAACTGACTCATCAGGCCCCCGCCATACTCAGTAAATTAGGAGTTTGGTTATTTTTTTACAATTGAAACAAGATTCAGTGGAACCATGTTACCTAATGGATACATATACTGTAAGAAAACTGTCAAATTACATACATTTTTATGAGCAGATTTTTAAAAATCATTGTATGAAACTTAGACCAAAATCCTTTGATTATTTTATAAAGAGCTTTTACAAAACCAATCTCAGAAGCAGCAACTTAATATTAAAGTGGAGAAAGAGATGGTTGTAGGATTTTTTTATGCTACGGAGCATTAATTATTACAAAAAGTCAATATAAAGACTGTACTGAAATGAGCACTCTGGACATATGAATAAAAGGTTACATTTATTATAAAATGTCACCAGATATTATCTAAGATGCAAAGCCATATTTACTAATCAGTGCTAAGCCATAAAACACCTCATAAATATATTCACATACATTTTGAAGACAAACAATAGTTGTACATTATTGCAAATAGATATTTTTTATGTATAATAATTAAAGAAAAATTGTAAATACATTCGTAAACAATAATGAGCCTCTGGTTGGTATCCCTGATAAATGTTTTGCCTCTTAGGTTTGTTTGTTGTGGGGGTAATGCATATGACTCGATGGTAGGTGCCATTCATATCAATTGCAGTTAACAACAGATTAGGTGGGTTACCCAGCAACTGACCTTTAGTGTATTTCCTCCTAAACAGCAAAATGATCTTGTAGGTACATTACTGGTCCAAAAGTTAGTATAACCTGGAGGTTAAGTTGGTTTGTCACAAGTACAAAATTATATTGGTAATTAAGGGCACTCATGCAAAGTACCTTGATTTGAAGAACTAGGTATACATAGTGTTGCAGAGCATATGCAAATTATATACATTATGAAGAAACAATCCATTCTGAAACCACACACAAATTATCCAGATGGAGATTATATTCTACATAATGTATAACAGCATCACATAGTAGAGCAGGGTGCACAACATTTCGGTTGGATAAGCCCCCCTTTTCAGTTGACAAACTAGTGCAATATTGCTTACAGGGAGGAATATAATAAAAATGTATAAATATAATAAAACAGACGTTAAAAACCTGGTCTTACGTCTACAACCCCTATTTGCTATGTACATTACTGTATATTGCAAAAAATGGTGACTCTTTAAAACTCTTTATTTAAACTTTTCAGATCATATTTAAAGCATTCCAAGTTGCTCCTTTTTTTTCAACTGGGTTTGAGCCAAAGGATCACTCAGAGCTAAACCATATTATTTTTATCTCTGGGGAGCAGCGTGTTCCTGAGATACTTATCGGTAAGTTGCTAGTGTCTATATCCAGGGGGACACAAAATGGCTGTTCATAATCTTTTTTTTTTTTTACTCTTATTTTATTGTATTTTGGAGTTGGGTTGTGGTGGTACAGATAATAATAATAATAATAATAATAATAATAATAATAATAATAATAATAATAATAATAATAATAATAAAAAGGGGGGAATGCAGGTAGGGGTACAGAACGAAGAAATTAGGTTAGTTAGTTGCATTCAAATACATCCTGTTTCAATATCACTATATACATTCTTGTCCTAAGTCCCATTGATGCAAGACTTTTGTGAGCAAGTTTACATAGGGTCCGTTCAGGTGATCATAATCAGGCCATGTGGTTCTCAGATACATTCCAGACCAATTCAAATTATTAGGGCCAGGAAAAATTTGGCATCTGCCTTATTTTGTGACCCCAGAACTCTCAATATGTGTGGTGGGCTTCAGTTTTCATAGTACAGTATGTGAGTGGGGGTGGAATTCCTAGATCTTTGCAATATTGAAACTGCATGACGTGCATCGGCCAAATCACACACATCATCACACACTGCTATGGGTCTATTTTTATGAGATATGGTGGTACCTGCTACTTTGTATTAACTTGTGGGATATAAAGGCAGATCATTTATTAGCTGGTCCTCGTGCAGTGGCAATTACACTCTTATTCTACTTTAGTCATCATCATCATCATCAGGCTCATTATGTGTTGGTATTTGCCTATTACCATTATCACACTTATTCCTATAGTTTACAGTGGTGTGTCATCTTGCTTTACATTGTATCAGTTGTATCTATTAGTTGGTAACTATTATCCAACAGCCACTATACTAACGCAGAGTGACCAGTTCTATATTTACCTGCGTTCACTTATATGTATATAGGTATTTTTGTAGTGCATCTGTTAACACTCCTGGTGGCTACTACTATAGTTATATTTATTATCAATCCCCCATTGGCTTTATACATTGGTGATTTTATTACCATCACCATTGTGCACCTCGTTATCTATGTTCTAACCAGGCAATTTAGCCACAACTTTTGAGAGGTTAAGAGATTAACCATCGTCTCTCCTTTTTCAGCTTCACACATGGTATTTTTTCAACCAGTCTAACTAGTGAAGCTTCAGTAGCAACGCCGCCCACACTTTGTATATTTTAATCACTACTTCTATTTATACAGTGATATATGTTTTATGTAACCCTCTTTTTGAATAAAGTTATTTCTTATAATTATATTTATTTATTTGGTGGTGTGCAACAAAGTGGATTTCTTTATGGGACCACTTAGCTGTTCTCCATTTTGTTTAGGTTAGCCTATCCATAGTGTGCACCTGCCATTCACTTACAATTATCACTATTATTATTTAGTCTATTAGTTAGAAGGTTTAGTTGATCATCAGCCTTCGTGTCTTTTTCAGTTCAATTACCTTAGCGGCTAACCACGAAGGTAATGAAAGGGTTAAATATCAGGCACTTCTTTGTTGTTGGTACAGGGGGTGGGTGAAGCTTGCAGATGTCCCAGGGTGTGTGTTTAGGCCTTGCAGGAGGTTGGCAGTAGAAGTTAACCCCTTCATTAACTTACCAGTTGCAACCAATAAGGTAATGAAGAGGTTAACCCCTCGCCCTACCCTACAGCAAAGCCTAAACACCCACCCGGGGCAACTAACGCCTTCACCCAGCCCCTGTACCACCAACACTACAATGGAATGGGTGAAAGTGCTTTTAACCAAAGATGGCTAATAGTGCTTTTCCCCATTCAAAAAAATATTACAGTGAAATATATAAATTCAACTCCCCCCCCCAACACATACAATACAGTAATGGGCAAAATTACTATTATCCTGATATGGATAATAGTGCATTTGACCATTACAAATTAAACATGACCCAGCCAGAATAAAGTAAATTAAAGTTCTACTTACCCCTGCCAGGATTAAGGCTGTCTTCGTCTTCCTTCCCATCCTCTGTGGGCAGACACATTGCAATAAAACTCAAACTAATGGCCAATAACTAGGGTGACTAGATTTACAAAAGTCAAAACCGGGACACATTAAAAAAAAATATTTATAAAACAAATGACATCACCAAGGAAAAACTGTCTTGCGCTTCGGTAGTTGGTATGTGCACCAAGGGTGTCAATGTCGTCATGTGGGGATGTGGAATGAGGGTGCAGTCTGTGACCACTACTCTGACCGGAGTAGGAGGGAAATAAAACCCGTACCTAAGTTGAAACTCCGGTCTGGGTCCTGCTCTCCTCTGCTCCAATCCCGCGTGCAACCTTCAGTAAAGATACATGGAAAGAAAGAGGTTCCGGCGCAACTGTGCATGACAAGAATCCAAGCTGCTTCCGGATGAATACGAAAACTTTATTAGCACATGACACACAAGGCTACACCACGATCTCCCCCTCAATGCATTTCACGCTCTAGTACAGCGCTTCGTCTTGGAGAAAGCAGCTTTGATTCTTGTCATGCGCAGTTGCACCAGAACCTCTTTCTTTCCAAATGACATCACCAACTGTGCTTTATGTCTCCTTTATGTCTCTCCACCACTCTCTGTCCCCCCTTCTTAGGCTGAATCCCCGCTGGCGCTGAGGGTGCTCATGCTTGGAAAGCGCTCCAAGCATGAGCACCAGGTGTCCTGCATGTACGCGCGCGTGGGGGGAGGGCATTGCGAGTAGTTGAGCGCGCGGGTAAGTATAGGTTTTTGTTTACTTAAGTGCCGAGCGTGGGTGAGCGAGTGTGCCCGCGCACAAGCGCTGCGCACACAGCATGAGCAGGGACTTACATATAGCTATATATGTAAGTAACCGCCGCCTGCTCAGCGCTAGCGGGAACGCAGCCTTACACACACCCATTCTCTCTCCCTCCCATCCCTCCATTGTTGTTCCCCCATCACTCCATTCTCGTTCCACCCTTTCCATTCTGTCTCTCTCCCCATTCTCTCTCTCCCCCATTCTATGTGTGACTCTCTCCCCATTCTCTGTTTCTCTCTCCCCATTATCTGTCTCTCTCTCCCCCCATTCTCTGTCTCTCTCTCCCCCCATTCTCTGTCTCTCTCTCTCTCTCTCTCCATTCTCTGTTACTCTCTCCCCATTATCTGTCTCTCTCTCCCCCCATTCTCTGTCTCTCTCTCTCCCCCCATTCTCTGTCTCTCTCTCTCTCCCCATTCTCTGTGTCTCTCTCTCCCCATTCTCTGTGTGTGTCTCTCTCTCCCCCATTCTCTGTGTCTCTCCCACCATCTGTGTGTGCATCTCTCTCCCCGATTCTCTGTGTGTGTGTCTCTCTCCCCCATTCCCTGCGTCTCTCTCCCCCCCATTCTGTGTGTGTCTCTATCCCCCATTCTCTGTGTGTGCGTCTCTCTCCCCCATTCTCTGTGTGTGTCTCTCTCCCCCATTCTCTATGTGTGCATATCTCCCCCACCATTCTCTGTGTGTGTGTCTCTCCCCCCCATTCTGTGTCTCTCTCTCCCCCATTCTCTGTGTGTGTGTCTCTCCCCCCCATTATCTGTCTCTCTCTCCCCCCATTCTCTGTCTCTCTCTCCCCCCATTCTCTGTCTCTCTCTCTCCCCATTCTCTGTGTCTCTCTCTCCCCATTCTCTGTGTGTCTCTCTCTCCCCCATTCTCTGTGTCTCTCCCACCATCTGTGTGTGCATCTCTCTCCCCCATTCTCTGTGTGTGTGTCTCTCTCCCCCATTCCCTGCGTCTCTCTCCCCCCCATTCTGTGTGTGTCTCTATCCCCCATTCTCTGTGTGTGTGCGTCTCTCTCCCCCATTCTCTGTGTGTGTCTCTCTCCCCCATTCTCTATGTGTGCATATCTCCCCCCCCAATTCTCTGTGTGTGTGTCTCTCACCCCCATTCTGTGTCTCTCTCTCCCCCATTCTCTGTGTGTGTGTCTCTCCCCCATTCTCTGTGTGTGTGTCTCTCACCCCCATTCTGTGTCTCTCTCTCCCCCATTCTCTGTGTGTGTGTCTCTCCCCCATTCTCTGTGTGTGCGTCTCTCTACCCCATTCTCTGTCTCTCTCTCCCCCATTCTCTGTGTGTGTGTCTCTCCCCCATTCTCTGTGTGTGCGTCTCTCTCCCCATTCTCTGTCTCTCTCTCCCCCATTCTCTGTGTGTCTCGCTCTTCCCCATTCTCTGTGTGTGCATCTCTCTCCCCCATTCTGTTTGTGTGTGTATGTGTCTCTCTCTCCCCCCTTCTGTCTCTCTCTCTCTCCCCCCATTCTCTGTGTGACTCTCTCTCCCCCATTCTCTGTGTGTCTCTCTGTCCCCCATTCTCTGTGTCTCGCTCTTTCCCATTCTCTGTGTGTCTCGCTCTTTCCCATTCTCTGTGTGTGTCTCTCACTCCCCCATTCTCTGTCTCTCCCACCATCTGTGTGTGCATCTCTCTCCCCCATTATCTGTGTGTGTGTCTCTCTCCCCCATTCTGTGTGTGCGTCTCTCTCCCCATTCTCTGTGTCTCTCTCCCCCATTCTGTGTGTGCATCTCTCTCCCCCATTCTCTGTGAGTGTCTCTCTCCCCCATTCTGTGTGTGCGTCTCTCTCCCCCATACTCTGTGTGCTGCCTCTCTCCTCCCCCCATGCTGTCTCTCTTCTCCCCCCATGCTGCCTCTCTTCTCCCCCCCATGCTCCCTATCTCCTCCCCCCATGCTACCTCTATCCTCCCCCCATGCTGCCTCTCTTCTCTCCCCCATGCTGCCTCTCTCCTCCACCATGCTGCCTCTCTCCTCCCCCCATGCTGCCTCTCTCCTCCTCCCATGCTGCCTCTCTCCTCCCCCATGCTGCCTCTCTCCTCCCCCCATGCTGCCTCTCTCCTCCCCCCCATGCTGCCTCTATCCTCCCCCCCATGCCACCTCTCCTCCCCCCCATGCTTCCTCTCTCCCTCTCCCCCCATGCTGCCTATCCTCCCCCATGCTGCCTCTCTCCCCCTCCACCCCATGCTGCCTCTCTCCCCTTCCCCCCCATGCTGCCTCTCCCCCCCATGCTGCCTCTCCTCCCCCATGCTGCCTCTCTCTTCCCGCCCCATGCTCCCTAGATCCCCCCATGCTGCCTATTCTCCCCCCATGCTGCCTCTCTCGTCCCCCCCATGCTGCCTCTCTCCTCCCCCATGCTGTCTCTCTCTCCCCATGCGGCCTCTCTCCCCCCATACTGCCTCTCTCCCCCCCATGCTGTCTCTCTCCCCCCTCCCATGTTGCCTCTCTCTCTCCCCCCCATGTCTCTCTCTTTCTCCCCTTCTCATGCTGCCTCTCTCTCTACCCCATGCTGCATCTCGTGTGTGTCCGTTCTGGTCCCTACCTGCCTCTGTGGAACATTGGGCGGGAAGCCATCTTGAGCCCTGGCAGCAGACACCGAAGCTCCCACTGTCTCACTGCTGGGACTCCTCTGCCTCTAACCCCGCCTCCGCCCTCTGCAGCTACAGTCAGACCGGCCTCTGCTCTGTTCCTGCATTCTCTGCTCTCTGCTGCCCCCCTGCTCTGATGGCCAAAACCGGAACAGCCACAAAAAAACAGGACATTTTAAAGAATGCGGGGCAGCCGGGATTGGCATTAAAAAACCAGAACAGCCATTAAAAAAACGGGACTGTCCCGGCTAAACCGGGACAACTGGTCACCCTACCAATAACCCATTAATCACCTTAGCGGTTAGTAACCGCTAGAGTAATTAAAGGTGTAACAGAGACTTATCTCTGTTTAAAGAAAGCTGCCTCAGAGCTCTGAAACTAGCAGGGAGATGGTTAATTTCAGCCACTCAAATAGCCAGGCTCCACCGGGCTAATGAGAGCTCAGACAAAAATCCTCATGTGAGAAACAGAGAAAGAGATTTTCCTTACCACACAACGGTGCTGACAGAGGAAAGAACAGACTGATATTCCTGTGAGCAGCTGGACTGCAAGTCCTGCAGCTGGAGAATCAGATAAGACTTTCTTATATTGCTCCCTGAGAAATATAATATATGTTTTTGGAACTGGGAACTGGCTTATCCAGCCAGTCACAGATAGTTAGGGCATATACTGTCTAGTTACTCTTCAAAATGGGGTAGGATTTCTTTTATGTTTTGTGCTGTACATTGTTTAAAGGAAATACTCAATAAAGCCATATGTTAATTTCACCCTAAACGGTCTCCATTAGCATATCTCTGCACACATCTCTTACAAAGTAGTTAGCCCCCCTTCCCACTAATCACCCAGGAGGTCTAACCACCCTCCCCAAGGCAACTAACCCCACCTTCCACCCATGGATTGCCACACTGACAAAGAATCGGCAAGCTAAAAACAACAGGTACAAAAAACCCCCATTACATTTAAATATAACAAGCATTTGACTATAAACCAATTTATTGGCACATGATGAACCATGCCCATAATATCACATAATATGGGCATGTTTTGCCACAATGGGAAACCTAACAAAAAGAAGCACCAAAAATACAATACATAACAATTAAATAAAAACAAGCATTTGTGAAAAAATGCATCACTTCTCACTGTGCATATCCATACTTTTAGAGGGACATAGATAAGCACATTGCCAGTCAATAAGCAAGCTACAAAAAAACCACAACAAAAAATACAATTAAACGTGGGCCATGACGCGGAGGATTTAAAAATGGTTGTGATACCAGCACCACATAACGGGGCCTGTATCTTGGGAAGCAGGGTGTCCCTGAGGCTGAAATCAATGCGGTTCAGCTCAGGAGACCCACTGATTCCATACACTATTAAAATGAACATTTAAACTGCACGATCACCTATAAGAGCTGTACACATTGATGCAGCTGTCTATGTTCAGCTCTTTGAGGCTGCAGTTTAAACAAACACTTTCAGTGCGGTAAGACTTAGAAGAAAAAAAAAGAAGTATTGCGATCTTGTATTTTTTGACCGCACTTTAAAAATATTGTGCTTTTTCTTAGTTAATACATTTTGACACATGTTTATAGTATTTAAGACAATGCAAAGTCGCTCGGCAATGCAATGAATTTATCGAGGTTAAGTGAATAAGCCCCATAGAGTAAATATTTATGTATTATTTCAGTGTTCTTGTACTGTATATAGCTGTTTTTTTCTTCCATTATATAATCATGGCTAGTAGTTGTAGAACTCTCTTACAATGAAGTTAGGATTAGAGGAGAAAATATCTGTTTTTTTGTCTAATATAGTGAAGTTTGTTGTAAACTGGCGACACACTTTATTCGAGCTTGGCTAGTACCACGAATTCGGGTATACCCGGGTGTATTGAGGTTTGTGACTGTTTTCTGCCCGAGTGCATTGAGGTATTTTCCATGCAGGGATTTAAGCATTTTATTCCCACTGGCTGCAATACTGCACAGTATATATATATATACTGCATTACAATTCATGAATTTATGCCATCTGGTAGACACGCGAAGCATTGCAGCCTATTAAATCCTTATCATTATCATTTAACAGATTAGCCGCCCGTCAGCCAGGCATGAACCCAGGCTGGGAAGGCAAACGCAACGGGGCTTGTCAGAGGTGAGGAGCGGCGCATTCCAGGTATCTGCCAGGTACATACCGGGTATTTGCTCGAATAAAGTGTGTCGGTGCAGTAGGGCTGTTTATTTCTGATCATAGTGGCTATCAGAGAGTCAGCTTTGTTTGCTTTTTTAAATAATGTCCTTTCTTTACATGCCAGGGACCTCTGTGCCTCCTCTGTCAGGCAGAGGTATAGTTCCCCCTGATATTTATTAGCTTCTTCAATGTGGTTTCCTCTTATCTGTCCCTTTTCTATAAGCTACAATGCTAATTAGCATGCCTCTCAGGACTGCCTTATTGGCCGCCTATAGAGTGGACTGTGAAGAAACATCATCTTGGTTGTGCTGAAAATAATTTAACTCTAAGTGTAATTCCATTACAATCTCTGGAACTTTGAGAAGAGATGAATTTATCCTCCAGGAGTGGTGAGGAGAGTATGAGCATAGATTTTCAACCCTAATCTTGACAGAGGCTTGATCTGACCACAATATTTCATTAATTTTAGCATATAATATTCTAGGGATTAAAGCAGTGCATGCAAAAATGATGTCAATCCTTGAGTTGGATTTGTAGGGAGCTGAGAAAAAATTATAGTTCCTTGTAGTATGGATCAATTCTTTCCAGCTATCAACACAATTAATATTGCTTAGATATCTGTGGAGAGTATTATGATCTCTTTTTCTGTTTTCAGAGTGGATTTCTAGATTCAGGGGGGATTTTTTCGAGGGAGGGGGCCAGAGCCACATTGAATTCAACTCCTAGAATTATTGTGCACTTTGAGAAAATGCCCAGGGAAGAAGATAATTTTTTGAAGAAATTGGAGCTACTGTAGTTTCATATTTTTAAAGGTGATAGCTGAACCAAACAGGGTGCCTACAATTATTAAATATCTACCATCCCTATCCATTTTAGTGCTTTTCAAGCAGAAGGATACAGTAAGATTAATATTTCTATGCTACATTGTTTAACTGGCGTTGAGGCTATGTATACTTGAGGGAAGCTTTTATCAAACAATTTTGGTTGAGACGCTGCTATTTATACTTGGAAGATTTTATCAAAGATTTTTGACTGAGAAGATTCTCTCTTTAGTGAATCTCTTATTTAAACCATACACTCATTTGTAATGACAACAAAAAAAAAATTACACAAGTGAATTTTTTTAATAAAAATATTAGTGCTAAAAAAAATCGTGATAGAAAATAAATAATACAAAATAATGTGATGCTGCTCAAAAACTATATGTAGCCCTGGCTGTTTGGAGCTATAAGTCTGCCCTCCTCCTGGTGGTAATACCTAGTAAGGGTAGGTTCGCCAGGAGTTATCATGGGTTTTCCCCACACCTTGCAGCTCAGTGAGTCAGAGAAGGTAGTGCAATCAGGCCTGTTGTCCAATCAGGGGGATGGTTCTTACTGGAACTGACTTAAGGAGTTGCACTTCCTTTATTTAGGAGTGTTGCCTCTACCACTGAGAGAGGCTAGTCTATACAACCCAGTATTGCAGAGCTCTGCTTATTTAGGCCCTCCCTGCGGGGAGCAGTGGAAGACTATTCCCTTTACCCTATCAGAGGGTAAGGGAAGAGCAAGGACTGCTCCTGGTGGCTAGTGGCCGGGAGTGTAGGTCCAGGAACATCTTAAAGGTGAAGACCTGATTGCTAAGAATTGATTAGGTGTAAGCTGTACACTGCCTTTGATGGTGTGAGAGAGAGCAACCAGAATAAATATCATCTGTTTCCACATTCTTCTTGTCTGAGATTGAGATCTATCAGGAAGAAGAAGAGGTCGTTCTCCTGCAGAGATTTCTCCCCACATCTCTGGGGGCTGCAAGAGATGTGGCGCTGTCACCGTGAAAACGATTTGAGCAAGATCCCAGAAGCCTGTCCTGACCTTCCCCATAACACCAGGCGGGAGACTCAGGGCCCCCTGTTACCAGTAGGTATGCACCACACTACCATGAGTAACCAGAGCAGCTTTCTCCAAGATAGACCCTATAGGAGATTGGGTGGGGGAAACAGGGTTACACCTATGATGAACTGTTCCAAAAGTGTTTCCAAATGCAGGATCTCTTTGAGGTACTGTAAGGGGAGTACTAATTCACAACCAAAAGGGAAGAAATGGAAAGAGAACAGAATATTGCATAATACATTTCCGCAGGAGTGGGTATGTGGAGAGTCAAACAAGAGTCCTATTCACTTACAATTTCCAACAGGAAGAATATAATATCATAGCAATGGCATCTTCAGCACTGGAATGGGATGGGATTATTTTAGTTTAGATGGTCCCCTGTTAAATGTTCAAGCTGGTCTTGCTAGTACATATAATCTCAGGGAAACAGAAATGGCAAACAATAGTGCAGACGGTCTAAAATGTTATGTTTTAAAATCAATTAATCATCTAGATGTACACTCACAATGTGTGCAAGTAAAATGCACATACCAAATCTCAAAAACCATAACAGTAATCTCTTGGAGTGTGTGCAACCACGATCTCACTACCATCTGTATCAGCTCCAGCATCTCTTGTGACCTCTCTCTAGCACTTAGGTGAGATCGTTTAAAAAAAGTAATGGGGCACAGGATGAAGATGCCTATGCTTTTTTCCAACATTTAGTGGCATGGCCAGTGAATTCTCTTAATATCAGTTAATTCTCTGAATATTAGATTTCTGCCTCATAATTAACAGTACAACACCTCTACTAGATTGTATGTTCTTTAGGGCATGGTCTCCCTTTGGCTTCTGTAATTTTCCTGTGGCACTTATCCTCCTTGTTCGCACTTTATTTACTTTGTAGTGTAATTTTGTAAAGTGTTTCTTAGACTGTTGGTGCTATATAACTAATATGATACATACAGTACAGTACATACAAATTGGGAGATTTGCTAAGTATATTTAAATGATTCACACACATAACAGGGCAGAACTCCTTTCTAAAAAGGCTTCAATAGAAAGCATATATTGGTCTAAGGAATTCAGCAGTGAGCTGGTTAATTGCAGCTATAGACAATTAACCAGTCTCCACCTGGCTCACCAGACAGGTAGAAAAGCCTCCTACTTGATCTGCAGGAAAGCTCTTGAGCACACTTGGACTGTGCTGCCTGCAAGACACCCTCTATATCCAGGGTGCAGCAGACTCTGGAACCCATCTGGAACTCTGGAACCGATCAGATGGTGGCCCCCAATGGACACAACCCATAGACTGACATAAAGAGCCCCTGCTTATAGGTACCCCTTTGGACTTTGGAGTCATAGGTTCGCAAGAAGCCTATCCTCCCAGCCCTGCAGATAGGGATGAGAAAGTGAGTTAGCTCTTAAAAAAAGAGATGGACTGTTTGTTTATTTGTGTGCTTCCTTAAACTGTATTGTTTAAAGCTACAGGCTGAATAAAAGCCATGGGTTTTCCCCACCAAATATGTCTCCCTTTTCGTACCTCTGCACATGTCTTTTACAACACCCCATACTTCCTAAATGTTCTTCATAAGAACTATATTGAGCTGACAAGTGTACGGCAAAGTGGGGTAGATCCAGAGAAGTGTGTTACATTTTTAGCATAATGTTTTCACCATTTTACATACTGTTTTGCTACCCATAATACTTAACCCCAATGTTCCATTGTATTACAATGTACTCGCACTTTCTAGAAAAATTATGTATCGATAAATTTTAATGGAAGTTTGGCTTACTCTTGCAAATCATATGGCAATGAGCAGTTTATCAAACAACGGAGGTCCTCAGACCTTCGTTCATGTTAGCACATGATAATAATGCTATGATATTTAAGACCATTCAAAATCTGTGGTTGCCTACTGTAGGGGGACATGTGCAGAGGTACGCAAGGGAGACTGTTTTAGGGTGAAATTAAAGTAAGGCTTTATTGTGCCTGTCGCTTTAAACACAGCAAACAAAAACAACATATGAGAAATACAGTAGTGAGCCAAAAAAAATCTGCTCCACTTTGGCATATATGTATCCCTATATTCCAGTCCTTTTTAACTGGGTGGCTACCCAAGCTATTCATCAGCCCAAGTCATATAGATATATATATATATAGACAACAGTCATTTGAAAATAAAGTCTTATCTGTTTGCTGGGTTGCTGCCTTTTCTCCGGCTAATCAGCATCCAGGTTTAGAAGTCTTATTTGTCAGCTCTAGACATCTGTGTTCTCTCGGTCAGTCTCACCTGGGAGACTCAGGAACCTCTGCTCTGTCTCCTAGTTCAGCTCACATGTGAGCTAAGGAGTCTCACTTCCTGTCTCAGAGCAGGCTTTTTCTAACACCTCTAATCAGCCAGGTGCTGGTCAATTAACAAGCACACTGCTGGATTAGAGGCAAGTTTTCTGAACAGGGTAAGTCCCCTGTTACATACCTCCCCTGTTTGTGGGAAGCTCGGGCTTGCCACGGCCAAAGCCCATCCTTCCACTCTCATTCGAGATATATCTCTGTAACTTGAATGAGAGTGGATGGAGGAGAACCCTCTGTCCTGCTGGGATTGGAGCCCTTCCTCCAGTTTAGTAGTGTCTCCTCCCGAAGGTGCTTGAGATCAGCAGTCCTCAGTCGCTTGAGAAGAACTTTTTCCAAGTACAGTCTTTCTACTGACCACATGGTCTTGAGCTTTCCCTTGTATAGGGCACTCCTCTTTTTTTAGGCAGACTGTATGGCGACAGTCGCAGAGCGGCTATGCAAATCGCTCTCTCTAGCCATCCTTCCCATGTGCTCCACTTTAGCACCAAATGTCCATTTCCTGGTATCACAAGAGCACCCAAGAACAGCCACTTGAGCCCTCAGTTCTTGAAACTTTTTTCCTGCACTTTTCCCATTCAATGTAGTCGCCAGTTCAGCTTCTTTGGGATTGAGTTGCGACCCCAGCTCCATTTCCAGAGAATGTCCTATCTTTTCAGCTTCCTCAGCTAAAGATTCTTCTGGCTTTGATTCTGCACTCCTAAATCTGTTTGTTGCCTGTTGGGTGGCTGCAGGTTTGGCTAGTGCTTTCTTAGGTGGCTCAAACTTCATAATCTTGTTTTGAAGGTGAGTGGTATCCCCAGCTCTCACTGTACCCTTGTCCTCATGGGCCCTAGTTACTGTGGGTTACCGATGCTTGGGCAGTGTCAATACCTTTTCCCGTATTGGAGGCATCTGTAAGTTACTGGGCTGCAGAGTCTCACTCTGTTTCTTGAGTGTTTCCTGCCATTCTCCTTTCAGGGTCTTTATTTCTTCCCTGTGCTTTCTCTGAGCTTGCTTCCACCTATCATTCTTTATTTTGCGGAGCACTGTGAAATTCTTCGCTTGGGCCACAGATACTCGTCTCAGTTTCTGGGCCTTTTTGCGCTCCCTCTTGTACTGAGTCACCTGGCCTCTAAGCTTAGCCTCTAGCGATGCTTTGGTGATGGTCAGGGTAGCCTTCAGTTTATCCTGCTGCTTTGCGAGGACGCACTGGGTAATCAGACATTCCTGCAGCAGTTGTATTTCCTTAGCAGCCTGCAGATTTTCTTCCTGCAGAGTTCGCTGCTTCTCCTCGACATTCTGGAGGTGTGTACGCAGACCTTGCAGTTGGTTCTGCAGTCGGTGCTCTGCTTCAAATTTTTCATCTTCCAACCGTTTCTTTATTTTTTCAAGCTCGTGCAGCTTTTCATTCTTCCCATTGACCTGGTTTGTGAACTCCGAATTTTCTTTTTTTAATCTTAAATATTCTCCTTTTTCAGTCTTAGTACTATTCAGGGCCTCCTTGCAGTCCACCTTCCATTTTTGCACATCTGCTTGGAGGCGGGCTGTCTCCTGGCATGAGACTTCCATCTCCAGGATTAGGTTCTGAAGCTCCTTCTGAGAGACTTTGAGATCTAAGTTAAGATGGAGGATAGTTTTCTTTGAAATGTCCAGCTCCTCAGTGAGACTGTGAAGTTCCTTTCTGGAGACTTCCAGTTCTGTGCGGCAGCTGTTGATCTCATGATGTGAGGCATCCAGTGCTCTGCAGAGTGTATGAATCTCTATCTGAGATACGTCCACCTCTGTCCGGACACTGTTGACCTCCTGTTGTGAGGCATTCAGCTCTACGCGAAAAGTGTGAACCTCTTGCTGAAAGACTGTCATCTGCTTCAGTGCCTCCTCATACTTCCGCTTCAGCTTAGCCATCATTTTATCAGATTGGCTCTGCTTTTCATCCATGGTGGAAATAGTAGCATTTGCAGTATCTAGCTCAGTCTTGAGATCGTCCAATTCTGTCCTGGCCAAAGAGTAAATTGTGAGCACATCTTTCTGTAGCTTCACGTTATTTTTCTGTAGCTCTGTGTAACCATCTTCCTTTTGTTTCAGTTGTTCACGGAGCATATCACAGTCATGCCTGGCATTTTTCAGGGCATCCTCAGGGTGTAGGTCAAGGGATCGACACTCACTGGTTCCGGCTCCTCTTCCCTGGGATGGTTAGTTGAGGGTTCCTCAATGTTGGCACCGGACAGACACTTCTTTGGGGTACACGACTTCTGCCTTGGGCCCTCTGGATATTCGGTTATCCACGGGACGAATTCTCCATTTTTTCTAGGCTGCAGGGCAACTCGGTCCCCCTTTTTCTCCACAGGATCTGTGGACGTGTCTGTTCCTTCCACGGTAAGTGAAGAACCGCTTTTATTTTTATTTTTCTGCCTTTTTGTTTTGGATGACTCCGTCCCATCAGGAATACTGGGGTCTCCTTCTTTATTTGATACTTCAGCGGCTTCATTGTATATGCCAGGCTTTTCTTGCAGTTGCGTTAGCCGACAGAAATATTTGGTGACCTGATGCTCCCGCTCTTCCTCCTGCCGATCATATTCGTCATCATAGAGAGCGGTCTTTTCGGTTCGTGCCGAGTTCAGGCACCCCCACCATTCTTGGGGTGTTTTGTGGGTGTGACTCGGTTCGGGTTCCCCGTAAGAGATGTCTTCCTCTTTATTGGACTGGAAGGGCCACTCTTCCGTGGGGTAGGGTTCATTACAGGAATGCTGCATCTTGCCCTCCATTTTTAGGCTATCAGGTGTAATTTTCTTCCTGACCTCAGTATTTGCTAGAACCCCCTATTGTGGTAGTCCTACAGGTGGGCATATTTTGCTTGTAGAGGTTGTAGCTCTCACAGGCATCTCTGTAGACTTTTTCTTTTTCTTGGGTAAGTTTTACAATATCAGCAGTCCTGTGCACGCATTCTCTCTCATTAGGTATACTGGATGTGCAAATGCTACACTGGCGAACAACTTTATTCTTACTTGGCTAGCTCAGCGAATTTCAGAAGATCCCGGTGATGTGAGGTTTTGTGTCGTTTTCTCCCGGGGTGTATAGCGTTATTTTCACGGCTGTGATTTAAGCATTTTATTCCCGCTGTCTGCAATACTGCAATGCCGTGTAAAAACGCATTGGGGCGTTTGCGAGCTGTTGTCTCTGAAGTCAAATACCTTCGCGGTTCAACCTACAGTACACAGTCTGTGCGTGCGCGCGCAGTAATAGTAAAATTGCATATTTTATTTATTTTAAAGTACAGTACTGTACATGCTCGGACCCTGTTGGGGTGAAGTGAGGGGGTTCCTAACATCTGGGGGAAAAAGAATTTTAATTCTATGGTGAGTACTGTCTTGTTGCCGTATTATTTTGGTGGGGCTGGCTGGATACTTCTTTAGGGGGCTGACCATTACTGTACATTAAAACTTTTCTTTTTTTTTCCTCAGAAAAGAAAACGGCTAATGGGGGGATTTCGATGGATAATATTGTACTGTATGCTGATGTTTTCCGGCCGTACAGTATACTGTGTAATAAACCCTGAATAAATAAAACTATGCATTTATTCTACATATTCAGTATCGTTTCATTATGTGTCTTCCACAGTATACTGTACAGTGGTATACTGTACAGTGCCTAACATCTATGGGCAAAAAGAATTTTATTCCTAGGTGCCCTAGAACAGAAGTTCCCACGCCAATTGCCCTTGAACTTGACCGCGGCCCTAAGTAGTTCCCACGCCAATTGCGCGAATATAATGTAAAATAACCCGTTCTGTGGGTCTGAGCGGGTTCAAATTTACCTGGTCCCCATGCGGGAGGACCCTTGCCATAGTGGCAAAATATCAGCCTTCTAAGACCCCCGAAACCGGAGATAAAAAAAGACAGTTTAAAAGCACATTACCAAGTGGCTTTTTTTCTGCCATGCAAGTCAATGGCAGAAACCTGAACTTTAACATCACCCTGACTCCGTTCTGTTGCCACGAGAGGGTCACAATTTGCCATGCAATTCTGCTGCAACTAGGACTACATGGTCACCGAATATGAGCCCTCTAGGTCGAACAGAACCGGAGTTGTTGGTTCCAGGTTTCTGCTCATTGTGACTTAGCCGGTTCAAAGCTTTCTCCGCCATTGCGCTCAATTGTAGGACCCTCCTCGCCGGTGTGACCCTTTCTCGCCGCCATTACTGATGGGACCCTGTTGGGGTCAAGTGAGGAGGTTCCTAACATCTAGGGGCAAAATGAATTTTATTTCTAGGTGCCCTAGAACAGAAGTTCCCACGCCAATTGACCTAGTTCCCACGCCAATTGCCGTAGTTCCTACGCCAATTGCGCGACCAGCCAGTTAAAAAACAGTGCAGCAAGCCTCTACAGTACATTTGTTACACTGGCAAAGGAGCAAATGGAAACAATGTGAGGCAATTCAACATGGTCTTTTATTGGCGGAGTCAGTACAAAAACATTTATTTACAATATTGAAACATTTAAAGTGCACAGCAATTCTAACCATCAACACACAATAATACATTCTTCAGCCTTTATTAAATTCTTCTGCCACAAAACATTTTTGGTGCATAGGGCACAGGGAGTTAAAGTGACTTGCGTTTTATGTTCTGTATTTGGGGGTTGTCTTTGGGGGTTTATTCATCAAATTATTATGATGAACTGCCTTTTGAAATGACACTGCTGTTAACTATTTCAGCCACACACCTCCAGAGTTTTTAATCCCTCCCTAGCCAAGCGTCAATCGGCTGAGTCACCGTAGCCTACAGTACCATCCCCCCCTCTCCACTGGGTAGTTGATCTGCTGCATATTGCCATTGTGTTCTTAATCCGCCCATAGCCGAGCTACAAACACTCAGCACGCCTGCGTCTAATCACACCATCCCCCTCCCCCAACCCTTAGAGGCCTGTTGTTTGAACGGTAATGCTTTGAAAAATCCCCTCTCGAATTTGAAATGTAAATCTGATGTGCACAGCACTGTGAGAATTGAGAGTACACTGATACAGTATTTCATCAGGGTGTGAAAATATTTGTCAGTCACTATGGTTTACAGTCACATGTTTTTAATACAATACAGTACATTCTTTAATATCTTTAAAATAAAAATTTATAAATCCTGATAAAATATTTTATAAATAAATAAATAAAATAATTCATTGGTGCACTGTAGGGGTGGCTGTCAATGATTATGATTCGCAGGAAAGTGAATAAATATTTATTTTATTTTATCAGGAACCAAAAAATACAAATATAAAAATAATCAGGAATAATACATACAGTAATGCAGTCTTTATTAAGTTATTTTGGCAGCTTGAAATTGGATAACCATTTGGAAAACCTTTGTAAAACATGGGGAAACATGAGTAATGCACATTTATAAGAATATTATTTAATACTACAGTATATACAGTACAGTACTGTAATGTACTGTATAATATACTGTACTGTATATACTGTATAGTAAAATTAATTTTTCTTTAGTCTTTATCTTTTCCTCATTCTGTCTGCAGTACAGTAGTTCATTGAGAGAGGAGAGGTTTTGTGTACATCATTGCTGCTGTTTATATACTGTACATTTGACTGTACAAGCAGATTTGACAGGACACAACGCCAACATCCCCCTAGGCCATCATTTTTCCTGGAACGACAAGAAAACCAAAAATTTGTGCAGTTACTGTACTGTATTATGGCAGAACTACTGTAGGTGGCTGGTGCAACTTTGTCTGGAAAAAAAATGGGGCAGTTACTGTAGTAGGCAGTTACTGTAGTACTGTCAAACTAGTGTACTGTATACTGTACTGGAACTACTGTATACTCTGACTACTGTTAAATTCTATGTACTGTAACCTGATGGCTGGTGCTGCTCTCTCTGTAAAGAAAAAACTAACTACTGTATACAGTACTAGTACTCTTACTATCTGGAAAGAAAAAATCTTTGCCATACTTACCTGTAACATACTGTACTTACAATACTACAGCACAGTACTACTTTCCTGATGCTTGCCCATTACGCGCGATGACAATGGGCAACACAGTGGCAATATGGTCTATATATTTATTGCAGCGTTCCACGGTGAGTACATCGTTCCAAAAACTCAGTATGCCTTTCAACAACTACTACTTTTTGGAGGGTTTCACCACTTTCCGGATATGGTCCTTCAGCTGATGCCAGACCATTTCGATCGGATTGAAGTCTAGCGACCTGTCATTGGAAAGAAAGGACAATTGGTTTAAGAGCTAAAAACAGTGGGGAACAAAAATGGGACACGGTCTACTGCACTTACTCCGCTGGCGTCTTCACCCAGTTGATGCCACGCTCAAGGATATGCGCCGTTGACGCAGTGTGCTTGGGATCGTTGTCCTGGTAGAAGCAGTGACCATTGGGGAAGTCGCGTGTGATGTATTGCACTATCTCGGGCACAATGTTGTCTTGGAAGAAAGCTTTATTCATAATTCCTATAGCAAGAAAAGAAAAGTGCTCAAAAAACTGCACAATAGTACAGTACAGTGCATACGGTAAGGCAACACTAGCCAAGTACAGTGCATTAGGCGACATTATATTTGATACATTTTACCTTCAAAGATGACAATGCATCCCGGTCCACGCCTAGAGATGGCACCCCACACATGCAACTTCACAGGGTGTTTTGGCCGCGGCTTCAAAGATAAGCGGCCTTTTTTGTGGAACGCAAATCGTACAAATCTCTCCAGCGACACAGTAGACTCATCAGTGAAGATGCAATCCTGGAAAGTCTCCCCGCAGTCGATCCATGCCTGGGCCTGGAGCACTCTTTTGATTTTGTTTGCGTCCCGTATCATGGGGTACACTCTGTAATGACAAAGAATAAAAAAAATTTGCGCCACAGTGCAGTACAGTTTGCGAAACAACACTTTTACCTCCTGTACTGTCCAGTACTAACCTCACACGTCCATATTTCCATCCAATGCTGCGTCTCATCTTCTTTATGCTGCTCTCGGATACAGTCAGATTGTGCTTTTCCTGCAGAGTGTATTTGACCCTTAATGCACTCCTCTCATCATTCTCCTCACTTATTTTGTCCACCAGAACAGTTGTCTCCCTACAATGTAAAGAAATTATATTGTTTTATTAATATGCAGCAATATAAAATGTATATAAATGTAATGTTGTAATATACAGTACATTAAATATAAATAGACAAAATATATATACTGTTGTACTATAAATATAAATATACAAAATAAATATACTGTTGTAATATAAATATAAATATACAGTAAATCCTATTCAGTATATACCTTTGTAAGATTAATTGAAATATACAAAAAATGTATACTGCTGTACTATAAATATAAATAGACAAAATATATATACTGTTGTACTATAAATATACAAAATAAATATACTGTTGTAATATAAATATAAATATACAGTACATCCTATTCAGTATATACCGTTGTAAGATTAACTGAAATATACAAAAAATGTATACTGCTGTACTATAAATATAAATAGACAAAATATATATACTGTTGTACTATAAATATAAATATACAAAATAAATATACTGTTGTAATATAAATATAAATATAAATATACAGTACATCCTATTCAGTATATACCGTTGTAAGATTAATTGAAATATACAAAAAATGTATACTGCTGTACTATAAATATAAATAGACAAACTACTGTACAGTATGTTGTAATATAAATCAACAGAAATAACAACAGTATTACAGTAGATACAGAACTGTACTGTAGATGTACAGTACAATTTTCTATATTTTTTTTTTGTTAAGTTTTAGAAATATACTTACGCGTTTGTTACCCTTGGTGCCTTTTTCCGGTTTCTGTTTTTTCCTTGTGCATGATAGCTCACGGTGGTTAATGGCACAACGAGGTCAGAAGTAGCTAACCAGCGTTGGATAGCAGCAATTCGGTGTCCGCTCCTGTACATCTCCTTAATTCGCATGCTGAGATCCTTTGAAATCTTTTTAACAGGCATTGCTGCGAGTGGAAAGAAATACAAACACAAGAATGTATATTCGATGTTTAGTCGATGTGTATTCTATGTGCAGTCAATACACAAAATGGATGGTGTATTTATACGGTAATGACTGACACGCCCACTTTCAACACCTGTACCTGGCCGCCATGCATAAAAGGTCACACACTTTGCATAGCCCACCACTCCATGATCTTTATCTGAACTTGCTCTTGTACAGATACTGTACTGCATTGTGCCATCTGCTTCCATGGAGCATCCCCATTTCTATGGACGCAAGAACCCACTCACCTCTGCCGTGCCTGTCATGCTGAAAAAGCGAAAGGCGGTTGCCGTTTCCACGCCAAGGGCAAAGTGACAGGCTAAGGCCAATAAAGGAAACCTTCTGCTGACCCCAAAGGTTAAGGGTTTTCTTATACATAAGCCTCATTATGTGAAGAAGATATACGGTAATACGCTCTCTATGCAAAACAAATGGCAGCCAACCCATCGGACCCGCAGACCACTTCCCATATGCTTCGACGACTCTGCTTTAGCTGTCCCGGAAATCTTCATCCCGTCTTCTCCACCCCCATCTTCTCCGGTTCCATCTGACGACGATGCCGCCTCTGAAATCCACGGGTCACTTTCTCCTTTGCTCTTAGACGACTCTGCTCCTCGCCCGGAAATCCAAAGGTCACCTTCTCCATCCCTCTTCGACGCTACTGCTTCTCCTCTACCGGGTATCCACAGGTCACCTCCTCCACTCTCCATCGATGCCGCTTCTCTCCATGGAACCCCCATCTCATCCTCCGTTGCACCCATCCCCCCAGATGTCTAGACGCCATGCACAAGAAGCAGCTCGTTGGACCGGATGCTGAATGGGATAAGTGTGGATCTCCCCAGGAATTCTATTGTGCTGGCAAAGATAGATCTGCTTCTGGAGACCATGTTAAATGTGGAGCAACGGATGCTACAAATGGATCAACGGATGGTGAAGATAGAGGCTGACATTGCGGGCATAAATTATTTGCTCGGTGCTTATGCCCCTGTTTCCCCGACGCCGGAGCAGGAGGGTGACATGGATGTGATGAATGGGACCTTCGACCCCCTTCCATCACCAAGCGCCCCCCCTCCACCACAAGAGGTAGTGTACATGTATGCCGTTGAGGAGGACATGACAACCCCGTCAAGACCACGCCAGGAGACAACACGGCGACCACGACCGGAGGAAAGCTTCCTCCCAGACATTCTACCATCGCCCGTCGCCACAAGCACACCCGCTCTCAAAAGACCTACACCCGCTCGCATCGAAACAGTGCCCGACATCACCCTGTGCGATCTGACAGCGGCACTTAGGGAGAAGTATAGGGTGATGAGTGCTGGTGCACCCCACAAGTATGCCTTGATCATTTTTAAGCACCATGTTCCCTACACGTTGTACTGCGAGTGGGTGTTCAAAGTGAACTACGATGGGAATCACGTAAAAAAGGCCCTCCTGCCAATTTAAGGAAAAACATTGAGGAAGAATTGCGGCGCTTTTATACAGTTACAGATCCTGTAATGAAAGGCGTTAGAGACTGCATTAATGGCGTTTTGTGCCATGCAAGGAATCGGCCATGGATGGACAATGTGGAGGACTGTCAGTGAGACCATACTGTTGTGCTGAACTGTATTGTACTCTCCATGTTTTGCCCTACAGTACCTGCTGTACTTAAACAAAGGAAATGTTGTTGTGTGTTTTTTTTCACAGGACATGCACAACTCCAGTCCTTGAGGGCCTCAAACAGGCACGGTTTTCAATGTTGCCCTGAAAACCTGCCCTGTTTGCTGCCCTCTAGGACTGAACTGGTGCAGGTCTGACTGACAGTGTTGCGCACCATCCCACTGTACTGTACTGTATACTGTACTGGGTTTCTTTAATAAAGGAGATGTTACTTAAAATGTCACTTTAACTCCCTTTGCCCCATGCACCAAAAATGTTTTGTGGCAGAAGAATTTAATAAAGGCTGCAGAATGTATTATTGTGTGTTGATGGTTAGAATTGCTGTGCACTTTAAATGTTTCAATATTGTAAATAAATGTTTTTGTACTGACTCCACCAATAAAAGACATGTTGAATTGCCTCACATTGTTTCCATTTGCTCCTTTGCCAGTGTAATAAATGTACTGTAGAGGCTTGCTGCACTGTTTTTTAACTGGCTGGTCGCGCAATTGGCGTAGGAACTACGGCAATTGGCGTGGGAACTAGGTCAATTGGCGTGGGAACTTCTGTTCTAGGGCACCTAGAAATAAAATTCATTTTGCCCCTAGATGTTAGGAACCTCCTCACTTGACCCCAACAGGGTCCCATCAGTAATGGCGGCGAGAAAGGGTCACGCCGGCGAGGAGGGTCCTACCATTGAGCACAATGGCGGAGAAAGCTTTGAACCGGCTAAGTCACAATGAGCAGAAACCTGGAACCCACAACTCCGGTTCTGTTTGACCTAGAGGGCTCATATTCGGTGACCATGAAGTCCTAGTTGCGGCAGGATTGCATGGCAAATTGCGACCCTCTCGTGGCAACAGAACGGAGTCAGGATGATGTTAAAGTTTAGGTTTCTGCCATTGACTTGCATGGCAGAAAAAAGCCACTTTGGTAATGTGCTTTTAAACTGTCTTTTTGTATCTCTGGTTTCGGGGGTCTTGGACGGCTGATATTTTGCCACTATGGCAAGGGTCCTCCCGCATGGGGACCAGGTAAATTTCAACCCGCTCAGACCCACAGAACGGGTTATTTTACATTATACAGTATGTACTTACAGTATACTGTATACAGGATTTATATATTTTTATTTTAAAGATATTAAAGAATGTACTGTATTGTATTAAAAATATTTGACTGTAAACCATAGTGACTGACAAATATTTTCACACCCTGATAAAATACTGTATCAGTGTACTCTCAATTCTCACAGTGCTGTGCACATCAGATTTACATTTCAAATTCGAGAGGGGATTTTTCAAAGCATTACCGTTCAAACAACAGGCCTCTAAGGGTTGGGGGAGGGGGATGGTGTGATTAGACGCAGGCGTGCTGAGTGTTTGTAGCTCGGCTATGGGCGGATTAAGAACACAATGGCAATATGCAGCAGATCAACTACCCAGTGGATAGAGGGGGATGTTACTGTAGGCTAGGGTGACTCAGCCGATTGACGCTTGGCTAGGGAGGGATTAAAAACTCTGGAGGTGTGTGGCTGAAATAGTTAACAGCAGTGTCATTTCAAAAGGCAGTTCATCATAATAATTTGATGAATAAACCCCCAAAGACAACCCCCAAATACAGTACATAAAAAGCAAGTCACTTTAACTCCCTGTGCCCCATGCACCAAAAATGTTTTGTGGCAGAAGAATTTAATAAAGGCTGCAGAATGTATTATTGTGTGTTGATGGTTAGAAATGCTGTGCACTTTAAATGTTTCAATATTGTAAATAAATGTTTTTGTACTGACTCCACCAATAAAAGACCATGTTGAATTGCCTCACATTGTTTCCATTTGCTCCTTTGCCAGTGTAACAAATGTACTGTAGAGGCTTGCTGCACTGTTTTTTAACTGGCTGGTCGCGCAATTGGCGTAGGAACTACGGCAATTGGCGTGGGAACTAGGTCAATTGGCGTGGGAACTTCTGTTCTAGGGCACCTAGAAATAAAATTCATTTTGCCCCTAGATGTTAGGAACCTCCTCACTTGACCCCAACAGGGTCCCAGCAGTAATGGCGGCGAGAAAGGGTCACGCCGGCGAGGAGGTGGGAACTACTTAGGGCCGCGGTAAAGTTCACGGGCAATTGGCATGGGAACTTCTGTTCTAGGGCACCTAGGAATAAAAAAAATTTTGCCCATAGATGTTAGACACTGTATACCACTGTACAGTATACTGTGGAAGACACATAATGAAACGATACTGAATATGTAGAATAAATGCATAGTTTTATTTATTCAGGGTTTATTACACAGTATACTGTACGGCCAGAAAACATCAGCATACAGTACAATATTATCCATCGAAATCCCCCCATTAGCCGTTTTCTTTTCTGAGAAAAAACAAAAAGAAAAGTTTTAATGTACAGTACAGTACAGTATTGGTCAACCCCCTAAAGAAGTACCCAGCCAGCCCCACCAAAATAATACGGCAACAAGACAGTACTCACCATTGAATTTCCCATTGAGCTTGCGCCGGCGCCGGTCCACTGCCAGTCCAGCTTTCTTCATCATCCACGTCGATAGTTGGCAGCGAGCCTAGTCCACCTGTAGTCAGCAGGTGAGGCTGGAAATCGCTTAGGTACATGCAAGCTTCATCAAAATTGCACGCCAAATCCAGCTCAGCCTCAGGCTCAGGCTCAGGGTTGTCACTGACAGTGGGACCGTCATTGGAAGCCGGTGCTGGTGCTGGTGCTGGTGCATTGCTTGGCAGCGACTGTCGCTTCTTAGTTGGTTTTAACACGACCCTTTGCCTTTTGCTGCCTCCATGATCATAGATACGGGAAAAACCCGGTGATACACACCAATACCCTCCAACAAATTGGGGCTCAATACGGTGAAAACAGGGGTTACTACATAACCTTTTCCTTACTGCACGCTTCCACGTATGAGGAGTTGGCGAAAATTTGTAAAAGTCATATTTTTCGATAAAATACTGATAAATTTGAGCAACTGTTGCCATCTTATCCTCTGTTGCATTAATCGCGGCCCATATCAAATACGCGTAACTTCTGTCAGGTTTTTGGAAAGCAGGCTGCACTTGAACACTCATGGTGGGTCTCTGCAGAATAGTGTAACACAAACTGAAACTGGTCTTTGTCTTTCTTTAATATGAAAAGCCTAAATTGATACATTTTGGCAACTCTTCCTTCAGTCTCAAGGCCAAGGCCAAGTTACAATGGCACACTGTGGTACAGTATCTTTTTTAAAGGAAACACCTGCAAGCCGACACATTACTGATTCGGAGCATTACAAGTCATGAATTTATGCCATCTGGCGGACACGCGAAACATTGCAGCCTAGTAAATCCTGAACCATTATCAATTAACACATCAACCGCGCGTCAGCCGGGCATGCGCCTGGCTGGGAAGGCAAAAGGAGCCCTGCATTCTCCAGGTGAACAGAGTGGCATTCCAGGAACATGCCAGGTAAAAGCCGGTGATTTGTAAGAATAAAAGCTACCGCAGCAGTAGGTAAAAACTTCTATTTGCTTTACACCATTTACTTGCTAGGTAAAATCCCTCCGCTTCAGCAAAAATGTGGTTTTCTGCTTGAGTTCAGTAATTTTCAGTCTCAACTTTGGGTATTATGGCAGACTTTACTTGCAGAAAAAAAATATATTCTTTGCAGTGGAATATTTCTTTCGCTTCCGGCAGGGCGACTCTACACTCAGCAATTGGGTTTGGGATACCTTTTACACAGCTCAGCAATTCCTTTTTCCCCGTTAGGTCAATTTTACCCTCAGCACTTGTTTACTGAAAATTTCCCTGCTTCAGCACAGTCTTGCATCAATTTTCACACTTTTCTGCATATACTCCATTCACAGCTGTAGTCCTATGCAGTGTGGCAGCCTTTACTTGCAGAATCAGTACTGCTCGTGGGTTACCATCTGTATTCACTGCTTCAGCGAAACATTTGAAAACAACAAACGCCTATCCCTTTTAAGGGCTAACTTACTTCTTGAACCCTGACTACAGCTGGAAGGAAAAAACCCTATTTCAATGACCATATTACACTTTATTTGTGATAGGCAAATAATGTTTACCTGCTTCAGCACGGTCTCTCTCTCTCCTCTTGGAATCGGGAAAAAGAGTCCATCTGTGGTTTTGTAAGTTTTAGTGCAGTGTAAATTTCCTGCCTGGGTGTGTCCCTTTAATTAATTCTGGTCTCTGTATGGAGGTGTGTTCAAATCCCACTTCTGATGCCATATGTAGGAGGACACGTGCAGAGGTACGCATGGGAGACTGTTTTAAGGTGAAATTAAAGTAAGGCTTTATTGTGCCTGTCGCTTTAAACACAGCAAAGAAAACAACATATGAGAAATAGTGAGCCAAACAAAAGCTGCTCCACTTTGGCATATATGTATCCCTATATTCCAGTCCTTTTTAACTGGGTGGCTACCTAAGCTATTCATCAGCCCCAGTCATATAGATATATATTGTGACATAGTCCAAAGATATTAGGCAGCTTTCTGCCCCGTTTTAGGTCAGAAAGTGCAGAAATAGTTAAAAATGATCCATTCCACAGCTTCACATTAACTCAGGCTGGTGGATGGAAAATCCAGACCACAGATTACAATGGGTCTAGTTCTCTCTCACCTGCTCTCCTAATCACTAGCACAGGTATTTAGAGCAGAGAGGTTTGCATTTCAGTCTCTCTCCTTTGAGCCTGGGGGCTGGGGGTGTCGCTGCTCCCCTACATTCAGTTCGGGGTGGACGGCCCCTTCAAGTATCACAGTACCAGAGGATTTGCCTGGACACTTGGGACCGAGTTCCCACCACGAACAGATAAGACAAACACATGTTTACTGCCGTATCTAATAGACTGTGTGCTTTATCTGGTGACTATAAATAAGAGGGCATTGTTTTAAACTGGGGAACCTGATTAGTTGGCCCAGCAGTAGTTAGATCCCTGAAAGGGAAAGGGAAAGGGATAGGATTTTGTTTATATAATTTGGTTTATTGTTACTTGAAATAACAGTGTGGGAAATACTATAACACTGATATGAGTAAATCGCTGAATGTAAATATGTAAATATCTGAGTGCCTCTTGCCTACACATGTTAAAGCTGCAGTCCCTTACTTGGATGAAAATAAAGCAGGCAGAAGCCCGAGTTAAGCAGCATAATACTTTGCATGATCCTGTTTTTGAATAAATAACCCTAGAATACTGTGTCGGGAAGAACCCAGACAGATGTCAGCGCTACAAAAGAGGGGCGTTTGTCACAATATATATAGACAACAGTCATTTGAAAATAAAGTCTTATCTGTTTGCTGGGTTGCTGCCTTTTCTCCGGCTAATCAGCATCCAGGTTTAGAAGTCTTATTTGTCAGCTCCAGACATCTGTGTTCTCTCGGTCAGTCTCACCTGGGAGACTCAGGAACCTCTGCTCTGTCTCCTAGTTCAGCTCACATGTGAGCTAAGGAGTCTCACTTCCTTTCTCAGAGGCAGGCTTTTTCTAACACCTCTAATCAGCTAGGTGCTGGTCAATTAACCAGCACACTGCTGGATTAGAGGCAAGTTTTCTGAACCGGGTAAGTCCCCTGTTACACCTACATACAAACCCTGATTATCAGTGTTTTATTTCTACAAATAGCAAACACGGGTAAAAGGAAGGACTTAAGTGGTACCGACATGAATGTACTGAGTGTAGAACTCAACCCTTTTATTACATGTGTAATACTATCATATATAAGGTGAAACATATTAATGGCTGAAACCCATCAACAGGTACATCTGAAATTGTGTTTTTTTATGGAATAAATAATACTGTACTATGCTTTTCAATGATTAAAGGGAATGTACTGAAGGATATGTATGTGTGCCCTACTATTCTATGTAATATTGTGTGTATTAAGTATGAGTATACAATAATGATTCTATATCCTGTACATCGAACAAGAATTTCGAAGAAACAAAAAATTGTCAAAATAAAATTTAATTACACATTTCATTGCATCAATTATTATTATTTTTTTTGCAATATATATAGTAGTACAAGAACAAAATATACAATATATCCAAATCAGCACCTTTTTAGCAGCTGCACTGCTTGGCTCACTGTGGCCATGGGTGTGTGGTCTGCCACGCCTCAGGGTGTGCACCTGGCATGAGCATCTCCTCTGATTGTGGAGTAGGTGGTGTCTCCACAATAAGTAAAACCCCTGATGTGGCACCATGGAGTTACCGAGGTTTCTGACCATGGAGGGGCATGTATAGTCTCCAGGTCCTGCTGGATTTCCTGAGTGAGCCATTGATAGAAAAAGCTATCTGCCCTATAGATTAGTCAGGACTTGTTACACTGTAGATTGAGTACAATAGCTCTATCTTGGGGTTATTTAGGCATACAGTATGCTGTAGATTCTACTTCAGTGTTCAGTTCAGGGAGTTGCTAAATTACTTTTACAACCTCTGAGGTGCCTTCACATAACCATGGAACTATTCATGGAACACTATTTAGTTGCAGTGTTCTTTATTTAGGGAACATTCATATCCTTTGACAAATTCAGTTTGCCTTGCAGTTGCAGTCTTCTTGTTTGTTTAACAAGAGTCTCAACAAATACCCTAATCAATTAGGCAGCTGTTCATCAGCCTGAGTATTCGGTGTTTGCACAGATCTAACATTCCAAGATACAAGCTTACACACTTGTTCATGGTACCAAAAAGTTTGACCTCAATTAACCTCCTAAGGTTAATAACAACTTAATTCTTATACTGGCAACTATCTGTCCTCAAGATCCTTGCCTACTTGTTTGCTACTATTGGCTTATTTGGTTTATATAAGTTGGTGGACATCTGATTTCACAGACCATTATCTGTACACTGTGGTTTAATTTAACCCAATGGGTACTGTCAACACTTGGTCCACCCCTGTGCACCAATTATCCACTCAGGTCAGCTGCTGGCATTTTAATCATGGGTTTTAAGATATAGTTCCCTCCTTTACCCTTGTTTTCCTTTGTAGTTGATTTCATATAGATCACACCTACTGTAGGCACAGTGTGTAATATTATTACACTGTATCTAAGCATTGTTTGATATCCGGGGTTTCAACACTCCAAATGGTTCCTCAATGCGGTATTTAATTGTTATTTTAAAGTCCTGTATTTTATCATTTGTTTATAATAAAATATATTTTAATTTCAATTTATATCATCCATCTTAGTGAGAGAGTGCTATTTAATTGGGATTATTCTCCATTATAGTTGTTTCATCATCACCATCACCTCTGTACTACCATTATTAAGCTGAAACGGGGGTCTTTCTCTAGTTTATGCTAGCAAAAAACGTATGCAATGTGAATATGTCCTATTTGCATCAGTTTTGCCACAACATTTCCTTAATCCATATATCCCTGTGTTTCTGAATAGGTATTAACATCACAGAATAATGTACTGGAAATTGTAATTATGCATGCAAGTTTAAGTAGTAAGCCAATGGTTAAATAAGTAAAAATTGGTCATTTGTTAAATTTTGTGTTATTTGTCAAAGATCACAGTTTTATAAAAAAATAAATAAAAAACAATTGAAAGTTTGATTTATTTCCTATAAATGCATTTTTGTGCACAAATTAGCAGCAGGAAAACATTGATTGAAAAAAATCTTCCTTTGAATTGAATTCTGTAAACAGGGAATATCATGCTGTACCAACCACAACTGTCCCAAGAGAATTCCAAGTATTCTATCTATCATTAACCAGTCTAAGAATTCTAAATATTCATCCACATTTCTAGATAATTCCTGCACCAACGCCTAACATATACAACATAATAAATGATTCCTTTCCTGATATGCATGGTATGTATGCATCTGGAATATATTGGTCTATAAATTATAGATTGTGAGGAAAACAGTCTATAATTCTCGTTACTCATAAGGGGAAAATGTTTGAAAGTAAATCCATAAGTCCAATATTGCCAGAAATGTTTTTTTATTGCTAACATGCACTTGTCACTTTATCTGTTTCCATGCAGCTAATTCCAGCTGTGAAATAAAAAATTGTACGTAATCTACATGAAACTGAAAAGTTTAGGAATAGCAATCATACTGGAAAATTAGATTTTTTTTCTTTAGTACTCTCCACAGGTGCAAGCAATCTATGCGAACACAAAGCTCTTTAGGTATCCTGTTATTTAGTTTACATTCAGTTTTTCCTTTACAAGTTTAAACACCTTCAAAGCTATCCATGAATCCCTGTTTAGACCATAAAATTTTAAAAGCTGTACATCTGCATTTTAGCCAAGCACAGTTTTAAATACAGCAGCTGGCAGAAGACTATATCTCACATTGCCTGCCAAGAAATTCAGTCACTGGTGTGTTCAAGGCAGTGGAATTATTGCTGTTGTAAGAAGAGAATGCACGCTGGTTCTCAACTTCAAGCTGATTGGTTTACTCTCGACTGATCTTATGTTTATTTCTGCCATAGCTTCATTATATTTATTTGACAAGCTCTTACGCAATATTTCCTTTGAGGCACAGCAAGCGAACATGCATATTTTCATTGACTGACTGGGATTCTGTATATCTAATAGATTTTTTTATGGCATTTTACTTCTTAAGAATACAGTATATGCTATTTTGCAAAACATGTCATGCTGTATGTTGTTTGTTTACCTAAAAATAAATGTTTTGCATTCATGAGTGGCTAACCGCTAAGGTAATGAAGGTGTTAACCCCTCCTGCTACCCACTCTTCCTGAGAGGCCTAAAAGGGCAATTGTCCCCTTCACCCACCCCCTATACCTGCAGCAACCCACACCTAACACCACACACAGTAATGAGCAATAGCCCTATTAGCCAAATATGGCTAAGAGCACTTTTGCCGTTCAAAAAGCAAACAGAAAACATAATTAAAAAAAAACCAAATACAATACACAATAAAATACAAATCACATTACAATCAAAACACTAGCCATTTAATACATGTTGTCCCTTTGCCAAAGTTATTAACTGATTACTGTACTTGCAGTGATTGCTCCAGACTGATTATGCAAATAGATCTCTTATACAGTACATAGCTTGGGGGGGGGAAATCTATTTCTTTACCCATCTTTTTTTCCCTCTCCCTTGCTCATGTAGTTGTCTCACATACATACTGTAGAAAAAACATTTATAGTTGCATAAATCGGAAAATTATAATGTTTACCAATTTGTTTTACTCAAGATCTGTATGCAACTGTCAGTACTATTGTACAGATGACTTCCCTTTTCCCTGCCCTGCCATTAGTGTGTAAGGCAAGGCTTCCTTGAAAAAATAAATAAAGTCATGCTAGTGTTTGGTTAGAGAATCACAATCTTAAATTGAATCAATATAGTACCTGTAACCCAACCCCTCACGGTAGATCTGGCCACTACATGGGTGTTTTCCCTGGGTGCTGTAGCTCACTTGCTGGTTCAGGAGGTCTGAGTGGCTCCTCTGTTGTAGTTTGGGAGCAGTAACAGGGCAGGCTTTCTCTTGGTTCTACTGTACAGTGCCTCCATCCCATGGGATGCAGGATGGTCCCCACAGGCAATACTCCTTTCCAATAATCACACCTCATAGTGGGTCCAACAGTAGCTTTATTGCACAGCAGCATGTTCATCCTCCAGCCCTGGAGCAGACCCCAGGGGTTTGAGGCCCCGAGAGCCCCTCCAAATCTCCTTGACCCTCTTGCAGGGAATAGGGTATCACACTGTCTCATCATCCACCCCCTCAGTTTGGTAGAGTGTCAGCTTTTATACCCGGGGGAAAGGTCTTGTAACCCCACCCCATAACAGAGCAGGTACTGACAGGCATCACACCATATACATGTGACCCAGTCAGTACCCTCCCGTTCCTCTCAGGACTAAGGGGGCTATGCACTAAGCTCAATGCCTTTGCGTTCTGATTTGGCCAAAAAACAGATTCGTTAAAAAGTGAAGCCGGGGACGCGATTCACTAAGGCCTTGAGGCCATTTTTTTACGTACCTGCTTCAAATAGCTCAGAACAGCCACAGCGTACGTGTTGCTTTTTTTCCCCCTGCTAGCATTCTTAACCTTTATGTACGCTAGCTGATAGAAAAAAAAGCCGCATGTAACATTTGCATGGAGATTTGCCATCTCCATGCAAGGCTGTTACAGGCGATTATACAGTACATAAATACATTTGATTACTATTGTACATGAGCAGGGGGTCTCCGGAACTGAACCGCATTATTGTCAGCTCTGGGGGACCCCTACTTCATGAGGTACAGGCCCCGTTTACTGCTGCCGATATCCACTGTAATTTTAAAGCTTCCGCGTCACGTGAGCGGGAAATATACATTCAGCAGGTGATACCGGCACCCCATAAAGGGGCCTGTAACTCCTGAAGAAGGGGGTCCCCGGACCTGAAACCAATGCTATTCAGCTCCGAGGACCCCATGCTCATTGACAGTATTATTAAAGCAAACGTAATCATTCATTTTTATATGTGTTCATTTACACGCTAAGGCAATGATTGTCCCCTGAGGTTCATGTATGCCCCCTTATTTTTCTGGGGTATATGTGGGAAAGACCATGGAAGGAGTGAATCCATGTAGTATAATTTTCTTGTCAATTACAGTGTGTGTCATTATTTTTGGGTTGGGACATGGCAGTGTAGTGGTTAAATTCTGAAATGCTGACGTCGTCAATTTAGGCAATCACCTGAAAACAATAGTAATCACACTTGTGGCAGACTATTTGGGAGGGATACCCTATATACAGCGTCCATTTTGTTAATTTAGTGTGGGTGTTGTTGTGAGGAGAGATAGAGTCGGTTTGGTGGTAGTAGTTGGAGAGAGTTGGAGAGAGTTGGTGATTTGTTGGCGAATATTGAGTGAGTTATCTTGTGTTATTATATTTTGTTTATCTACATTTTTGTATTGTTAGTGTGATTGAACTTTGTTAGTGTGTCATTTTTCTTTATATTTGTTTCTTGTGAGTGAGTCAAATAGAGAGGATGAGTGGACGTGGGAGTGGACATGGGAGTGGACTTGGGAGTGGATGTGGGAGAGGTGTGGTGGCTGGTGGGAGTGGGGGTGCGGTGGAGCATGGGAGTGGAGGAGGTGCGGTGGCTGGTGGGAGTGGGGGTGCGGTGGAGCGTGGGAGTGGGGGTGCGGTGGCTGGTGGGAGTGGGGGAATGTGGGAGCGTGGGAGTGGAGTGATACGTCATGCCAGGGCAGGTACGTCCCGTGATGACACTCCAGGTGGTGGAGTGCAGGTGGATGAGGGTAGCGGGACTACTGGACTGGGAGAGAGGGACACTGTTCACCATACAAACAGTGATGATGATGATGGAAGTGATGAGGGGCCATCAACAAGCCAGGCGCGGCCGGAGGGCCTAAGAAACCCCCGCTTTACACATCGCGAAAATGACATCTTGGTTGAAAGTGTCATGGATTCCTATGAACAACTCTATGGATCATTAGCATGTAAGTTTTGTATTTTAATTATTCGAGAACAATATATATGTAATGGGTATTCCCCCACCCAATCGCAGATATAGTGTGAGTGCGGAGAACCTACAGTTACCGGGTGTGGTGCTTTACCTGTTAGGCTCACAGGAGGGCTGAGCTTCCGCCACGGGGTACCTGGGACAAGTATATTATGAGTAACCCTGTACTAGGTGCAGCGCCTCCACCTGCGATAGTTCCCAGCAAAGCGGGAATTGTTCCTCGCAGGACACATACAAATACTCAGCACAGAGTATGTGTAATAACCAATACGTTTACTCGTGCATAGGAAACATACTTGGGCATATAACATCAACAGAACAATAATCAACAGGTGTCCCTTTCTAGAGGAGACACTGAATACTGCGTCTCGCAGGACGCTACCTTCCCCTAAACCGGTGATCCCACCCCGTGTCCAACAATCCCCACACAATGTCCCGCGCTCTTACAGAGAGAGGATATGTGTGACTGCGCAGTCACTAGTGAAGCTAATAGGATCGTTGGTGCACTTGTTGATAAGGGTTTCCTGCCGAGCACTCCAGTGCTCGGGCCTGCAACAGGACTTCACAAAGGATCAGACGAGTTCCTACATGACATCCAGGATCCACCCGCATGGTGATCCGTAAGGGGCGATCCCACCCTGAAGATAGTCCAGCTCTCTTTAATGGCAGAGACTGGAGCCCAAGTCTCTCAGCAGGAAACGCAGCGTCCGCTGTGTCCCTAACTGACTCGGTGAACTAAGGTGATGCTCACGCTACTATAGGCCGTCCCTACAGTACAGCAACCTTTAGTGTCTTCACGGGAAACTCCTAGGGGCCTACGGGGTGCCTGTCCTATGCAGGTGGGTCACTGACCCCCTGCACCCACACTAATTCTCCCGTACCTCCCGGGTTCCCTCTGACTACTTCTACCTACTACTCAAAACCTGCAGCAACGCACTGCAACCTGCTTGGTGCCTGCAGTGAACGCACTGCACACACACACGATGCCCTCTTGTCAGCACTCACAGCACTGACAGCCGTGACACTGACAAGACGCACACACACGAACCTAAGGGCAGGGTCCCTAACCTGGGGCCGTCCCTTATTAAATACCCACTAACCTGGTGGGGAGTTGGGGCCTGTCTGGGACCTGGGAAACCTTACCTGGTGCAGGAGCTTCACTCGCTCCCTACACCCTTCCTTCCCCTTCTGCTCCCCAGCTCCAACTGACAAAAACCATGTCTGCACACAACATTGTTGCAACTCTGCAGCATGAGAATCTGCCAGCTCTATTGGCTTCAATGCTGCCTGTGACCAGGGTGAAAGTGCAGTCCCCAGAGGCTGCTGGGAATTGTAGTTCTTGGTACAGCTCTTTCCTATGGGGACCGCGTGCGCGATCTTTACTGCGCATGGGTGAAGCTCGCGCCACAACCAAGATGGCAGTGCCCGCTGGGACAAGTCGCCGTCCCCTTCCCCCACTGCCACAGGGGTAAGCCAGGGGGCAAAGGAAGATCAGGGGAACCGGGGGTGACCCCCTTACATATACATTAGGTTGTATATGCCGCATTCTCATTTATTAACTATATTTCACATGTGTAAGTTGTGGGGTGCTGTGGAACAATGAAGGGACCTCTAATCTGTCTTAAGTACATATAGAACATAAAAAGTGTTGTCCACACTCATAATGAATACTAAACAATCAATGATACTTTAAATGATGATATATATATGAATGACTCAAAGTGAGGGTCATTCCTTGTCAATGTGCATACAAAATTTAATCACATACAATTAACAGAAGGGTGAGGGATGGTGAGGGAAGGGTGAAAATTGTCATTATTAAAAATTATGGGATATGATAAACACATCCCTAAGAGGGAAGGAAGTGGTTTAGATGAGACGCAGGGGAACGCGACGTTTCGTGCTCACTTACCCCTTTTACAGGCCCATTATCATAGTCAGCACAAAGTGGGACTATGTTACTTACCGACTCCCTCACACTAATTTCATCACATTGTTAAAATAAATGGTATTAAGATGCCATTACTGTTTATTCAAGACATGCCTAAGGTTACGTACAGTTGTTAAACATGTATGCTGTAACGGAGGTGTGCAGCTGATTGTTCACATCTAATTTGTCAGGAATGCGTGCATGACCTACACTAATAGAGGGACATGTCTGTAATTAGAGGGACATGTTATAATTGTTTCAATATTAACATACAGTATGATTTAAATACTGAAATTGATATGAACACATTGTTACATATACAAAGGTAAAACGAAGACCAGTCAGAAGTCAAAATTGTGGAGCCAGATAGGCCGAGCTGGTGTCTTTCCAAGGACATCAGAGATGTGTAAAAAAAGATTTGGGGACATAAAACATAGGCTCAAGAATAAAATGGCACAGGCCGGATGCATCACAAGTGGGACAGGAGGTGGACCTCCAGCATCACTGAAGTTACAGTCTTACGAGGAAAATATGTTATCAATTATGACTCCCCGCCTTATATTTGGAATTTGAGGGAACAGAGATATTGGGCCATCTCTTTCACATTCGACACCAGGTGAGTTGTATGCTATTATATCAATATTTACTTGAGAAATGCAAGCATTTAAAAATAAAATTACAATAATCTGTTTAGATGTGAAACTGAAATGTCAACATTACACATGCCCTTATTCATTTATGTCAAATATGCATTTTATGTAAAGCTGCCGTTCAATAATTATCCTGCATGTGTGTTTTTGGATAGCAATCACTAGTGTACTGACCATAAATACTTGTAGCATGTTTATTTTTAAACAATACTACTTGTAAATAACAATTGTATTGGATTTGAACAAGCATGCTTGTTCCTCTTGTTCATGTATGAACAATTCACATAAGCATATTTAAATATGTCATCAAACCCCGCACATAAATACAAGGACAACTATAATTTCGCTACCTATGCAGTTGTTTCTTTAATTAGAGATTGCACACAAACTATTGCCGTTACAAAATTGACATACAAAAACATAAACAGGACATTGAACTGCAGCTTTAACTGATGCACATCTCCAAATTTTCACCAAAACATATGTGCATTAACATAGTATGTTCAGCCAAATAAAGAGGAGCACAAAATTACTTAGTCATTATGTTGAATGTAAAATGTTGTTATTTATTATATAGTGATTGCTGAGGACATGGATTCTGATGTGCCTGCATCACCACAACAACCTGTCCGAATTGAGGATGAGATGACAGTAGATCCCACACATATTAGTGTCCCAGATGCGTATGATTCCGGACCTGATTTGCTTGGATTACAGGATACCCAACCAAATCCTGAAAGTGATGACAATGGGGAGATCCAACCGGGCCAGGGAGACCAGGTTTGTGCTGAAGCATTATCAAATTTAACCAGCCTAGAGGCCAGGTTTATCAAAAACCAGGAAGATTGGTCACACATACACTCTCAAACAAATGAGAAAATATATGAAGAAATTATACATATGAGCAATATAATGACAAGACAACAGGACACACTGGACAAAATGGCAAATAGCTTCTCTGTCATAGCCACATGTATGGGTCAACTTGTGGCACATGTCCAGGCACAGCCTCTGCCACAGGCACTATTACAGCCATAAAGCCAGCCACACGCACAATCGGATATACACATACTATCCGATCTGGAGCTATTATCAGATATAGATCTAATATCAGAGCCAGAGAGGCAAATAGCTCCAGAGAGGCAAATAGAGGCAGACAGGCAAATACAGGCAGAGATCCAAAGTGAGCCAGAGATCCAAAGTGAGCCAGAGATCCAAAGTGAGCCAGAAATACAAAGTAAGCCAGAGATCCGAAGTGAACCAGAGATCCAAAGTGAGCCAGAGATGCAAAGTGAGCCAGAGAGGCAAAGTGAGCCAGAGAGGCAAAGTGAGCCAGAGAGGCAAAGTGAGCCAGAGAGGCAAAGTGAGCAGAGAGGCAAAGTGAGCCAGAGAGGCAAAGCGAGCCAGACACACAGCCAATGCTACATCAGGATCATAATGCGCCGGATCCTATGTCCCAGGCTCTTCCCCTGGACCAAATACTAGCACTGGCACTGGCACAACCATTGACAGTGGCTCAAACACTGTCCCAACCCCGGCACTGGCTCAACCACTGTCCCAACCACCGGCACTGGCTCAACCACTGTCCCAACCCCCGGCACTGGCTCAACCACTGGCACAAGCCCCAGCACTGGCTCAACCACTGGCACAAGCCCCGACACTGGCTCAACCACTGGCACAAGCCCCGGCAATGGCTCAACCACTGGCATAAGCCCCGACACTGGCTCAACCACTGGCACAAGCCCCGGCACTGGATCAACCACTGGCACAAGCCCCGGCACTGGGCCAGCATGAAACGGCAAGAAAAAGGCAACCGTGGACGTGATCCCACACCAACGCCTCCCACACATTCATCACAACGACTATCCCCCCCCAAAAAAAAGGTCTTATTATTGTTCCCGTAAGTCTTCATATTCAATTATTAGCATTCATTAAGGTTCAGCAAACATACTTAAAAATGTGTATGTAACACAAGTAAGGTGCATACATGTGAACGAAACCGCATATGTTTTTGCATGTGTGAATAATGTATGTGATATCTATCTATATTTTAGACCGTCTTAATTGTGAAAAAATAACATTATAAATATTTGTTCATTTGAACATGTTATTTCACAAAACAATTCTATCCAAAGTGTGTTTCAGAGATTTGCTACTGAATCATGTATAATATGCAAGTCAAAATTTCAAAAGATACAGAACACCTGTATGTGGGAGAAGAATACATGGACACTTCTTCCTTTGTATAATGACCTTGTACAGTGTTGTGCAAATAATGCCAGTTTGGGTACTTTGTAAGAACCTTGAATTAAGGAATAGTTTTGGTTACTGTACTCCATTCCGTTCAAATACATGCAGTTTGAGATGTCTTCTATGGAAAAGCCTCCGCTTTCTTACGCAATGCTATTATATAGTGCCATTGAAAATGAAAGGAACAAAAAAGCTACGGTCTCACAGATCTATCAATATCTTACGGATAACTACCATTATTATCAAAATCAACCTCAACCTAAGGTATGGAAATATTCAATCCGCCGCACTTTATCAACCAATTCTTCTTTTATTCGAAACCCACCATCAGGCGGAAACAGGGGTAGCTGTTGGTCATTTCATGAATCCGGTATGCGTATGTCTGCAAATGGAAATATAAAAAGACAGACAATTGTCGAACACGACTACCATGATATAGGTGCCCGCAGTGGTGCCTTAAATGTTCAGCAGAATGTCTTCTTTCAACCTGAGTTGGACTACATATACCAGAACCATAACGGAGCAACATATTACGATAACATGCAGAATACTGAGTTTGCTCAAACAGATGAAATGACACAAAGTTACTATGTGTATCCGCCTCCGAACATTGTACAAGATGCAAACAGTTATGGACTAAGCTACAACCCTGCACAGCTGAACACACAGAACAAAGAATTGATAGACTACAGCGGCTACATCGCAAACCAAACTTCTATGGCTGCCCCGAATATGAATGCAATATAATGCAGGTAACTATATTGTAAGGACTTTATAAACTGTGTGAATCTTTTCTTCCCGAATGACACGCATATACGTTGTATTCATGGCGCATGCACGTACCATGCGGGAAAAAAAGTTTTTGTTTGTGTAAATTAACGTGTCTCTTTTACCTTTTCGGCTGCTTCTGATCATATTACAGAGATCGCGCTGTGAAGATCACAATATGCCGGAACACAGTTCTGTAAGAAGGTAAGATCTATTTACTGATATACGTGGCAATATTTTGAACCGTGCTGTGCAATGGCGGTTGAAATCAGAGATATTCGTGCGCAGCCCTTAAATGTCAGTCGAGTACGTGTACGCCCCTGTGTGAAACTACAATAATTGTAAACATAACAAAATAATTAGAAATGTAGTACATATCATCTTAATTAGTGTAGTTTGCATATGGCTACATAATGTTATGCGCCTGATGAATATTGGTTACTCTGTTCTAGAAATGGCAAGCAAAGCAGGAGTTTACATGTCATTATGTCACATTATGCAGACTATTTACTGTTGTTTATCATTGTGTATGTAACATGTTTGTGGTACTAGCATGGGAACAAACGAAACCTTAGGTAATACAGCCAGTCCTCCCTCGGTTATCCGACACAATGCGTAGCTCCAAATGGCGTTGTAAAGCTAAACGTCTTAAAGCAAAACACGCTTTCTCATAGCAACACTGTTAAAAGTAAAGGTTGCGTTTTTTTTGGGGGGGTATAATAATTTTGTATATACTCCTAATATTGTATGCGGATAATAAGAGATGAAACACATACACATTATATTGTGTGTGTGTGTGTGTGTGTGTATATACACAACAGCTTCCACCCGACACACACCAAACATACAACCATCTACATTCAAGCCATACGATACAACCGGATATGCTCCGACACAGCAGACAGATACCAGCGGATTAAAGCCTTGAGATCAGACTTTATAAACCATGGGTACAACCACAGAATTGTAGACCAGCAAATTCACAAAGCCACCAGAATACCAAGAATTGATCTCCTTGAATACAAACAGAAGGAGACAAGCGACAGGGTACCTTTGGTGGTCACATATAACCCACACCTAGGAGCCCTACGCAAGATCGCCAGGAAACTACAACCCATCCTCCAGGAAGATACAAGACTGCAACAGGTCTTCCCTGAAGCACCCTTATTATCATACAGACAACCCCATAATCGCAAGAATATTATTGTGAGGAGTAAAGTATTCAGCAGTACAACTGAATGCAGGACAAAACCATGCCAGGACCCAAGATGCAAAACCTGCGCAATGCTCTACACAGCGGACACAATACAAATACCACACAGGAATCGGGAATACAAAATCAGAGGAAGGTTCACCTTTTCCTCCAGCAATGTCGTGTACCTCAGCATGTGCATGAAATGCCCAGGGGGCTGCTACTACATAGGTGAGACAGGGCAGGGGCTAAACAAGAGAATGAACCTGCATCGCCACAGCATCACACGCGGAACAAGAGACAGTCCTGTTGGCGAACATTTCTCTGACTCTG